>NC_056744.1:322913423-323109282 GCF_019279795.1 Protopterus annectens | reverse complement strand
GAAGGGGGAATGGAAGTGGGTAGTTTATTCCATATTTTAGGTTGTACTATGGTGCAGATGGAAGTGATGGAAGTGGGTAGTTTATTCCATATTTTAGGTTGTACTATGGTGCAGATGGAAGTGATGGAAGTGGGTAGTTTATTCCATATTTTAGGTTGTACTATGGTGCAGATGGAAGTGATGGAAGTGGGTAGTTTATTCCATATTTTAGGTTGTACTATGGTGCAGATGGAAGTGATGGAAGTGGGTAGTTTATTCCATATTTTAGGTTGTACTATGGTGCAGATGGAAGTGATGGAAGTGGGTAGTTTATTCCATATTTTAGGTTGTACTATGGTGCAGATGGAAGTGATGGAAGTGGGTAGTTTATTCCATATTTTAGGTTGTACTATGGTGCAGATGGAAGTGATGGAAGTGGGTAGTTTATTCCATATTTTAGGTTGTACTATGGTGCAGATGGAAGTGATGGAAGTGGGTAGTTTATTCCATATTTTAGGTTGTACTATGGTGCAGATGGAAGTGATGGAAGTGGGTAGTTTATTCCATATTTTAGGTTGTACTATGGTGCAGATGGAAGTGATGGAAGTGGGTAGGTTATTCCATATTTTAGGTTGTACTATGGTGCAGATGGAAGTGATGGAAGTGGGTAGTTTATTCCATATTTTAGGTTGTACTATGGTGCAGATGGAAGTGATGGAAGTGGGTAGTTTATTCCATATTTTAGGTTGTACTATGGTGCAGATGGAAGTGATGGAAGTGGGTAGTTTATTCCATATTTTAGGTTGTACTATGGTGCAGATGGAAGTGATGGAAGTGGGTAGTTTATTCCATATTTTAGGTTGTACTATGGTGCAGATGGAAGTGATGGAAGTGATGGAAGTGGGTAGTTTATTCCATATTTTAGGTTGTACTATGGTGCAGATGGAAGTGATGGAAGTGGGTAGTTTATTCCATATTTTAGGTTGTACTATGGTGCAGATGGAAGTGATGGAAGTGGGTAGTTTATTCCATATTTTAGGTTGTACTATGGTGCAGATGGAAGTGATGGAAGTGGGTAGTTTATTCCATATTTTAGGTTGTACTATGGTGCAGATGGAAGTGATGGAAGTGGGTAGTTTATTCCATATTTTAGGTTGTACTATGCTGCAGATGGAAGTGATGGAAGTGGGTAGTTTATTCCATATTTTAGGTTGTACTATGGTGCAGATGGAAGTGATGGAAGTGGGTAGTTTATTCCATATTTTAGGTTGTACTATGGTGCAGATGGAAGTGATGGAAGTGGGTAGTTTATTCCATATTTTAGGTTGTACTATGGTGCAGATGGAAGTGATGGAAGTGGGTAGTTTATTCCATATTTTAGGTTGTACTATGGTGCAGATGGAAGTGATGGAAGTGGGTAGTTTATTCCATATTTTAGGTTGTACTATGGTGCAGATGGAAGTGATGGAAGTGGGTAGTTTATTCCATATTTTAGGTTGTACTATGGTGCAGATGGAAGTGATGGAAGTGGGTAGTTTATTCCATATTTTAGGTTGTACTATGGTGCAGATGGAAGTGATGGAAGTGGGTAGTTTATTCCATATTTTAGGTTGTACTATGGTGCAGATGGAAGTGATGGAAGTGGGTAGTTTATTCCATATTTTAGGTTGTACTATGGTGCAGATGGAAGTGATGGAAGTGGGTAGTTTATTCCATATTTTAGGTTGTACTATGCTGCAGATGGAAGTGATGGAAGTGGGTAGGTTATTCCATATTTTAGGTTGTACTATGGTGCAGATGGAAGTGATGGAAGTGGGTAGTTTATTCCATATTTTAGGTTGTACTATGGTGCAGATGGAAGTGATGGAAGTGGGTAGTTTATTCCATATTTTAGGTTGTACTATGGTGCAGATGGAAGTGATGGAAGTGGGTAGTTTATTCCATATTTTAGGTTGTACTATGGTGCAGATGGAAGTGATGGAAGTGGGTAGTTTATTCCATATTTTAGGTTGTACTATGGTGCAGATGGAAGTGATGGAAGTGGGTAGTTTATTCCATATTTTAGGTTGTACTATGGTGCAGATGGAAGTGATGGAAGTGGGTAGTTTATTCCATATTTTAGGTTGTACTATGCTGCAGATGGAAGTGATGGAAGTGGGTAGTTTATTCCATATTTTAGGTTGTACTATGGTGCAGATGGAAGTGATGGAAGTGGGTAGGTTATTCCATATTTTAGGTTGTACTATGGTGCAGATGGAAGTGATGGAAGTGGGTAGGTTATTCCATATTTTAGGTTGTACTATGGTGCAGATGGAAGTGATGGAAGTGGGTAGGTTATTCCATATTTTAGGTTGTACTATGGTGCAGATGGAAGTGATGGAAGTGGGTAGGTTATTCCATATTTTAGGAATGATGTTAGAGAATAAGGGTTCTCCAGCTGAGTTGTTAGCTTTGGTGGATTTAACTAGGAGTTTGTCACTGGAACGAAGTGTTCTAGTGGTTGTGTATGGTTGTATGCGATCTTGAAGGGCTGTTGTTTTATCTGGTTCATGGAGTATTTTATGGGTGAAGGTTAGTTGCTTGTTTGGAGGAGCTGAGAAAGTTCTAGCCAGTTTAGTTGTCTCAGGGCTGTGCAGTGGTGTATTTTGTAGGTGGAGTTTGTAGCGAATTTGGCTATTTTATTGTAACATGAGTCTAGTTTAGTAAGGTCTGATTTGCGTAGTTTGGTTAGTATAGGGGAGGTGTAGAGTAGGGGTTACAGGAGGTGTGTCTGGGCAATGGTAGTTTTTGTAGATCTGGTTAAAACTGTCTTGTTTCTGTAAAGGAGGCCTAATTTTTTATAAACTTTTTTGATAGTTTGGGCTATGTGAATATCAGATTTTAGATTGTTGTCAATTTTGACCACTAGCAGTTTGGTATGTGTCACAGGGGTGACAAGAGTTTTGTTTTTAGACTCTAGCGTGAAAACTGGGAGTGTTGTAGGTGTTCTTGATGGGTAGAAGAGGAGGAGTTTGGTTTTATTTCAGTTTAGAATGAGTTGAGAATTGGTAAGCCAGGATTCGACTGATAGAAATGAGTTCTGGTTTATGGTGTGGCGGTCCTGTATGGTGGGAGCAGAGTACATGAGGGTAGAGTCTTCTGCGTATTGCATCACCGATGCTTGGTGAGTGGAGGTGTGGAGTTGGTTGATAAAGAGGGAGAACAACAGTGGTCCTAAGATCGAGCCTTGTGGTACACCTAGGGAGACTGGGAAAAGAGTGGACAGGTGATGTTGCCACAGTACAGCCTGTTGTCAGTCTGATAGGTAGTTTTGGAACCAGGTAACAGTGGAAAAACTAAGGTTTAGGGAGGAGAGGGCTTTGATCAGTTTGTTGTGGTTTACCATATTGAATGCTTTGGACAGGTCTTGAAATATGGTGGATACGAATTACCCTGAATTTCTAAGTTGGTTGGCTGAATTAGTAAAGGACATGAGGGCTGTAGTTGTACTATGAAGGGGACAAAATTCACGTTGTGTGATTGATAATAGATGTGGGTGTTAAGGTAGGTCATGAGTTGAGTATGGACCACCCTCTCTAGGATTTTCGATAGGAATGATAGAATAGCAATTGGGAGGTAGTTGCTAAAATTGGTTGAGTTGCCTCCTTTGTGAAGTGGTATTATATGGGATTTTTTCCAAATAGCAGGTACTATGCACTTTGATATAGATCTTGTTATGAGTATTGCTACTGGGTAAGCTATTCCATCAGCAGCTACTTTCAGAAGTTCAGCTAGTAGTTTGTCTGCTGCTGAGGTAGTTGGTTTTAGTTTGAGCAGTAGTTTGTCTGCGGCTGAGGTGCTGAGGTAGTCTGTTTTAGTTTGAGCAGTAGTTTGTCTGCGGCTGAGGTAGTTGGTTTTAGTTTGAGCAGTAGTTTGTCTGCGGCTGAGGTAGTTGGTTTTAGTTTGAGCAGTAGTTTGTCTGCGGCTGAGGTAGTTGGTTTTAGTTTGAGCAGTAGTTTGTCTGCGGCTGAGGTAGTTGATTTTAGTTTGAGCAGTAGTTTGTCTGCGGCTGAGGTAGTCGGTTTTAGTTTGAGCAGTAGTTTGTCTGCGGCTGAGGTAGTTGGTTTTAGTTTGAGCAGTAGTTTGTCTGCGGCTGAGGTAGTCGGTTTTAGTTTGAGCAGTAGTTTGTCTGTGGCTGAGGTAGTCAGTTTTAGTTTGAGCAGTAGTTTGTCTGCGGCTGAGGTAGTTGGTTTTAGTTTGAGCAGTAGTTTGTCTGCGGCTGAGGTAGTTGGTTTTAGTTTGAGCAGTAGTTTGTCTGCGGCTGAGGTAGTTGGTTTTAGTTTGAGCAGTAGTTTGTCTGCGGCTGAGGTAGTCGGTTTTAGTTTGAGCAGTAGTTTGTCTGCAGCTGAGGTAGTTGGTTTTAGTTTGAGCAGTAGTTTGTCTGCAGCTGAGGTAGTCAGTTTTAGTTTGAGCAGTAGTTTGTCTGCGGCTGAGGTAGTCGGTTTTAGTTTGAGCAGTAGTTTGTCTGCGGCTGAGGTAGTTGGTTTTAGTTTGAGCAGTAGTTTGTCTGCGGCTGAGGTAGTCGGTTTTAGTTTGAGCAGTAGTTTTTTCTACAGTATTTACTGCTACTGGTTGCAGTGTAAATAGACTGAGATTGTTTTCAGAGGGTTTACTGAGATGGGGAGTTATTGGGGCATGGCTATTGGAGTTGTTGTTTGTATTGGCTTGGGATAATTTTGTTTCTGTAAAATAAGTATTAAATTGTGTTGCTATGTTTTCAGGGTTAGTAGTAGAGGTTGGAGTGGGTGTGGAGGTTTTACCTGGAATATTGTGGTAATAATTGATTTTGTCCTGTTTGATGAGTTTTTTAACTTTGTTATGTAGCTTTAGAAATGTTAGTTTTGTGGACTGGTTTTGTGTTTGTGGTATTGTCCAAACAGTAAAAAAACAAGCAAAACTCCACAGCGTTAAGCTTTCGGATAAAATATCCTTCTTTAGTGTTTTGCAAAAAGGATTACTAAAACCATCATTTTTAAAATATGGAAGAATCCATCACATGACAGAGTCAACCTATCATAAAAATCAATTAAGATCACAATTATGTTTTAAAAGCATAGATATCTAAATAAATACATAATATACATATTTTTATTTTGATCACCTTTTTGGAGACTTTGTGGTATTGTCCCCAAGCTTTATCCCTAGTTTTGAGAAGGGAATGTCATTCCTTGCCCAACCAGGGTGCGTAATTGATCCTAACTCTAATGGTTCTGGAGGGAGCATAGCAATCTAGAATCTCTAAAAAAAGTTTTATTAAATAAGTTGACTGCTTCATCTAGGGGTAGCTGTTTGAGAGATTCCCATTTACAACTTTTTAGGGCTGAGATGAACTTTTGTGGGCTGAAGGATTTTTTGTTTCTGATTGTATGATAAGAGGTGTGGTTAGTTTGGAAGGTGTGGGTGCGCTTGAGAAAGGTTGGCAAGTGGTCGCTTAGGCCATCTGGAAAACAACCTGCCTGAGATATTAGTGAGGGATTCTTAACCAAAATCCAGTCAAGGATAGACTGGTGTTTGGTAGTTTTGTCAGTTCTTGTAGGGGATGTGATAAGTTGTGTAAATCCATGAAGGTTAATGTGAAATGATGGGTTCAGAGGGGAACAGTCTTGACAGTCAATATTGAAATCACCCAGCATAACTGTTACTTGTGGGTATCTATTAGAGGCCCAGTAAGTATGTTTTCTAGTTTGTGGATATTATTTCCTGGTGGAATATACCTGCCTATGATGTTAATGAACGTTGTTGGGTTGATTTTTAATTTAGTAAAGATAAGTTCTGCATTTCCGAAGTTGGGCTGTCATTTTCCAGATAGTCTAATGTAGGTGTTCTTTAAACAAAATTGCAACACCTCTCCCCTTTTTATGTGACCTATCCTTGCATACTATTGTATCCTGGGGCTACAATTTCATTATTGCAGATGTTGGGTTTTAACCACATTTTGGTTAATAAGGCAATGTCAGGAGTATAGAGGGAGAGTAAAGCATGCAGGTCATGTACTTTATTCGCAATACTTCTGACATTCATATTGAGAAACAGTATGGAATATATATCTTTTTTGTGTGGTAGTTTAATGTTCCCAGGGGGTGCTCTTGTTTCCTCCCACACCCCAAAGACATACCGTAGGTGGATTGGACACTCTAAACTGGCCCTAGGCATGAGTGTGTGTGTGCCTTCTGTGGAAGGTTGGGTGCTGGGCTGGCAACTTGACACTGCAAAACTCCACTGTCAATCATGAGCATACAGGTGATCCACTGTGGTGACCCCTAACCAGGAAAAAACAAAAGAAGAAGAAGTCTGATGTCCCCAGGGGTTGGGCTGGATATTGTATCTTGGGAAAGGGGTGGACCAGGATTGGGGTACTGCTATCTGTTAGGCATGGCAGAAGCCCAATATCTGGGCTATCTCATAGGCTGAAGAGTAGTGAAATCATGAACTGAGAAAACTTAGGAAGAACAGAACCTATTCCCTGCCAACAGCTGAGAAAAACATTACAGATTTTATGGCCTGACCAAATATTATTGTAATGTTTTTCCTAATTTTGTTACCATTCTTTACCTTGTGACTGACCTAAGGACCACTTGAAGGTTAAGTGCACAGCTAAAGCAGAATAAATTTTTAGACAGCTTAAAGATCTGTTGTGAATATGCCAATAGTAATAGCTAACTGTGTAAGATGTTGGTTCAGTTGTGTGAACAAAACAGGTGAAAGATGGGCATCCTTGTCACATCTCATTCTCTGACAAGACAGAACCACAAATAGGTTCATAGGGTGATAGGCATATATTAGGCTAATATCAATTTTTGCTGTGTGGATCTATATTAAAGTTTTTGGAGAAGTATTTCCTCTCCTTGTGTTCGTTTCTCTTTTGGATTTATTTGGTGACTTTGGAGAGACTTCACCTTATTTTTATATATTAGGCTAATAACCGCCAGGGCCTTTATAAGCCTAGCCATGCAACCCAAACAAATTCTGTCTGTATATATCACAGGCATTTATTAGCAGGGGGTATGTTAGGAAGTTCTTTGAGGTTATGGGAGTATGTTAGCATGGGCATAACTACTGTCTGCCTCTGTCTATCAGAGCCATGGGCAACAGACCTGGAGTGAATTTCTGATTTCCCATCTATAAGTCAAGGTTATGTTTAAACAGGCTTAGGAATGGGCTTTGCTTCACAAGGATGACTAGCCTGTTCCAGAGCATAAGGTCCTCTGAGACACATATTGTCTTGCCAACAACAAGCAAAATTTCTGATAGTGTTCATTTTGTGGATGTGCAAAAGGTCCATCAGAGCTGTATCTGAGGAAGCCTTGTGTGCCAAGTGTAGATGCCTCTCAGTAAGGTATAGGAGACTAAGTACAGAGAAAGGGCTTCAAGACAATCCACACAGTACAATGTGTTTATACTCTGGAGTCTCCTGGCAAGGACATTCTAATTATTACATATGTCTGGTCAGGTACAACCTGAAGGGGACATTATATTCAATGATGGGTCTGATAAGGGCTGAATAAAGTGGAACAATGACTTTCTTGGACGTTGATGACATGCCCTTACTTATAAGTTGGACAGCATAGAATGATTTGCTTATTACCTTGGTTACATGTTGTTCAAAGACTAGATTATTGTCTACATATCGTCTCTATTTTGAAAAAGTTTTTTATTAGATTTTAACTAAACAAACTGATCATGACAATAACAATAATTGTATTTAGACATTTGTGAGCATAAAAAAGAATAATGTAAACAAGAACAAACAAGAACAACTAATTACAAGAGTGTCTAGTAACAATGAAGATTCTCAAAAAAACCCTATAATATGTTCTCAGATTCTTGAGTATGGGGCATAACTCTCAACTGTCTAGATTTTTGCCTCAAAAGTTTGGTCTGTTCCTTAAACAATTTGTGGTTTTCTGGCAAATAACTGAGAACTGAAGTCACTAATTAATGACAGACACTTGAAATTCACACTTCATATCCGTCAGAAAATACAAGCCAATACTGAACATACTTATTTTATCAACTCATTTAAGTTCATAAGAGCAATATTTAAAATTTGTCCTTGATTTTGGTCCTTTATCCTCCCATTATTTTTGACTTTGTCCAGATTTTTTGTGCTTAGAGGTTAAGAGGTATGCTACTAGGTCAACTCTTAGGGGTGTCTTATCAATGGAGTAATTATACCAGGTGGCCATTTTCCCAAAAGGCATTATAATGCATTTTTTTGCATTAAATTTTAATCAGGACTTTGTCAGCAATGATTTGTCTGCATTAGACCCTCTTATGAGATGTTTGTGTCACTGGCGGAATCTGTGATAGCTTTCAATTTGCAGTCATCTGTGAACATGGTCATGCATCAGTGTTTTTTAGTTGAACATCCAGTGATTCCTGTCATTAATGGATTGCCAAAGATACACAAGGATCAACACAATCCCACAATGAGACCAATAGTGGCAGGTAGTGGGCGGTTTACCAAGCCAATGTCAATATGGGTAGAGAAGCCATTGAAACCAGCTCTATGCAAAGCACTAGCTAAGCTTAAAGATACACCTCAGTTTTTGAATGCACTATTTGAGCCTATGGATGCAAAGAGGGCTACAGCTAGTTTTTTTATTTGTAATCCTTGACGTCAACAACTTGTTTACCGTTATTCCTAATGCATATGGTATACAAGTGGTTAAACATTTCTTGACTAAACACAACATCCATGATGACAGTATGATACATAGAAGCTGTCTGCTACTACAATTAGTTCTGGAAAATAACATCTTTATGTTTCAAGAGAAGATTTACCGGCAGCGGTGGGGTATTGCTATGGTAACATCCTGCACCACTTCTTATGCAAACATAGTACCTGAGCTTTGGGTAGATGAACATATGTTTACTACCAAGAATTTATGGAGACACAAGATCATTTTCTACCACAGTTTGTGGATGATGTCTTTTTTCTTTGGAAAGGCAATGTAATAGAACTTAGTTTGTCTCATATTTGGAAAGTGCCACCAGTTTTCTACACTTTACCCTGAATTACTCAGATACAAAGATTGAATTTCTGGATGTGCAGGTTTTTTTACATGAGAATGGCGAAACGGGGTCCACACTGTACAGGAAAACATGTTGGAAGAATAGAGTGCTTAATTACGACAGCATGCATCCGCGAGAAACGTTCTCTAATATAGTAACAGGACAAGCACTGAGAACATCCAGATTAATCACTGATGATTCACAACTTCAGACTGAGTTAGAATTATCTGATGACTTCAAACAACGTGGCTATAATAAACATTACGTGACATTGTATGTGATGTCAAAAAGATGAGGAGAACACAAGGCAAAGCGTGGTTTAGTAATAAAGGCGTGGCACTGGAAAAAGTGAGGAATGGGAAAAGGAGCTCAATGTTAGAGTGCCAGTGAAACACAGCCGTGATATAAAAGGCATCTGCAATATTGTGAGAAATAACTGCAGTGTAACACAGCCGTGATATAAAAGGCATCTGCAATATTGTGAAAAATAACTGCAGTGTAACACAGCCATGATATAAAAGGCATCTGCAATATTGTGAGAAACAACTGCAGTGAAACACAGCCATGATATAAAAGGCATCTGCAATATTGTGAGAAATAACTGCAGTGTAACACAGCCGTGATATAAAAGGCATCTGCAATATTGTGAGAAACAACTGCAGTGAAACACAGCCATGATATAAAAAGCATCTACAATATTGTGAGAAATAACTGCAGTGAAACACAGCAGTGATATAAAAGGCATCTGCAATATTGTGAGAAATAACTGCAGTGTAACACAGCTGTGATATAAAAGGCATCTGCAATATTGTGAGAAATAACTGCAGTGAAACACAGCGGTGATATAAAAGGCATCTGCAATATTGTGAGAAATAACTGCAGTGAAATACAGCCATGATATAAAAGGCATCTGCAATATTGTGAGAAATAACTGCAGTGAAACACAGCGGTGATATAAAAGGCATCTGCAATATTGTGAGAAATAACTGCAGTGAAATACAGCCGTGATAAAAGGCATCTGCAATATTGTGAGAAATAACTGCAGTGAAACACAGCGGTGATATAAAAGGCATCTGCAATATTGTGAGAAATAACTGCAGTGAAACACAGCGGTGATATAAAAGGCATCTGCAATATTGTGAGAAATAACTGCAGTGAAACACAGCGGTGATATAAAAGGCATCTGCAATATTGTGAGAAATAACTGCAGTGAAACACAGCGGTGATATAAAAGGCATCTGCAATATTGTGAGAAATAACTGCAGTGAAACACAGCGGTGATATAAAAGGCATCTTTAATATTGTGAGAAATAACTGCAGTGAAACACAGCGGTGATATAAAAGGCATCTTTAATATTGTGAGAAATAACTGCAGTGAAACACAGCGGTGATATAAAAGGCATCTGCAATATTGTGAGAAATAACTGCAGTGAAACACAGCGGTGATATAAAAGGCATCTGCAATATTGTGAGAAATAACTGGAGTGAAACACATCAGTGATATAAAAGGCATCTGCAATATTGTGAGAAATAACTGGAGTGAAACACATCAGTGATATAAAAGGCATCTGCAATATTGTGAGAAATAACTGGAGTGAAACACAGCAGTGATATAAAAGGCATCTGCAATATTGTGAGAAATAACTGCAGTGAAACACAGCGGTGATATAAAAGGCATCTGCAGTATTGTGAGAAATAAATGCAGTGAAACACAGCGGTGATATAAAAGGCATCTGCAATATTGCGAGAAATAACTGCAGTGAAATACAGCGGTGATATAAAAGGCATCTGCATTATTGTGAGAAATAACTGCAGTGAAAAACAGCGGTGATATAAAAGGCATCTGCAATATTGTGAGAAATAACTGCAGTGAAACACAGCCGTGATATAAAAGGCATCTGCAATATTGTGAGAAATAACTGCAGTGAAACACAGCCGTGATATAAAAGGCATCTGCAATATTGTGAGAAATAACTGCAGTGAAACACAGCGGTGATATAAAAGGCATCTGCAATATTGTGAGAAATAACTGCAGTGAAAAACAGCGGTGATATAAAAGGCATCTGCAATATTGTGAGAAATAACTGCAGTGAAACACAGCGGTGATATAAAAGGCATCTGCAATATTGTGAGAAATAAATGCAGTGAAACACAGCGGTGATATAAAAGGCATCTGCAATATTGTGAGAAATAACTGCAGTGAAATACAGCGGTGATATAAAAGGCATCTGCATTATTGTGAGAAATAACTGCAGTGAAAAACAGCGGTGATATAAAAGGCATCTGCAATATTGTGAGAAATAACTGCAGTGAAACACAGCGGTGATATAAAAGGCATCTGCAATATTGTGAGAAATAACTGCAGTGAAACACAGCCGTGATATAAAAGGCATCTGCAATATTGTGAGAAATAACTGCAGTGAAATACAGCAGTGATATAAAAGGCATCTGCAATATTGTAAGAAATAACTGCAGTGAAACACAGCAGTGATATAAAAGGCATCTGCAATATTGTGAGAAATAACTGCAGTGAAACACAGCCATGATATAAAAGGCATCTGCAATATTGTGAGAAATAACTGCAGTGAAATACAGCAGTGATATAAAAGTCATCTGCAATATTGTGAGAAATAACTGGAAAATTCTAGCCAACAATGATGAACTTAGGTTAATAGTGGGCAACTTTCCGAAGTTTTTGTATAAAAGGAACAAAAATCTTAAACCACTTTTACACAAAACAACCACCAGCTTTAATACAAAGTTGCCTGTAAGTGAAAGGGTTTGGGACTTATTGTTGCTGGCGATGAAAGGCTTGTAAGGAAATATCTAAAAACAACACTTTTATACACCCGATTACAGGGGTGAGATACCAACCTAAACTCTATGCTGACTGATTCTCTTGCAATGTGATATATCTTGCCAAATGTGGATCCTGTACTTCATTTTATGTGGGTAAAATGAACAGAAGATTAAAAGACTGTATACTGCAGCACCTACGTGACATTACACTTAGTAAAAATACGAGTGCTCTATACCAGCACAAGTTAAATAAACCTGAACATAACTTTGCTTTCATGATACTACAGTTAAGTGAACCAGATAAAAGAAGGGGTGATATACGCAATCAAACCGAAGTGGCAGAAGCCTTTATATAGCAGATTTACAACCTGATAAACCCCCAGGGTTGAATGGATATCTTCCCCTAAAACCCATTTTGAGACAACGCAAGCTCAGGCACTGAAATGGTTAACTTGCTATAATCAAGAGCTCTGAAAAGAGGAAAGAGGTGTGGTGCAGCTTTGAGTCTGTGATTGGTCAACTGTTACTTAAAACAGTTAAACACAAAAAGGTGTGGTGCTGCTCTGAGTCTGTGATTGGTCAAGTGTTAACTTAAAACAGTTAAACACAAAAAGGTGTGGTGCTGCTCTGTGTCTGTGGTTGGTCAAGTGTTACTTAACACAGTTAAACACACTTTGTTCTTTGATCTGATGAAGAAATTGTCTGAAAGTGCTTATCTTTTATGCTTTACAATTAAATTTACGGTTTTAGCTGTCTTGGTCCTTGTGTTTTTTTGCTGCTTACATTTGTGATTTGTCTGAACCAAGGTGGACTTTATCCTTTGTTTGCTGGGTTTTCTCCACTTATTCTCTTTATAAGGTACGGAATTTCCGTGTCCCAACTTAGGTCATGCGAGATATGTACGCCTGCGAATTTGGTGTTATTTACTCTCTCCACTGTGGCACCGTTGATGATGATAGGGGTGTGTGGTTTTTCTTCTTCCTAAAATCGATGATGATTTCCTCGGCTTTTCCAACATATAGTGCTAAATTGTTGGCAGAGCACCAATTAATGCATTGGTTCACTTCCTCTCTGTGGCCTCCTCATCTTCCTTGTTGATAAGGCCGATTACTGTGGTATCATCAGCAAATTTGATAATTCCATTTGACTGATGCGTAGTTGTGCAGTCATGTGTTAGAATTGTGAAAAGAAGTGAACTGAGTACACAACCTTGTGGGACCCCCAGTGTTTAGGGTGCTGCTGTCTGAGTCGTGCTTTCCAGCTCAAACTATTTTATTTGCTGAAAAACCAATAATCAACAATGGGGGTGAACCACAGTAGATGTATGACAAGTTCATTAAATGGCCCCAAAACTTCAGTAGTCAAAACGATACGATGTAATCCAAAAACGAGAGACTCATTCAGCTCGAGGACCAACTTTAATAGCAAAAATACAGGTTAGCGCTTTCACCATATGGCTTCTTCAGACCTTTACACTCTAGTTAATTCAGCTGAGTTTAAATACAAGTAGTGGCGGGAAACAAGTATCCATTAAAGTGCTAGAGCTCTTAAAAATAACTATATAAATAAATGAATGACATTCAATCTAAAACTTCACATTTACACATCTATATATAAAAAACATAAATAGTTATCATGATATCAGTATATTAGTGATATATAATATATAATTAAATAACTACATTGACCTATAAAAACATATACAAAATCCTATAGCTGATAGGTAAATATAAAAAATAAAACATATATAAAATGTATATATAGAACTTGCCAATATATAATATCTCATTTATCAAAAGCACAATTGATCAGAAATATATATCTCTCTCATAATTATTTCTTTAATCTCCTTGATCTGAGAAATGGCTTTACTGAAACCATACCATTGAGACCTGGATAGACATCCGATCTCAGTCTCATAATCCATATTGCCTCTCTGGTCTCAGTATATGTCCTAATGTCACCTCCTCTAGATCCTGGACTTATTTTCTCTACTATCCTAAACTTAAAAGTGTGTGTCTCATTATTTTCCATTACATGTTTGACTAATGCATTGGTTTTAGAATGTATTCTGATATTATACACATGTTCACACATCCTATCTCTCAAACATCTATTAGTTTTCCCTATATAGAATGCGTGACATATTTCACATGTAGCCAAATAGACAACATCTGTAGACATACAGTTCCCTCTCACTCGAAACTCATAAGTCTTGGTCGAAACAGGATGTGGAAAGGTAGGAACAGAGTCAATTAAATGGCAGAAATTACATCTACCACATATGGAAGTAGCAAATGGCTGATTCATGTCTACATTCACTCTCTCTCCAGGATAGCAGAGTAACCTCTTCCAGTTCTTTCTATTCCTGTAAACAAACCTAGGTGCTTCCCCTACTACTCCTTTCAACTGTGAATCCACTAATAGTACATCCCAATGTGCCCTGATCGCATCTTTAATAGTACCTATATCCTTGGTGTAAGAAATCAAACATGTGACTCCAACTTGTGGCCTTTCTACTCGGCCCCCACTAAACGTATGACCGTGTACATCACTGGATTGACTCGAGAAATAGGGGGCTGCACATCCTACTCTCAATTCATCAGTACTATCCATCCCCTTTAATATATCTGTGGCACTATAACCACGTATCTTAAGCCTTTCACATAAATCACCTAGCTCATTTTTGTAACCTAGGTCAGTTGGATTATACCTAGAAGCACGCATTGCCTGTCCTTTAATGATATTATCATAGACATATCCTGGATGCATACTTAGCCTATGTAGTAGAACATTCTTATGACATGGCTTCCTATATATCCCAGTGTTTATTAGGCCATTATCATGTGAAATATGTCACGCATTCTATATAGGGAAAACTAATAGATGTTTGAGAGATAGGATGCGTGAACATGTGTATAACATCAGAATACATTCTAAAACCAATGCATTAGCCAAACATGTAATGGAAAATAATGAGACACACACTTTTAAGTTTAGGATAGTAGAGAAAATAAGTCCAGGATCTAGAGGAGGTGACATTAGGACATATACTGAGACCAGAGAGGCAATATAGATTATGAGACTGAGATCGGATGTCTATCCAGGTCTCAATGGTATGGTTTCAGTAAAGCCATTTCTCAGATCAAGGAGATTAAAGAAATAATTATGAGAGAGATATATATTTCTGATCAATTGTGCTTTTGATAAATGAGATATTATATATTGGCAAGTTCTATATATACATTTTATATATGTTTTATTTTTTATATTTACCTATCAGCTATAGGATTTTGTATATGTTTTTATAGGTCGATGTAGTTATTTAATTATATATTATATATGACTAATATACTGATATCATGATAACTATTTATGTTTTTTATATATAGATGTGTAAATGTGAAGTTTTAGATTGAATGTCATTCATTTATTTATATAGTTATTTTTAAGAGCTCTAGCACTTTAATGGATACTTGTTTCCCGCCACTACTTGTATTTAAACTCAGCTGAATTAACTAGAGTGTAAAGGTCTGAAGAAGCCGTATGGTGAAAGCGCTAACCTGTATTTTTGCTATTTAAGTTGGTCCTCGAGCTGAATGAGTCTCTCGTTTTTGGATTACATCGTATCGTTTTGACTACTGAAGTTTTGGGGCCATTTAATGAACTTGTCATACATCTACTGTGGTTCGCTCCCATTGTTGCTTATTGTTTTTTCATTATTGTTTTTGGCTTGTTCTTTGGGAGCGTTCACTTCGTACAGGCTTTCTATTGACATTTTTATTTTATTTGCTATTTCAGTAGGTTTGTCAATTTGGCATTACCTAAAAGTGGCCATAAAGAGGTGGATAAAGTTTTAGCCAATATTTGTAAGCCAGGTGCAGACCATCCTTTACAAAGCAATGTAGTTTGCTAACCACGCTGACCAATATTAAATCCCTCTGGAAGGACACCAGAAACAAAGCCAGTTCTAGAAGTCAGTCATCTTTTGTTCATACTGTGGTATTGGTATGGCTCTCTTCATACAATCCAGGGAAGTATGGTCAGGCCATTAATGCCCACTATGATTGAATCATACTGGTACCTATGGTGCAGCGACTTGACTGCATGCATGACTAGGTGGATCCTGGCCCCAAATAAGTCAATAATCATTATCTTCTCCTTTGTTTGTCTGGTGAGTGCGGCAAATGTGTGTCATACAATGGAGTTACCTGTGACAAGAGTCCTGGGTAATGTGTTTGCTTGCCTTACGGGCTTTCCTCTTGGGGCATCATGCAGTGTTTGGTGTTGCTGCTGGTGAGTGCTTTAGAGATTGCTGAGGATAGGCATTGCTATTTATAGGCTTTGGAGCACCTTGAAGTTTATGAAGATTGCATTTAGCACCTCTGCATACATTGGTCTATGTGTGTGGTGGATGTAGTATGTGTGTTCTGGACAACTTTGTTTATATGTGAGATTTTTGCCTCCAGTGAAGTTGTGCATGTGCGCCTCATGCATACTGTGTTTGTTTCTTTAAGGATTACATTGTTGTCTGTGGGCATGAGACAATTGTTACATTGTCTCAGGATGCCAATATCTACAAAGCTACAGAGACATTTAGAAATTGCATATCCATATTGTCCAGACCTGTATTTGGGTGGGCTACTGTAGGCTATGCCCTACGTTATGCAGAAGTCTCTTTGAGTGGTCTCTGGAGTTTGGCACTAGACTAGCTTAAAGTGCTAAGATTTGATAGTCGGACTGTTTAACTTGCAGAGTCTTGCTGCTCTAAACTTGTCTCTGCACAATAGCTTTGTTTTCGCTACACTAGGTTACATATTTCAGTTTCAAGGGTAGTTTTGCAGATAACATTTACTCAAGAGCAATACTGGTTTGTTAGGTGGGCACTTAGTATTATGGTTATATGGAAAACAATGGGTGGGAAAAGGACTTAAATGGGTTACACAACTGATGATAACAATGAAAGAGGGGAGAGAGGGACTTTGGAATTCAAATTACCATAATGTGTGGAAGTAAGAGACACAGCGTTTAAAACCACAACAGCAAAAGGGTGGAAGGGGTAGGGAAAATTTCAAGCTACAAGAAGACTTCCTAGAGATGGACCAAATCAAATAAGGACAATATTTGGAGCTCTTCCCTATGGTTAGAATTTTGGAAACTTTAACTTTATGTCTCAGTGGGGGCTAGGGCAGACACAAAGAATGGGATAAACAAAAGCAAAGTAAACAAAACAGCACTGGGATGTAACTTTAAGAAGGTAAATAATACACAGAGTATAAAACTCTAGTAGCAAAACCAAAATATAAATATTTTGACATTTCTTAAAAACTGCCAATGTCACATTGTACATTACTCTCTTTCCTGGAAAACCAAACAGTCATTAATGTTAAATTTATTTATTTATTTACATTTGGTGACCTGGAAAATCCAACTGGACACAGGTCCATTTTCAGCGGAGGCCTGGGGGAGAAAAGCTCCACAATAAAAACAATTAATTACAAGTTACAAGAAGTATAGGTACGTTTTGTTTAACAATAGTAGTAAACAGTTATAGTTCAAAATGAAATGAAGTATTTAGTTAAATGGTACAACACTTATATCATTGGTGCCATAAAGACTAGCAAGTATTTTAATAGCTGAGCTAGCAGCTATTACCCTTGAATAACAGAGGCTAAAATTACAGCTGAGATATAGGTTTACAAGCAATGTATTTGGCTGCAATCTGAGGTAGTTCCTAATACAACTTATTAAAATATTTTCCCCATTGCCCCAAAACTACCTTATTTTACACCATCTATATGCCACCTTCCCTTAATAAAACCACATTTCAATCTGTTTGCAGCCATGCGTGAACCTTGCACTATTGCATTATTCATGTCCTGATAGACGGCATTTGTTAGGCCATCTGACCTGGAAGCTTTATCTTGTTAGAGCCTATTTATATATAATCTTATCTGCTATTATGCAGAGGGAGAAATAAAATATTATTTTTCATAATCTGAATCTGAAAGAAGATGCAGGAATCTAGCCAATCCCATATCTTACCTTTAGTTCTAGTGTTGTAGGGGCCTGATGTATGTTTTAAAAGAAGGCTTGAAGCCCCTTTAATATTGCAACCATATCACATTCTATTTTCAAGCAACCCACCCAACTTAATAGATGAAGCTGTGTTGCTAATACACTCATCTTTGGTGCAGTAGGCTGTGGGTTCAATTCCCATACGAGGTCGCTTGATTACTGACACTACATAAGGGGGGTGCTACAGTCCTGAATGTGTCATCCTTCAGATGAGCCATTTGAAAGGAGGAACCATCTATCTGACATGGTATCAAAGATCCCATGGCACCCATCAAAAAGAGTAGGAAAAATTTCCCGTTCCCCTAGCCAAATTTTCCTAGTAGTATAAATACCACATTGGATCTCCCCTGAAAAGAGGCTGGTTGAACTAACATAATCAACAAAGGATAAATAAAATAAATATCCTAAAATGTAGGAACTAAATTCTTAATAACCTAAGGAGATAAAACTTTAAAAGTCCCCCTTGAGTTTTTATAAATGTACCTCTGTTTGCTTCTGTAGCAAAGTTTGAATTTGCTATTTGACAGTTAGCCAAACACTCTGAGTCTAGTCTTATGCTATTTTATTTGAGCATGTGTAGTGAACTAAGTCAGCCCTGAGTAGCTGCAAACTAAGTCAACCCTGAGCAGCTGCAAACTAAGTCAACCCTGAGCAGCTGCAAACTAAGTCAACCCTGAGCAGCTGCAAACTAAGTCAACCCTGAGCAGCTGCAAACTAAGTCAACCCTGAGCAGCTGCAAACTAAGTCAGCCCTGAGCAGCTGCAAACTAAGTCAACCCTGAGCAGCTGCAAACTAAGTCAACCATGAGCAGCTGCAAACTAAGTCAACCCTGAGCAGCTGCAAACTAAGTCAACCCTGAGCAGCTGCAAACTAAGTCAACCCTGAGCAGCTGCAAACTGTCAACCCTGAGCAGCTGCAAACTCCACTTCCCACTTCCTAGTCATCTTGGCTGTTAATCCTACAGTTTGTGATGCATGTTCCCCTTCATCACATCCCACAGAACAGTAGCTGGAGGAGACCCAACCCAGATGAAATAATGGATTTCCTGCCAGAGTTCTGGAATGGTTTCAGGAACTTGAAATATGCATTACTAAAATGCCAAACCACTGTTGAATATTGATGCCTGGGACATAGCTTGATAAATGATCTGACAGAATAGTCAAGTATATGTCTCAGTTCTTCACTTGTCACTGCAGTACCTCTGACCAATAAACACAGTCTATTCTGGAATAGCTCTTATTACTATTGTGTCCAACAAATAAGGCATTTGCCTTTAAACACAGCAGCCCCCTCCACAAAGGATACCTGATGGAAAATTCTACTAATCACCTTTGAGACAGTTGACAGTCTGGGCTTCATACCTGCTGAGATGTCTCATGAACTGGCTATATAATTGAAGAACCCCACAAAATGAGGTCCCCTATTGATTGATTTAAAAATTGCATCAGTCAAGGCCTAACTTGGTTAGGAAATAACCCAAGGGGGTACATACATTTAGCCAAATGTGATTGGCAGCTCATACCACTGACCCCCTAATCCCTGTAAACCATCTGAGCCATCACCCAACTTAATTTTAAATTCATCACTGACTCACTTATTTATAAAAATTGATACCCTCTTCTTTTACCTTTTTACTGCCATACAAGTGTGACTACTTCATCAATAAACTTTAAATTGCATCTGTTTATTGTTATCTTAATGTTTCTATTTTGCAGGCTTGATGAAGTGATTAACATGAACAGAACATATAAGCATTCACCTAGTTAACACCAGCTATGATAAAATTAATAAGACAACATCCCTGAAAATCTGTCCAAAAAACCTAAGTAAAATGTGTTTAATTTGAGCAAATTCATTTTTGATTAGAATGACAGTAAATCGCTACCAGTGGAGTTACCCTCCCATATCAGGTATAGGATGTTTTGACCCTGGATGTTTTGACCCAGGAAGATTTGACCCCGGCATTAAGAGATTCAGAATGAGTATTGGTAAAAGTTAAAATAAATGGATCTAAAATTACAACATAATAAAAATGAGAAAAAATGTCTACAAAAAAACAAAACATAAACTTTTGAATTCCTAGGCAGTAATACTCAGCTTACATTAGATAACTGCAGCTGCCAAACACACTGTAGTCATTCTCTGATGAATGACTCAAAGTAAGCCATCATGCATATGACCCCTTCTACAATGCTAGTCTCAGAAGACTGGCATAGAAGAAAGCAAGCAACACTTCAGTGACTATCAATTTACATCAGTACCGCTAGGTCACACACTGACAGTCTCACAGATACAAGTACAGAGCACACTCCAGTACAAACTGTTTGAAGAATTACTGTGGATTACTCTTTGTCGAAGTACATTGGACTACATTAAGTTAATGTCAGGTACTTAAATACACAACGTAAACCAAAACTGCCATTATTACACAACAAAGTGAAATTAAACAAAAGAACAAGCATAAACGTGTCTACAGTGGCGAGGAAATCATTCTGTGTTGCACAACTTATAAACTAAGGTATGGCATCTAAGTCCAAGGAAGTCATTGTTGCATTGTATTTGACATACATCAGACCTATCATTGAGTACAATGCCCCCTTTGGAATGTACCTAACCAGGTATATACAACAACTGGAACATCCACAGAGGTTTCTCACTAAAAGAACACAGGGCATAAGTAATACATCCTATGCAGACTGCCTCAAGGCCCTATCCCTATATTCTGTCTTTTACAGGCTTTTGAGGGGGGAGATCTATGCCTGGCATATAGGGCATTGTCAGACCCAACTCTGATGGATCTCCTACATATCCACAAAACAAACAGTACCAGAATTACCCATTCTAAAGACTTAAACCTTGCCTGTGATATAACTAGGACCTGCTAGAGAGATTGGTATATATCCCAGAGACTACCCCATCTATGGAACAAGCTCCCCATCCATGTGAAGCAGAGTTCCTCCCTAACCCAATTCAAATGCAATTAGTACAACTGGATGGGAAACCAGAAATTCATCCTTGGTTTGGCACCTGTGTCTCTAATGCAAACTGGTAACCTGTAAATGGTTCATCTCCCAGGCCCATGCTTACACTTATCAAGGGTATCAAAACCTGTCAGAGATTTGGGATGTATGGCTAGTCTTAAAAAGGCCCTTGTGGTCATTAGCCTTATAAACATCTATGAACCTATGAACACGAGTTATAAAAAGACAATGTAATACTATCATTAAGCATTATAATAGTACCTGCTTGAATCGATTTTAAATATAGAATTCTTCTTCTTTTGGCTTTTCCTGGTTAGGGGTCACCACAGCAGATCACATGTCCGCTCATGATTGGCAATGGAGTTTTACAGTGTCGAGTTGCCAGCCCGGCGCCCAGCCTTCCACAGAAGGTAAACACACGCACTCACACCTAGGGCCAATTTAGAGTGTCCAATCCACCTACAGCATGTCTTTGGGATGTGGGAGGAAACTGGAGCACCCGAAAGAAACCCACGTGGCCACAGGGAGGACATGCAGACTCCACACAGAAGGCACCCCAGCCGAGGATCGAACCAGGGAACCTCTTGCTGTGAGGTGACAACACTAACTGCTGCACCACCGTGGCCACCCGATTTTAAATATAGAATACATTCCCAAAATAAACTCTAAAGCTCCTTCCTGTACAACTCCCAACAGGAGGCGTTGTCACTGATAAAAAGCAAACAAATGTTAAAGTAGAGTTTCATCACAAAACTAGTGCCACCTGCTGGTCCCCATTAAAATCCAAAATAGCAATAATAAAACTAATGTTTAAGACAAGATATTTAGAACATAAAACTTGCTATTAAATGAATAATATTTACATATTAAATAATAAGTTAAATAAATTAACATCTACATATTAAAACATTAATATATTAAAGAATATATTAAATTGCTACAGTTACCAAGACTACAGATGAGGGAAAGGTGGTACACACAGCCTATCTAGACCTCGCAAAGGCCTTCGACACCATTCCCCATTCTGGTATTATAGACAAGCTCACCAGCCTGAACATAAACCCCTACGTCACAAGATGGGATGCCAACTGGCTCACGGACAGAACCCACATGGTGAGAGTTGCGGGAGCTAGGTCCGACTCTAAACCAGTTACAAGTGGTGTTCCACAGGGCACAGTCCTAGGACCCCTCCTGTTTGGCATACACTTCTCAGAGGTACAGGCAAGCACAGGAGGACTATGGCTGACCAAGTTCGCAGACAACTGCAAACTAGGAGCTATAACTGACTCTCTGGCTGACACAGACAGCCTCCAAAAGGGTCTCCCTGACACGGATACCTGGTGTCAAAATCATGGTCTCAAGCTAAATGCCAAAAAGTGCATAGTCATCCCCTTTGGAAAAAACAAAGTACCCACAAACTACCACATAGGTGGTAGTCCCCTAAATATGGATGATGTAATAAGGGATCTGGGGACCCAAGTAGATAGTAATCTCACCTTTGATAATCATATTGCCAAAGTGGTTAAAAAATCCTTCTATGTGGTCTACCTAATTACAAAAAAATTTGCATCCAGATCAAAAGAGGTCATTGTGTCCCTCTACTCATTACTCATCAGATCCATCATAGAGTACAATGCCTCATTTGGGATGTACCTTACAAGACACCTGCAACAGCTGGAAAGACCACAGAAGTACCTCACCAAGAGGATCACTTGCCTCAAACAGATGCCCTATGCAGCTCGACTGAAGAAACTCCAGCTGTACTCGGTTGCATACCGCCTACTCAGTGGTGATCTCTGCCTGACATACAAGGCCATGTCCAACCCAGAATTGATGGACATGCTCCACCTAAAGAAAACCTTATCCCCTCAAGCCACATGCTCTAGGGATCTAAACCTCACCACAACAATAAATAGGATGTGCTGGAGGGATAGATTCCTGTCCCAGAGACTTATCATGCTTTGGAACAAGATTCCAATCTACATTAGGCAGAGCTCCTCGCTAACCTTCTTGAAGAGAAATCTTGATGAGTGGATGGGAAGCAGAAAGTTTACCCTGGAGATTACTTCAGTGGCTCTGCTGGACAGAGACACAGGGAATAAATCTAAGGGGGTGGCGAAAGTCAACACATTCTGGCTAGGTTTATAAATGCCTTCGGGCAGATAGCCTAGTACCTACCTATGAACCTATGTACATATGAACCTAAAATTCATGATTAAAATATTAAGTATTAAAATAGTATTATTAAATTTAATAAGGATACTGTCTATTTAAATTATATGTGGTTATTTATTTATTGCATAAAATGCTTTTATTAAATTTAATTGTGGTCAAAACGTCTGGGTTCAAATCATCTGGGGTCGAACTGTCCAATAAATATTCTAATAGAAAATAAATGTAAATTTAGATATGAAAGTGTGTACAATTGCACTGGGGTCAAATCATCTGGGGTCAGACTGTCTTGCTTCCCCCATATCCTCACCTGTAAACCTGCTCTGTGCAGCTCCCATGCTAATAAACTTCCAAAGTTAACAAATGAGCCTTCTTGAGAAATGCTACAATAAAATTGCTAAATTTGCTGTCAAAATGCGTAATAAATCCCATCACTGCCTGGCACTTAGAGAACTTTCTTCACTAGAACTATCAAATACCTTATCTCTTTCTCAACTATTAACCACACACAAACTAATACACAAGTCCATACTAAATAATATACTTAAATCCACTGCCTAAAATGAGCACTTTGTTCCACTGCTGTGTCTCCTACAAATAACTAAATCAAATGACTCCGAAGGTAACTCTTCATACTCCATTATATGTCTGGAATATGGAATTCAGTACCTCTAACTAAGAAACAATTCAACAATATAAAATGCATTGAGTTCCAACTTAAACAGCATGTAGTGACCTCTCGGTTTTGTTTTTGTGCCACTCCTGGATAAAGCGCAGTTTGCTGCTGTATTCCTAACCCTTCTCCCTCAATCTCTCGTAGATTCCACCCTCTGATCCTTTCCCTACATCTCCAACCGATTCTATTCAGTCTTGTCTTTTACTTCTCCCTTTAATTTTATTTACCCTCAAACACTAATTTCCATTTAATTTGTACCATTGCTACTTTCCACAAACTCTATTTCCAGAATTGTGTCGATGAAATCACACTATTATTCTCTGTATATATTGTATATATTTAGTTCTGTTATCTCAGCATTTTATGAATTTGTGCAAACTTCTAATTCCCATTTGGAGTACCATGCTAAGTGCGTACGTAATAAATAAATAAATAAGACCAGACAGGAAGGGTAGGATAGACAGAACAGTTATGTTTAAAGACAGAGACTAAATAAACCATCAAGATTTTGCTCACAAACTAAACAAGAGATCTGGACAAAGTTTATATTCTTATGCCGTAGTAAAACTATGGAATGACCTACCCCCTCTATCACACTTCTTGATTCTCTGAACACATTCAAACATACCCTAACAAATCATTTTCTCAAAATCCAAAGCTGTCTCTGTCCCCAAATAAATAGACCTCCTTAAAGCCTTCCTAGTGCCCTGCTGCTTCTACGTACCTCTCTTCATACCTATTCTGCTAAATTCTGCCTCATATCTTCTGCAACTACACCCTCTCACCTTTTCCAAAACAAACAAAAAACAACATATAGATGTGTACTGATGTAGTTATTAGGAATTATCCAATATTGCCTTCCTCCCAGCAGTATAACATTCCCTACTATTGTATTTGCTGCACTTAGTCACACTATGTATGTTTCTCCTTGTTGTAAAACTGCCATTTTGCTACTCTGTGTACTCTAAATTTCACGTGGAGCTTTTCTCCCTGGGCCTCCACTGAAAATGGGTTTCTGACCCAGTGGACATTCCCAGTCAATAAAAGTAAATAAATAAATAAGCATTCAGTCGCATGCAACATATGCTTAATACAGGCCAATTTAGCTGCCATCTTCCATCCAAAATTTTTTAAAAAAGGCATTTCTTATCCAGCAAAAGATTCTATAATTAGCAGTTGCCACTACCAACTGCAAAATTCACCACCCTGGGCCATTCACTAACACCTGAAGCTTCTTCCCCAGGCTGTTTCATTAGTTTACAGGAAGACAGTGTTCACAGGTTTTTTGGGCTAAACTCAGCTCCATGTTCTGCAAATTGGAAGCCATCCCTAAATGGCACAATTCTTTCCAAATAGCAACAGGGTCACTGAATAACAACCACTCATTACCAGTCATAATTTGCAATATAGAAGGACAACACATACCAGCTTTGAGACTTTTTTCTTTAATAAAATGATTACTTGCTTCAGTTTTCTTTTTAGCTCCAGAAAACATTGTTGAGAAATCATGTAGTGCACACTGCTACTTTGTGCTTACGAAAATGGAAGTTATCGATCGTGGATCATGGCTGCCCTGCCATTGCTAAGATATTTGCTTTTACAAACCAATAAAGTTAATCTGTTTGCAGCCCCCAAAGTCTATTTTGAAAATGACTGGTTGCTGCTTGCAGAAATGAAATATTGTTCTTACTTTCCAAATTGTCACACAAAGGTATGCTGATTCGATTGCTCACCTCATCTGCCTTAATCCAGAATTATGGTAAAACAAGTCCTGCTGACTGTAACGCTGTACTCAACCACAAACCAAGTAGTATGAACAAAAATGTAGAACACAGCACCACAGCAAACCAATAAAAAGCAGATGGCAAAGAGCAGTGTCAAATCCAAATAAACTTTTATTCAAACACAGGTGAGCGCTTTTGCAATAAAATTGCTTCTTCAGACCTTACAAAAAATCAGCAGCATCTCAAATATTTAAAATGGAATCAATTAAATGCCTACCAATAAAAAACATTCAAGTACAATAGCCATAAAAATGTAAAGACACAGCTTTCAAGACAGAAACCATAAAAGGCTATTGCCATAAAAACACACAGCAGTATACGTATTTCAGAAGCTTTCTTTCTTTCAGAATTGGCTTAAGAGGTACTGATTCATTCAAACCTGCACCTCTATGTGCTGATAGTTTAAGAATCCATCTTAATTCTTTTCCTTCTGTGACATTAGTTATATCACCCAACATAAAACTTTCATAAATTACTTCTACTGCCATAAACTTAAACCAATGGTTAGTGCCTTTCTCTAGTATATGTTTAGCTAAGTCTGTATAACTATGGTCCTTATTGGCACAATAATAATGGTCTCTAATTTGTTCCTTAAGTCACCTTTTAGTTTTTCCTATATAACATTTTGAACAAGTCACACACTGTGCTAGATAAACTAAATGTTTAGTGTCACAATTAGCTTTGACTTAAGAAAAACATAATGGTTACCATTGTCTGGTTGTATAAATGTACTGGATACATCAATGTATTTACAAAAAAGTACATTTACCACAGATAGAGGTACCAAAACTAGTTGTTCTAATACTAGGTTGCTGTAATTTACTTGTACTAGGGAGACAAAGCTGTCATGCTCATGGCATACTGGGAAAAATGTAAAAATCTTAAATGTTGAGCAATTTAATGTGCATGTAAAATTCTATTGGCGTTTTGTTGATGACATATAATTTTTGGAAAGGAGACCTTGAAAGTTTAAATAATTTTCTAAGTGCCAAGTACACCCTTCCTCAAGTTTACTATGAAACATTCTTGCACTTATATAAATTTCCTTGATGTTACCCTGTATAAGGATATAGATGGAATGCTGTGCACAAAGAGATGTAGAAAACCATGTTATACACATAGTTATCTTGAACGTAATAGTATGCATCCACCACATATTCTTGAAAATGTGGTAAGAGGTCAATTCTTAAGAGTTTCTAGGCTGCATGACCAGGAACAAGAATTTGAAACAACTATGTGTCCCACTAGTATGGAATTTATAGAACGTGGTTATAAACCTTTTGAAGTTAGTAAAGCATGTGAAAGGGTTAAGTTAGACAGACAAAGAAGTGGACGCCATTTTTTTCATGTAAAGATAACATAAGACAGACTGCCAATAATAATAGTTATAGCAACGTAGATTACTGTATGACTTTTAGTACTGACAGCATATATATAAAAAATATTATTACAAAAAATTGGCATATTTTATCTTCTGACCCTATTTTATATGAGTTTGTTAGTGCAGCTCCAAAGTTTGTTTATAAAAATAAAAAATTGTTGAAAAGACAGCTTTGTTTCCCTAATACAAGTAAATTACAGCAACTTAGTATTAGAACAACTAGTTTTGGTACCTCTATCTGTGGTAAATGTATTTTTTGTAAGTACATTGATGTATCCAATACATTTATACAACCAGACAATGGTAATCATTATGTTTTTAAAGTTAAAGCTAATTGTGACACTAAAACTTAGTTTATTTAGCACAGTGTGTGACTTGTTCAAAATTTTATATAGGAAAAACTAAAAGGTGACTTAAGGAACAAATTAGAGACCATTATTATTGTGCCAATAAGGACCATAGTTATACAGACTTAGCTAAACATATACTAGAGAAAGGCACTAACCATTGGTTTAAGTTTATGGCAGTAGAAGTAATTTATGAAAGTTTTAGGTTGGGTGATATAACTAATGTCACAGAAGGAAAAGAATTAAGATGGATTCTTAAACTATCAGCACATAGAGGTACAGGTTTGAATGAATCAGTACCTCTTAAGCCAATTCTGAAAGAAAGAAAGCTTCTTAAATACGTATACTGCTATGTGTGTTTTTATGCCAATAGCCTTTTATGGTTTTTGTCTTAAAAGAAAGCTGTGCCTTTAAATTTTTATGGCTATTGTACTTCATTGTTTTTTATTGGTAGATATTTAATTGATTGCATTTTAAATATTTGAGATGCTGCTGATTTTTTGCATGGTCTGAAGAAGTGATTTTATCGAGAAAGCGCTCACCTGTGTTCAAATAAAAGTTTATTTGGATTTGACACTGCTCTTTGCCATTTGCTTTTTATTAGTTTGCTGTGGTGCTGTGTGCTACATTTTTGTTCATCTTAATCCAGAATTACTGAATTTGCTTCAAGAGATAATTATTCTTATCCTCAGATCCAGTAACCTCTCATTAAGGCCAAGCAATTCCATTTCTAGCTGCCTAATACTCTCCTCATATGAAAGCAGTTTGTCTGAGAGTTCTTTGATCCATTTAAAAGAGACCTCTTGGAATTCTAATAACATTTGAAAAGTATCTGCATTAGAGTTCGCCATTACTTCAGTTACTAAGTTCACTATGTTCATCATAAAATTCAAGCTCCCTATGAATTGATGATTGGCTTATACTTTACCATTATCAAACCTGGGTACCCAGAAGATGTTATCTCAAATCATATGCCATGTGTCCACAATGTCGATCCTTCACCCTCACTTTCAGTGGCTCTGATGCCTATTACACTTATATGAAACATTTCTGGAAATAATCAATGACTTCTATAGGAAATCAATAATAAATTACCAGATCAGGGAGGATGATTCTCCCAGTAATGCACCTCCATGTATTATTTATTTATTGATATTTGATTACCAGGAAACTTTAACTGGGTAGAAGCCATTTTTCAGTGGAGACCCAGGGAGAAAAGCTCCAAAGTATTACAATACTACAAATGAAGATGATACATCGCTATGCCTCAACCTGGAAGCAGTATGCAAGAACCTACTTAGGGTTCATCCAGGCAAAGCAGCTGGTCCACATAGGATCCTGGGGAAGCTACTTAAAAACTGTGCTAATCAGATGGCACCAGTCTTTTCAATATATCTCTCAGCCAGGAAAAAATGCCCAAATGTTTTAAAACCACCGACATCATCCCTCTGCACAATAAACCATCTCCAGCATCATGAAATGATTACTGACCAATTGCACCTACCTCCGTAGTGATGACGTGTTTCAAAAAATGGTCAGGGATCATATAACATCCTGCCTCCTACATCTGATCCTTTACAATTTGCATACAGGCCAAATCATTCTACTGCAGATGCCATAGCCTTAACAGCAAGAAAACATCACTCAAACAGCATCACCCTAAACACCGGAGCCCCACAAGGTTGTGTATTCAGTCCACTTCTTTTCTCAGTTCTAACACATGACTGCACAGCTATGCATCAGTCAAATAGAATCATCAGATTTGCAAAGGACACCACAGTAATCAACCTTATCAAGAAGGAAGACAAGAGGGCCTACAGGGAGGAGGTAAACCAACTCATTCATTCTTGCACTGACAACAATTTAGCACTAAATGTTGGGAAAAACCATGGAAATCATCATTGATTTAAGGAAGGAAACTAAGCCACACACCCATATCATCATCAATGGGGGCTTAAAATTCAATACCAAAAAGTACATTATAGTTCATTTTGGGAAGTTGGCTACCCCAGGTAAATAAGTCATAAAACATCCCTAAAAGTTGATTCACTAGTCAGGGAACTGGGAAGTCATTTAGATAGTAGCATATTCTTCATCCAACAAGGTAGTAAGAGTCCTTCTATGTTGCTCATCTTATAAGTAACAGCATGACATCCAGGTCCAGAGAGGTCATTGTACCACTGTCCTCAGTCCTCATCAGACCCATCATAGAGTATAATGTCCCCTTTTGTATGTACATGACCAGACATATGCAGCAGTTGGAATGTCCACAAAGGTTCCTTAAAAAAGAATACAAGGAATAAACCAAATGTCCTAAGCTGATCACCTCAAAGCCCTATCTATTTACTAAGTATCATACAGACTTTAGAGAGGTCTTCTTTGCCTGGTGTAGACGACATCCCTAGACCCTAAAACCTTTGCACATCTACAAAACAAAAAGCATCAGAACTAATAGAGCAAAAGACTAAAGCATCACAATTAATAGAGCAAAAGACTAAAGCATCAGAACTAATAGAGCAAAAGACTAAAGCATCAGAACTAATAGAGCAAAAGACTAAAGCATCAGAACTAATAGAGCAAAAGACTAAAGCATCAGAACTAATAGAGCAAAAGACTAAAGCATCAGAACTAATAGAGCAAAAGACTAAAGCATCAGAACTAATAGAGCAAAAGACTAAAGCATCAGAACTAATAGAGCAAAAGACTAAAGCATCACAACTAATAGAGCAAAAGACTAAAGCATCACAACTAATAGAGCAAAAGACTAAAGCATCACAACTAATAGAGCAAAAGACTAAAGCATCAGAACTAATAGAGCAAAAGACTAAAGCATCACAACTAATAGAGCAAAAGACTAAAGCATCAGAACTAATAGAGCAAAAGACTAAAGCATCACAACTAATAGAGCAAAAGACTTCAATTTTGCTTGCAGCGTAAATAGATCACGTTGGAGAAACAGACATGTTTCTCGGAGAATTTCCACTCTCTGTATGAGGCTTCCCATCCATGTGAAGCAGAGTTCCTCCCAACCCTATTTAAGCTTAACTTGGACCAATGGATGGGTAATCTAAAATTCACTCCTGGTCTGATGCTTATGTCTCTGATGGACAGGATGGAAAGAGGCAGTCAGTAAATCGCCCTCTATATAAATCATATTTGTGGGTCACATATGGGTTGCACAGCTAGAATTATTAGGGTCCTAGTAGTCATTAGTCTAACATACAGTTATGAACATATAAACTTCAGTTTATTTGCAAAGCTTCAGAACATTTATGTGGTATAACTGTTTTGGTCTCCCTTTACCCAGTTGTCTCATCTTATAATATAGTTTAGTATTTTTTTCTACAACTTCAAAAGACCCTTGCCATTTTCCAGGGAATTTATTTTTAGCAGTGACAGTTAACATAAGTACTTTATTTCCAGATTTGAGTTATTTGAGGCAAGCATTTTTATTATGTTCTACTATGTGTCTCCTGTGTTCTCCATGTGAAATTTTACTCTTTGCATTATGGTTCTTAAATTCTCCTGAATTTCTGTAAAATGTCCTGTTACACTTTGTAAAGGGGATATTGTCCTCATCTCATATTTCTTTTGCTATATGTAACACATCCAAGAGATGTCTGCCATATATCAGTTCAAAGCTGTGAATCTAATTAAGGCTTAGAGATACTTATCTAACAATAAAGCGTGGACATGGAAGCAGTTGATCCCATTTACTCCTACCCCAATTCTATAGTCTGTCATAGACTTTGAGGCGTTAAAGCACTCAGAGTATCAATTTGAAGGTGCACATAGATGTCCATAAATGTTTCGCTTTAAAACATTAACAATGTTTATGCATTACTACTGAGTCCAATGGCATTGAGGGAAGAAGCCTTGACTACAGCCCCGATGGCCAATGTCCTGTTAATGAGATGGCCATCTAAGTGAGCAGCTTAGTTAGGATGAGCTTGAGTGGCGTATGCCAGATCAGTCATCCTGGGGGGGGGGGGTTGCTTGGTTTGCAGACACTGAATGTAACTGGCCATGGCTGGATGTATCACCCATCTGTAGCGGCTATGCCTGCTCATGCTGCATTGGGCAGGGAGTCCTCTGCAAAGCCAAGAACAGGAGACTTTGGCTGACCAGGTTTGCTGATGAACTCAGACTGAGAGCCGGTTATTAACTCTCATTCTGATAGTCAATCTGTCCAGCAAAGCCTCAACCAAACAAATGCTTGGTGTATTAATTATGGGCTTTTCCTCTTAACACCAGGAAATGCAGCAAAGTTTCCTTTGGTAAATCTGGCTTCTCTACTGCTTACCATATAGATGAAACTCCACTTAAATCTGACATTCATTAGGGACTTGGGAACATATGTTGATAACATAACATAACACAAGCACTCAAGTCACTCCAGAACAAGTGCAAACATGACTCTGTCATTGTTCATGTTGGTGTGAATGACCTGAGATGTACCTCCCTGGACTATATGAAAAGAGACATGGAAGAGGTTTCTGATCAGTAGCCCAGGCAGGTATGACCCTGACCCTGAGTAGCATCCTGCCCTCACCAAGAATGATACCTCAGTATAAAGAAAAAAATGATCAGTTTCAACAACTGGCTAAGCTTCTTGTGTCATTCAAATGGGATCAAGTGTCTCTCAGCCTGGGACATCATGCTCAACAAGCCACGTTGCTTCGCAAGAGATGGCTTGCACCTGTCACCCCTAGGCTTTCGAATACTGGCCAAGGCTCTTGCTGCCCCCATAGTGCCTTTTTTAGGCAAGGCTCAAAAGACAAACCCACCTCCATAAACAGCACAAATAAAAAAATGAGGGTTATGCTACTCAATGCCGGGAGTTTAAATCTCAAAATGCATGTGCTTGAAGCACTCCTCAGTATGGAGAACGTTGACATCCTTGCAGTAACTGAAACCTGGTTCAAGGCTCCAGAGAGCACTCCAGCACTACCGGGCTACAACTCATACCACACATTTCGGCCACAGAACACGGACCTAAACACAAAAGGAAGGGGTGTATCCATATTCATCAAGGATAACTACACCTCCAGGTTAGTGGCGCAGCATGATACCTCTGAGATCATCCATGTGCAACTAACATCGGGCAAATCTGCAATGCAAATTGTGGCCTGCTACAGATCACTCTCCATGACCCAGGACCACAATTCTGCCTTTCTGGAGACACTGGAAAACATGAAGGTCATACTGAACACCCTGGTACTGGGCGATTTCAATTACCCTACCATTAACTGGGAAAACTACTTGAGTACAAACTCCCAGGCTCAGCGCTTCCTGGAATTTATCAACTCAAATGTCCTGGTTCAGCTGGTAAACTCCTCTACCAGAGGTGAAAACATATTGGACCTGGTCATCACCAACATGGGAGACAGGTGTTCCACACCGAAGGTCAACCTGTCACTGGATAGATCAGACCATAAACTAATCACTCTGGATATCCACACCCCACCACCACCCCCAACCAAGGAAGCCACAGTGAAAAACGTTTCTAAACCAAACTTCACCTTACCTAAGACAGAGGTGGTAAGTTTCACAGCCCCCATGTTAAAGGATAACACTGCCCAAGATGCAGAATCCTTTACAAATGCACTCTATGAGCACCCACAAGGATGCATAGATCATGCCATCCCTAGCAAAACCAAAACTCACTCCCCTAAGAGAAGGAAACCAATCTGGTGGACCCCTGCCATAAATAGGTTATACAATAAAAGGAGGAAACTAGTTCAGAAAAAAGCAAATCCCAAGAAGGAAAGACATCCCTAATAGTATCAGTAAGAAACTAAGGTCCCTCATAAAATCATCCAAGGCTAACTTTGAAAGAAAAATAGCCAAGGATTCGAAGGATAACCACAAAGCCTTCTTTAGTAATGTCAAGAATCTAAGTGGCCACTCATAGTTATGCTCTGAGCTAGTGCAAAATAGCACAAAATATATTGTACCTACTGATATTGCCAACATCCTGGCAGATAGATTCAGTGCAAACATCACCCCCCTCTCACCTCCAAAAGGGCCCACAACAATACCGGAAAAGTGTAGTGTCCCAGAAATCACAGACGCACAGGTGAAAACAGCCCTTTCAAAAGCCAAAAACACAGTATCAATTGGGCCAGATGGTGTCCCAGGATGCGTCTTGCATGAACTACAGAATGAACTAACCCCCCCACCTAAACACGCTGTTCAACCTCAGCTTCTCCACAGGCTACTTGCCCATAGAATGGTGCACAGCAACAGTTATTCCACTCCACAAAGGAGGGACCACAACTGACCATGGTAACTATTGCCCCATAAGCCTGACTAGCCTGGTCTGCAAGGCTATGGAGTGCATCATCATGGAACTCATTAACAAAGATGTTTGGAACCTCCAAACACTTGACCCGACCCAGTTCAGCTTTGTTAAGGGCAGATAATGCCTACTAAACCTGGTTGACTTCTTTGAGACAGTCACCAAGGCCATAGATGAGGGAAAGGTGGTTCACACAGCCTACCTTGACCTCGCCAAGGCGTTCGACACCATTCCTCACTCAGGTATTATAGAAAAACTCACCAGCCTGAACATAAACCCCAACGTCACAAGATGGGTTGCCAACTGGCTTACAGACAGAACTCACACAGTTAGAATACCAGGCTCCAGGTCTGACTCTAAACCAATTACAAGTGGTGTCTCACAAGGCTTGGTCCTGGGACCCCTACTGTTCGGCATATACTTCTCAGAATTACAGGCAAACACAGGAGGACTATGGCTAACCAAGTTAACCGATGACTGCAAACTGGGAGCCATAATTGACTCTCTGGCTGACATGGACATCCTCCAAAAAGGCCTTACTGAGACGGACACCTGGTGTCAAAGTCATGGCCTCAAGCTAAATGCCAAAAAATGCAGTCATCCCATTTGGGAAAAACAAAACACCCATGAATTATCACATAGGTGGCAATCCCTTAATACAGAAGAGGTAATAAGAGATCTGGGGACCCAGGTAGATAGTAATCTCTCCTTTGATAATCATATTGCCAAAGTAGTTAGGAAATACTTCTATGCGGCCCATCTAATTACTAAAGGGTTTGCATCTAGAAACAAAGAGGATATAGTGCCCCTCTACTCATCACTCATCAGACCCATCATAGAGTACAATGCCCCATTTGGATGTACCTCACAAGCCACTTCCAACAGCTGGAAAGACCATAAAAGTACCTCACCAAGAAGATTACTGGCCTCAAACATATGTCCTATGCAGACCTACTGAAAAAACTCCGGCTGTACTCAGTGGCATATCGCTTACTCAGAGGTGATCTCTGCCTGACTTGCAAAGCCATGTTCAACTCAGAATTGATGGACATGCTCCACCTAAAGAAATCCAAGTCACTGCGAGCCATGTGCTCTAGTGGGCTAAACCTTGCCACAACAATAAATAGAACATGCTGGAGGGATAGATTCCTGTCACAGAGACTTCCCACGCTTTGGAACAAAATTCCTAACTACATTAGGCAGAGCCCCTCACTAACACTCTTCAAGAGAAATCTTGATGAGACACCCCTGGGATCACTTCATTGGCTCTGCTTGACAGAGGCTCAATTAATTAATCAATAGGGCGGCGAAAGCCAACACACTCTAGCGAAGCTTATAAATGCCCTCGGGCAGATAGCCTAGTACCTACCTATGAACTTATGAACCTATAACAGACTCTGCTTTGATCATTATGTCTTTGTGGTGGATAGAACATCCTTCTACTTTGCATCCTTCTATCCTCTCTGACATCTTCTCAAAGACTAAATAAATTATAGCTCTACATTATTCATCCCTTATTAGGCCTGTTCTTGAATATAATGCACCTTTCATCATGTACCTCACCATGCACATAAACCAGCTTGACAGATATTCATTTCCTCATGAAAAATAACTCCAGTCTCAGTGCCTGTTGTTGTTCTGATAGACTAAAGGTTCTGTCACTCTACTCAGTGTAGTACAGACTCATGAGGACTTTCTGTGCTACGAATGACCCAGAACTCTTTGAACTCCTTCACCAAAATAAAATAAGTGATAAAGAAAACATCCATTCTAGAGACCTAAGCCTACAATTTCACATCAACAAGACCAGATAGAGGGACAGATACCTAACCCAGCCTATACCCCATTTTTGGAAAAGGCTGCCCTTACCAATCGAATAGAACTATTCCTTAGCAACCTTTAAACCAGATAGTATGAATGGATGGATGATCACAAACAGAATTCTTCCTTAGCCACCTTTAAACCTGTCAGTATGAATGGATGGAGAATCACAACATTTCACCAGGAATATGTGGGGAAAGTCTACACAATGGGGGTGCTGCTAGCTTCCCAGCTGTACTGGGTGATGTGGATGAGCTTCTTGACGGTTTTTTGTGGCCGTAAGCTTGAAAAGACCCTATTAGCCTGTAAGTTGTGTGAGAGCATGTGCACCTGCTTTATAAACCAAACAGCTACTGGCAGTTTGCATGTGGTATAGGGTTAGGCATTCAGAGGTCAGGGCTAACCTATCCCTACCACCCATCTCTCATCATCAGGACAACAGATGGGCCAATAAGGCTTCTTTGGCAGGAACCAATCAGAAAGAACAAATGAGCCATAGGGTTCTCTGCTAGCCTGTCTTGCTTAAATCTCTGCAGAATGAATGAGCTGATGGTGCAGGCAGTAAAGTCACTGGACAGGGTCCTTTAAGGGGAAAAGATCCTCCATTACCATGGACAATAATAGTATTCCTTGGTCAGAAAGAATTTCCAGGGGAAGTCTTTCTCTAGAAAATGGCAGTTACTATTTTTTTTTCACTATAGGCTTCACATTAACTGCCTATAGGGGTCCTTCCTCAGAATATTTTGTTGTATGATTACCAGAACATGCTGTTGGCCCTTATTTGACTTTACAAATGGGCATTTAATATCCATTGTTATTATTTCCAGTGGCATATCCACATTAGGCCCGGGTATCAAATGTTTCATTAATCCGGGGCAGGAAGTTTTTAGCAAACTGCACAAAATTTTTTCTATGTCCTCCATAATACCAGACAAGTAAAATCCAACTAAAATCCAAGCTTTTGCCTTATTCTTTCTTAAATGGTAACCAAAAAATGTCATCTGTGCTAACTTTGTCATAATTATTCTAAACATCTTTTGTATTAAACCTGGGCTCAGTACCTGTTCTTTGTCTTTGGGTACCCTGTAAAGCACGTTGTTTCTTAGTGCATGGAATAGGGCTGTTATGTTCAGTATACATTCATTTGATCGGCTGGTGGATGGTCAATTGGAATATGGTCAAAAGCAGTGAGTAAAAACCTCAAAAATGCGAATGCAATTGTTGCAAATCACAAAATATCCCCCCTTTTTGACCCATGGTAGTGCTTGTTTAGGTGGTAGAGAAGCTGGAAATGTCATATTCGCTGTTTTGTATGACATTCCGACCATTCGGCAATGAGAAATTCGATTATGATACTCGGTGTTATACCCGATCGAGAAATGTTAGCTCGATCAAATGAATGTATTCTGTTATGCTACCCTATTTTTCCTTCTGTTCTTTCTATATTCTCTCTGCATTAGCAAAGTATATTGTCTTCCTCCTGAGACATTTTGAAATTGATATTAGTTCACTGGGGTGAGCCAGTTGAGAATCATTTTCATTAATATTCTGATGTGAGCTGAAGGAAGGAGGTTGTTCCTCTTCATCTAGTTTATCCTCTATAAAATGTAAGTCACAAAGTAATTTTCTTCTGCCAGTGGTACTGGTACTTCCACTCCTCACTTCTGTGGTTGTCTTACTTTTGTTACCTTTAGAGTTTGTTCTTATTTCTGACTGACTGCTCTTGTTTGGACATGGTTCAACGTACACTTTCCCCTTTCCTTCAGTATGAGTCATCAGTCTCTGCTTCCCCTTATTTTATGAAATATAGGACGACAGTTGTGTCCATCTTTCCGCGCTTATCTCTTTTACTTTTTTTACCTTTAGACTTGTTTGGACACGGTTCAACGTACACTTTCCCCTTTCCTTCAGTATGAGTCATCAGTCTCTTCCTTGGGCCTTGTGTCTGCTTCCCTTACGGTATTCGTAGCTACGGACAGTTGTCCGCCCATCTTCACGTTTATCTCTTTTACTTTCTTTACCTTTAGAGTTTGTTCTTATTTCTGACTGACTGCTCTTGTTTGGACACGGTTCAACGTACACTTTCCCCTTTCCTTCAGTATGAGTCATCAGTCTCTTCCTTGGGCCTTGTGTCTGCTTCCCTTATGGTATTCGTAGCTACGGACAGTTGTCCGCCCATCTTCACGTTTATCTCTTTTACTTCTTTACCTGTTGAAGTCTTTTGCAAGACTCAGTTTGAGATTTATCCATCCTTTCCACCCAGAGGCAAGTCATAACTCCTTTTGTGTTTTCCAGTCATCCACCATTTTCTTTAATGAGGCTATTTCTGGCAACATATCCTGTTAAACAACCCCTCAATAACTTCTATGGCTTTTCTTTTGGGAAAAGTTTTGGAAATTCATTGCATCATGTGTAAAGTCAAGCACTGTAACTACAGGGTGTACATTCTGCCTAGAAGAGTTTATATTTCTGTCTGTGTTACAGGAAACTTCTTTGTTGACTCCACGTGCAAATATTAGTTCAATTTTCTGTTTACTTCAGATTTTACACTTACAAACATATTGCGACACCTCTAATATAATCATGCACCCTTAGTCTGGCTCTTCTTCCAATTCTTACCCTTCCACTACAATATTGCATTTAATTAGTTTAGAATCAATACAGCAGGAAACAAGTATATTCTACATTTCTAGCAGTTATAAGTTTAGCATTTTACATTCCATAGGCATACCTTTTTGTAAAAATTCTTGGTTAGCATTAACAGGTTTTAGAGGTACAACATTGTTTTTATTAACTGAACACTGTTTGCTATGTGCCCTTTTCTAGAACATTTAAAACAGCTCTGATTATAACAAATTTTATTGTCTACAGCCAAACAAATGTGCTTAGGTGAACACATCATTACTGACTTAGTGTTTGCAAGTAAGTAGTAAGCCAAAGATTTTATACTAATGCAATCAGCTGATTAGAAGACTTGGGAATGCTCATTTTCTTAAATTGCTCTTTTAACTTTGTCTGCAGCCTATTTTTAGAATTTATTGGCACCATTTATAACAGGTTCAAGCCATCATGTCAAAACATGCATTAAATGAACCACTTGTGACCTAAATGGTCTGTCCACACTGAATGGTAGGTGGGAGGTTCGCATAATGTTTAAGGTATTTACCCTGCAAACACAAGGTGCAGTGTTTGATTCTCATATGGGGTAAATGGCTAGGCTTAAAATGGCTCACAAGGGCAGCTAGCCTAGTACTAATCTATGAACCTATGAATGCTCAGCTGTAAAACTTAAGTAACTGTGACTCAGGTGAAATCTCAGACTCAGCCATAGCTTCCTGTTAAGAGTGTCTCATACTTATGTTCATCAGCATCCTTGTTCTTTTAGTGAGTCCCCCATTAGGCTGAAAGATAGAATACTGGCCCACTCAGCCTGGGGAGAGTTTTTTCTATCCACTTACATTTCAGATGTTAGCAAATAACCTTCCATGTTGTATTCAATTCTGAGTTTTTCACAGGAATAACTAGCCATTCGGACTCAGAGAAGGGTGGTTATAGCGGATACTTGTCGTTGAACAAGTACTGGTCAGTGGATGGGTATTTTTCTTGAAGTGCTGTATTAATGTCCATTAAATCTTAAATTAAATGTTCCATTCTGAACAGAATACACAGCTACAGTTTCACTACACACAGGTTTTTAATTTCACAGAAAAAAATTGCTGTGCTTCCAGTAAACAAAGCGATCTCTGAAACCAGATTGTGGCCTCAAACTGAGGTTTATTTAAAAGGGAGTCTATAACGAAGAGATAAGAAAAAAAATCAGTTACAAATGCCATGGAAGTCTGTCTACTAAATGCAAGAACACAAAAATCCAGTAGAACACATAGATTCTTTCGAAAATATTATTAAATACAATTTCCCCAAAGTTGGCTATCGAAACAAACAGGATTCACAAATAACAGTCTTTCCTCTTCAGCCCATGTGCCACACAGACAAGCAGTAAAGCCAGTATTTTTCCTTCAGCTCTGTTCACTACGTAGGCAGGAGTAAATGCAGTAGTTTCTTTTTTTTTTTTGCTTAAAAAAATATTTTTATTTAACTATTTAAAATGAATATAATTTCAATAACTTTGTAATATGATACATAGTTAAAACAGGTTAATAACAGTATAAAATCAACAGCCATAAAAGCATCAAATCAAACTATATCCAAAGGTGTCTAGGTTTATACAGATGATTTACATTCTGGCATTCAGCCTTGATTACATGTAGTGTCTAAGTCATCTCTCTTGAGTATTTGTACTATCTTTATCCATGAATTATCATAAGTTGTTGTTCTTTCTGTTCTGTTCCTGGTGCTTGTCATTTTCATTGTCAATAAGTTCATTGGGTTCTGTATTCCTTGAATTAGGGTGAAGACTCGCTTTTCCATTTTGTAGTTATAATTTTGCATGCAGTTGTTAATAATGTCCATAATAGTGGAAAATTTATTCTACGAACACTCTGGGGTATGGACGCATTAAAATCAAAAATTTAGACAAGTGAAAATTATCATTAAAAACAATTTGTAAGAAATAATTAATTTTGTCCCAAAATAGCTTAAGAGGATGAGAATCATAGAACATATGCTGCCAGTCTGCTCTTAAATTCTCTTTATATCCCAGCGGTTTATATTTTCTTTAAATATAAGTTCCATTTTATGTGGTGTTATAATGGACCTATGAATAAACTTCCACATGAAAAGCTTCCATTGCAATGATAGAGATGTTTGCTTTGTGGACAGAAGTATGAATTTTTTTATCATTATCATGTGGAAATTGACTGTTGATTGTTTTATATTAGTCCCAAAAGTTTTTGTTGTGATTTAATTTTGTTTTCTTAATTATTTTATAAATGTTTGATAGGTAGCCTTTTCCATGTACAGCTTGTGTTGTTAAAAAACATATGCTGTATGGATTTTGGTACGTTTTGTCCAATTGTTAGCTGCATTGTCTCTAGTATATTTAAAATATGCTGCTTTATGCCGTGTATACTTAACCATAAGTCATTGTCACAACTGATGCCAATAAATCAATTCATTTTTCCTAAGTGCCTTTATTATGTGTAAATCAAATGTTTTAATGTTATATTGCATAAATGCAGTAAAATATAACACGAATGACCAGGCTTTTATGTTGGGATTTCTATTTATGAAGGTTTTATAAGCATTTGATATATTTTTATGAATTTGGAATTTATGTTTGCGCTTGCTTTCTATAAAATGTTCTCTCATCAACTATAGAAAGTTGTTTGATACCATTTTTATATATTGATGTGGTAATATAAAATCTGATTTTAGCCATATCTTTTCTTACAGTTGTTTCCATCTGGCAGTGTATGTATTATATATTCATAATGAGGTTGTTTTTATGATAGCTAACAATATGTTTATTTCTATATCTGGAAGAGTGATTCCTCCCTCCTCCCAATCATTTAAATGGCGATTCATAGCTCTCCTGAATTTATGAAGATACCATAAGAAGCTTAACTTCAGTTTATTGAATTGTTTTATATAATTTTTGGGAGGCATAAGAGAAAGGGCTTGTATGAGATATAATATTTTTGGAAAAATAATAATTTTGATTATATATAACCTGTTTTCCATTATAAAAATCAACTTACTCAATTTCTGTATGAGATTTAATATTATTAGAATGTTAGTGTAGTTTATTGTAATTATTTTATTTAAATCATCAGTTAACGTGTCTCCTAAGTCTTTAATGCAGCTATGTGTTTAGAAAAATCCTTAGTGAAGTCTTTCTTACTGGAATCTATAAGTAATATGTCTGTTTTATTTTCATTACATTTCAGGCCTGAAAGCCTCTGAAAATGTTCAATTGTGTTTAGTAAAGCTTTTATTGAGACAGCATTATAGGTTCATAGTTCATAGTTTAGTACTAAGCTAACTGCCCTTGCGAGGCATTTTAAGCCTAGCCAATTATCCCTTGTGTGACTCAAACCCTGCACCTTGGGTTTGTAAGGCAAACACCTTAGCCATTGCGCCATCTTTTAAAAAAGGAAAATATCATCTGCAAACAACTGAACCTTCATTTCTAGACTGTTACCAAGCTGAAAGTCTTTGATATTTTTGTTTTCCCAAATACAGTTGTGACACCCCAGCACTGGCCCAGTAATTAGGGAGCCTCAGTCCTCACCACTGGCAACAACAGTGAGGGATGTACATACTGGAAGAATGACAAGAACAAACACAGTGAAGTGCAATTTCCCTTAAGAGCACATGAGACCACAGTCAATCTGGGGTTGGTGTCTTCCTCTTTCTCCAGATCCCCAATAATACTCTCCACTGACACAGCTATAGAATTGAGATCTCAGCTGAGTGGCCAAGCCAAGACCTCCAGCACCCTCTTTGTCCAACCAGTGCTTCATGTCCCTGCCCAAGTAGCTTACACACACACACTCTTTGAGATTTAATTTACACACACACACACACACACACACACACACACACACACACACACGCACGCACGCACGCACACACACACACACACACACACACACACACACACACACACACACACACACACCTAGGAAAGGCTGGCACAGGTTTACTAGCTATGCCCCCTTCTGACCACACTAGGTAGTTTTTACTACCACCAGCCACTACTTATCAGCTACTTTAAGACCCTTAGCAAAGGGTACCTAATCTTACTGTGTATTGTTACTATTATCCAAAGTGTAGTTTGACCTAGAGCAAGGCTTTTAGGAGTGGCCCACACAGTGTCACCAAAGAAATATGCAAGTACACTAAGAACTTAAAATATGTCTAGATAGAACAGCCGCAACTGAGAGGTTTAAATATATTTAATAATAAATAGTAAAAGAAAAAGAAAATATTCAGTAAACAATCACAGCTACTTCAGAGTTCAAAATCACAGGAAATATTTGAAGCAATACTGCAGGGCAGTCTCAAATAAATAAAGAAAACATCTAAGCTATACTTCTCTATATTCCTAACTGTATCAAAGAGAAATTACTGTACCCTAAACTTACTTACTCATAGCAAGACAAGGCAGATATGGTGAGTGGATTTTCCAGCTGATGTTGTCAGGTCAACGACAAAATACAAAATGCCCAGTCTCTCTCTCAGAGAGTTCTTAAATTAATATTTCAAATATTACTGGTGGGATACTTTCAGCATGACATCACTTCTTGTCATCTGACTATCCCAGGTGAAAACCCCCACTGCAGCTGATAGCATTTAGCATGTCTCTGTGAAAACATATAAACAAGGAATTATCTTAGATCTATGGCAAATAGTGGAAGTCATAAAATAATTTACATTCCTCCACATTTAAAGGCAATACAAAAAAACTTCTAGTTCTAGACATTATGTCTCCTCTTGCACTGAAATTGAAAGATAACCCCCTTTTTATTATGTGGTTATAAAATAATTTAATTTCAACAATTTTTTCTGGAGTTTTGCAAGTTAAGCTTCTATGTGGCAGTTCCCACTGTTACGACATATATATTTACACAGTTACAATAGTTTATATGCATTTATGTCCTTTTCCAGTAGGGCACACTGTAAATACATCACTAAGCTGAGTACTCTACAACATATCTCTTCAGCACACATGCCTGTACAAACCATCTTATATGACATACAGTTCTAATACATTTGTAACACAAGCATATGAATCATGTTGATATTCACAAATGACACACAACCACTTATAAAATTTCAGCTAGCTGTGCTGGCAGTATCTCTTTCTGTCACACCTCTATATAAACCATACTAAAATTCAAATGACCTATAATTATTTACAAAATTCCAAATAGCTGGGGTGGCAGTATATCCTTTTGTTACATGTCCATATAAATCATATTAATATTCAAAATTACATAAAATTATTTACAAATTTGCAGCTAGTTGTGCTGGCAGTATCTCTTTCTGTCACACTTCTATATAAACCATACTAATATTCAAATGATGTATAATTATTTACAAAACTCCAGTGAGCTGTGCTGGCAGTATTTTCCCTTATCTCAATAATTTGCAAATGGTTCAATAACCATGTCAAACAATAACGGAGACAAAGGACATCCCTGTTTTGTGCCTTTGGTAATTTCTATGGATTTGGAAAAACATGATCCAATTTTAATATAAGCTAATGATTTTTTATAAAGTGATGTAATTAATAAGGTAAAATTTTCTTTGGAAAGCCATATCTTCTAGAACTAACTAAAGATAATCCCAGTTGACAGTATCAACGACATTATTTATGCCTAGACTGAATACAGTCATACTATTTTTTTTAAATTAGTATAAACAGTTAAAGAATTTTTTTTTAATATTACTATATGTGTTTCTTTTACAAAGCCAGTTTGGTCTTCGTCTATTAATAAAGGCAGTATCTGTTTAATTCTAGCTGCATGTATTGCCATGAGCATCTTATAATCAATATTTAATAATGATATAGGTCTGTAAGATGAACATTCATCTACATTTTTGTCTGGCTTCAAAACAGAGGCTATTATGGTTTATTTCCTAGAAGGAAGGATATTTCTGCTTTCTTTTACTAATATAAATATTTTCAGTAATAATGCAAAAGTTCTTTAGTTAGACGTTTAAACAATTCTGGGTTCATATTATCTATGCCAGGTGCTTTGTTTAGTTTTAGGTTATTAATTTGGTATTTAAAAACAGTCATAGTTATTTGTTTGATTATTAATTTTATATGATCATATGTTAGTTTAGCTTGATATGTATTATAAAAAAAACACTAACATGTTTTGAGGTTATAATATTTTCTTTTGGGTTTTAACTTTATGAAAGTATAATTTAAATGTTTTTAGTATCACTTCTAAGTCTGATACTTTCTTTCTGGAATCTGGAATGTATATTTCCTTTATTTGATTAGCTTTTATGATCTTTTTAGTTCTATTTGTTATTCTATTCTGATTTCTGGGGGTCATTGAAAACAAATATAGTTTTATTTTCTCTAAACGTTTCATTGTCTTATGGTGTAGTGTCTCTAAATATGCATTTATCTTATCTAATTCACTTATTAAATTCATCTTTCCCTTCAGAATGTCTTGTTTTAGTGTATTATTTCTTACTTGGAATTCCAGTAAGTCTTTGTCCTATTGCCTTTTTTTGTTTTTAAACCAAATTACTGCTTTATCATATAACTTAATAGCATAATGCATCCGAGGTTATCCAAGTGCAACTAACTCTGAGCAAACTGCAATCCAAATTGTAGCTTGCTACAGATCCCCCACCATGCCCCAGGATTCCCACTCCTCTTTTCTTGATGTACTGGAAAATATTAGGGTTCAACCAAACACCCTAATAATGGGCGAATTCAACTACCCCACCATTAACTGGGAAAACTACTCATGTACCAACTCCTTAGCTCAACACTTTCTGGAATTCATAAACTCCAATGCCCTAGATCAACTTATCCACACACCCACCAGGGGCAACAATATCCTAGACCTAGTCATTACCAACATGAGTGACTGGTGCTCCACACCTGAAGTCAACTCCTCATTGGTCCGATACGACCATAAGCTTATCATCCTTGATATCCACATCTCGACCCCACCCCCCATTAAGGAAACCACAGTAAAAAATTTCTCCAAAGCCAACTTCATGCTTCTTAAGACAGAAGTGGTGAACTTCATGACACCCATGCAGATGGACAATACAGTTACAACTGCTGAATCCTGCACAAATGCACTCTATAAGCACTTACACAAGTGCATGGATCGTGCTATCCCAAACAGAGCCAAGACGCTATCCTCCAAAAAAAGGAAGCCAATCGGGTGGTCCCCTGCCATAAGCAAACTGTACAACAGGAGGAAGAAACTGTTGCAAAAGAGAGTAAAATCCCATGAGTGGAGGAGCTCCCTGGTCAGCCTCAGTAAGAAGCTGAGATCCCTTGTACGATCCTCCAAAGCTAGCTACAAAAACAAAATCACCACTAAATCCAAGAACAGCCACAAAGCATTCTATAGCTATGTCAAGAATCTAGATGGCAACACCCAGATCTGCTCTGAGTTACAGCACAAAGGCATGAAAATTACAGAACCAACTGATATTGCCAACATCCTGGCAGATTGGTTCAGTGGTAACTTTACCCCCCTCTTACCCCCTAAATGGCCCATATCTATACAGGAAGAATGCAGAGTCCCTGTAATCACAACTACGCAGGTAAAAGCTGAACTCTCTAAAGCCAAAAACACAGCATCCATGGGACCGGGCAACATCCCAGGCTGCATTTTACATGAACTTCAGAACAAACTGGCTCCCCACTTAAGCACCATGTTCAATAATAGCCTCTCATCAGGCTTGTGCCCACTGAATGGTGCACAGCAACAGTTATCCCACTCCACAAAGGGGTAGCCACCACTGATCCTGGGAACTATCGACCTATTAGCCTGACAAGCTTGGTCTGCAAGGCCATGGAACATATCATCATGGAACTCATAAACAAAGACATTGGTAACCTCCAAACTCTGGATCCCACCCAGTTTGGGTTTGTGAAAGGCAGATCATGCCTCCTGAACCTGATCGACTTCTTTTAGGCAGTCATCAAAGCCGTAGATGAGGGTAAGGTAGTTCACGCAACCTATGTTGACCTCGCCAAGGCTTTTGACACCATCCCCCATTCTGTAATTATAGCTAAACTCACTAAACTAGGTATAAATCCCTACATCACAAGATGGGTTGCCAACTGGCTCACTGACAGAACCCACATTGTAAAAGTTGCAGACTCCAAATCTAACCTCAAGGCAGTCACAAGTGGAGTGTCACATGGATCCGTCCTGGGACATCTCCTGTTTGGTATCTACTTCTCTGAAGTACAGGCTCTGGCTGACGAAGTTCGCAGATGACTGCAAACTAGGAGCCATAGTCAAGTCCCCAAATGATGTGGACATCCTACAGAAGGGCCTCACTGAGACAGATGCCTGGTGTCAGAGCCATGGCCTCAAGCTCAATGCCAAAATGTGCAGTGTCATCCTCTTTGGTAAAAACTCTGTACTCATGAACTACCACATAGGCAGCAATCTACTTAACACCGAATGAGTGATAAGAGACCTTGGGACCCAGGTGGTCAGTAGTCTCTACTTTGATAGTCACAGCTCCACAGTAGTCAGGAAGTCCTTCTACATGGCACACCTCATCATAAAAGGGTTCTCATCCAGGAAAAGAGAGGTCATTGTTCCCTTCTACTCATCACTCATTAGAACCATTATAGAGTACAATGCCCCTTTTGGAATGTACCTCACAAGACATCTGCAGCAGCTGGAAAGGCCACAGAAGTACCTCACAAACAGGATTACTGACCTCAGACAAATACCCTACACTGACTGCCTCAATAAACTCCAGCTTTACTCCCTAGCATATCGCCTACTTCGAGGTGATCTCTGCCTAACATATAAAGCTATGTCAAACCCAGAGCTGTTGGACATGCTACACCTAAAGAAATCCCAGTCCCTCTAAGCTACATGCTCTAGGGACCTAAACCTTGTCACCACAATAAACAGGACATGCTGGAGGGATCGATTGCTGTGCCAGAGACTTCCTATACTCTGGAACAAGCTACCCATCTATGTCAAGCAAAGTTCTTCATTAGCACACTTCAAGAAAAATCTTGATGAGTGGATGGGAAATAGGAAATACACCCCGGGGATCACTTCTGTGTCTCTGCTGGACAGTGGCACAGGAAAATAACTTTCATGGGCGGCATAAGATATGGTACCTTGCTGGCTAGGCTTACGTAGGATCTTGGGCCTATAGCCTAGTATCTACCTATGAACCTATGAACCTATGAACTATGACTTGAAAGAATCCCAAATATATATCTCTGACATGTCTGCAGTGAGATTTATGTCTGAAACTGTTTGTATCTTTTTATCATAAAATTCCTTAAAATCCTTTAATTTGTTATGTATGAAGGAATTCTAGTTACAATTATTGTTTGCTTAGTATTTAAATCTAGATCAAAAGTAATTGCATTATCACCTGACAACTGGCATGTGACTACTCTGACTTTATCCAACTTTGTAGTTAGATCTCTTGATATGTGCACTAGTAGTTGTTTCTTGAGGAATAATATCGCTGAACCATTTTTTCAGGTTTCAGGAATTCCAGTTTGCTTTCATTTTATTCACATGCACCTCCCTGGGGGTTCCCAGTCAGAGCCCTCTCTAGAGTCAGAGTTCAGGAAATTGAATCCTACATGGGGCAGTGGTCAGGTAGTGGTCGATACATTGAATCCTTCATGGGGCAGTGGTCAGGTAGTGGTCAATACATTGAATCCTTCATGGGGTAGTGGTCAGGTAGTGGTCAATACATTGAATCCTTCATGGGGCAGTGGTCAGGTAGTGGTCAATACATTGAATCCTTCATGGGGCAGTGGTCAGGTAGTGGTCAATACATTGAATCCTTCATGGGGTAGTGGTCAGGTAGTGGTCAATACATTGAATCCTTCATGGGGCAGTGGTCAGGTAGTGGTCAATACATTGAATCCTTCATGGGGCAGTGGTTAGGTAGTGGTCAATACACACTTCTACAGGCAGAAGCTGCTTATTAGTCGCACAGAGAGTTTATTTCTTATTTGTCTCCCTGCTTCTTCCTCACAAACATTGCACCACTCTGTCTCTCTATTTCTCTCTCTCTCTCTTTTGCCTGTCTGCATACTTTAGAGACTTTCTACTTCTATCTCACAATACACCCTTTAGCAAGGTTAGCCACCAGACAGTGTACAAACAGCAGATACAGTACCACAATAAGCAGTGTGGATTCCACTCTCAGCAGGCATTATGTCACACATGGCATACTAGACTGTCATCTTTTGTACTGCCCCTTCTGTCTTACCCCCCCCCCCTGTATGAGGGCTACTGCTCTCTGTAACACTTCAGTGCATACAAGAACCTAAAATGTATCCTCAAAGATCTATTCTGACAGAAAACTGTATTTAAAGTGGAGAGTTTGGAACATGCCAAAAATATCTTAATTTGGAAATCCCATTGCTCTGCGTCTAGCCCCGAAAGAGATAATGGTATTAGGCAGGGTCATTACCATTTTTTTTTTTCAAATTATCCAATTTAGGGTATTGTGGATCATCACAAAGGCTGACCTTGTCCTTTGTCAAGAATGGTATGACAGTATTAGCCCACGTTTTTGGTTCTATTTATTTTAATATGACTTTTTGTTTTCTGGTTCGATTCTCGGCTTGGATGCCTTCTGTGCAGTGTCTGCTTATTATCCCTGCATTCATTTGGGTTTCCTGTAGGTGCTCCCATTTCCCCCCACAGTTCAAAGACATTCATCCAGAGCATTTCTCCCTGGGCCTCCACTGAAAATTGACTTTGTTCCAAGTCGGACTTTCCCAGTAAACAAATAATAAACTAAATTAAAAACAAATGTAACTCTCATTTACTTCTAGAGGTAACTGCACTGCATAGACTGTTAATTCAGGCATTGCCTCAGGCACCATCTTTGTATGCTATCATTAGCACCCTAGGCCTTCAAACAGATCAGTATACCACTTCAGAATATTATGTGTAACCCATGTGGCACAGTTGTTACTCTATGATTTATGTGTCAGCACTTACAATGCAGTATTATTTACATATTCATTTTTTTGTACTGCATGTAGCTTGCCAGTCGTATCATGAATCTGTGCACTCTTTACTAAATTATCTACTTTAAATTCAATATTATACTGTCCCTGCACTGTTTTAGTTTTGGAATGGGTCATACTTTCAAAACAGGAGTCTTAGTGACATTGTACAAATCCCCTACACACTTCCACATTCCTTGTGTGTGTCCGTGTGTGTGCATGTGTGTGTGTGTGTGTGTGTGTGTGTGTGTGTGTGTGTGTGTGTGTGTGTGTGTGTGTGTGTGAGTGAGTGTCTGTGGTTTATATCAATAGACAACACACTTGACAATTCATACACTGTGTATACAACTAGAACTTTCTCCACTGTTATCTCTCATAAGTGATTCAGCCAGGTTACCAAAACCACATTCTTGTATTTTATATTTAGATTTAGTGGCATAACTTTCTGATGTCTGCTAAATCTAAACATTGAACCTTGTTTTTTTCATTATTTATTTTTGTTTGTTTTTTCAGGCTTGTCTCTAGGGCTACCCAAATTGAACTGCAGCTTAAAACATTGAATTCCAAACACTTCCCTACAGCTTCAGAGATGATCTTAGTTGCAGGACTAGATTAATGTATAAAACACATACACTGCAACTGAGGACCTCACAATCTGAATGGGCTTCTAAATTTTCATATTTGTTTCATTTATTATAATATGACTCCTGTATGTCTCTCATGACTCTTTTATTGATTAAGATTTGCTTTGTTTCTGCAGGAATTTGTCACTTCTGATCAGTCAGGTAAGTAAAACACTGCCCATATGTTTACACAGCAATTGATATGAATTATATTTGTATAACAAGTGATAGCTAACATGGCACACTTGTTAATTTGTCTGAGAGATACAACAAACAATGGATGCCAGCATATTGTTGGGACATTTTTTCACAGTACCATTAAACACTCTGAGTGCACTGAGAAATGATAACAACAGCAGTTTGTATGTTTTTTCTTCAAACAAGTTTCCAGTTTCTATTGAGAGGTTTCTGAGCAACAGCTGTGTGAAGCTGTTGACCATATGATGAAAGATTTGGCAATGTTGATGCTAATCCCACTGGATAACTAAAAGGAAACTTCCTTTATTGTAGTAAAAAAAACATTGAGGAACAGGACATCTGTGTTAAAAAGTTCCTCACTAGGTCATCTACCCAGGTAAAGTTAATTTAGCATTTCCTAATATTGTAGCAATAGTAAAGTTATTTTTAAGTGAGATGCAGCCAACTGCTCAGAGGAAAGATCATTTTAATGTGGAAAAACAATTAAGCATGTGTGCTGCAGACAATAACACTGGTCAGGCTGTCTGCACTTAGCATTACATGCACAGAACTGATGAACAGCAATGATTATTTTTTTAGGACATTATTCATGAATTTTTCTTTAAAAAAGAGAAGAAAGAAGGTGTAAACTAAATGAGTTCTTACATTTTATCAGTGTTAATCATGTTAAAATTTACAAATTGCATTTGAGTTTTTGGTAATTACAAGTCTATAACAGTGTTTTACTTTTAGAAATTATATTCGACCACTGTGAATAAAATGATTCTATTACTGTCTTCCTAACAAATTTCTTGAAATTGAGTAATTAAAGCATGTTTTCAAACTTCTACTCACATAAACCTCACCCCACCCCACCCCAGGACAGGTTGGATAGGCATCTTGTTGGACGTCTCCCAAATTCAGTTTTGTACAACCTTTTTCTCTCTTAGCAGTTATGAAATAGAACCTCTACAGTTTCTTACAGCTAAGGGCCTCACTAGGATCATAGCATCATAGGAGGTTACTAGGCTAATGGCCCTGAGGCCCTTACAAGCCTAGCCAAGAGTTTATCCCATAAAAGAAACCTCAGTCAGCACCTGTCACCCCTGTCAATGAGGGGACACAGGTGGAACACCTGGGACAAATTTGTGGTTTCCCATCCACTCATCAAGATTGTGTTTGAAGATGGTCAGCAATGTACTTTGTTTGATGTGTATGGGGAGCCTATTCCAGAGATGGGACAGCCTCTGGCAGACAAACCTATCTATCCATCAGGTTTTGTTAATGCCGCATATTAGATTTAGGCCTTTACTATATGTAAATCCAGTCCTGGTCAGTTTCACTCTCAGGAGTTTGAGCCTAAAACTAAAGAAATGAAGTAAAAATACTTTAGCAGTTCGATGGCATGCTAAAATGAGAGAAATTAATGAGAATGCAATTCCTGACTTTACTCTGTGAGAAATAAATTTAGTTTTTTGAAAATATGTCCAGATATGAAAACACAGATTGATGCAGAGATTGTGCAAAATATGGCTTGTTTGTCTTGTTATAGTTTTTCCATTGGCTGCTACACCTACTGTACATTCAATCAAGTCACAAGCAGAAGCCATATGTCAACAGAATGAGGTAACAACACTCGAGAGTTAAAGCAAATGAAAAGTGCAGCTTTCTGTGTTACCCAAACCCTTTTAGCGCTGGTACCTTTTCAGATCTAATGGATGTTGTTAAAATATACGGTTCAGGATAAGGTGTTCTGCATCTACTCGAATTCCACTAATTCACAGACAGAAACTCAAATGGCTGTAATCCCATCCACCCAACTGCCTGACCAAGTGCTCGACTCAAACATGAGTTCAACAACAGAGTTGCCACACTGGATGCATGCAAACATGTTCTTGCCATGGACCAAGTAAGTGGGGAAGGGAAATGGAAGGGGTTCAGATTTAGGTGGAGAAAGGAGATTTTAGGTTAATTGAGTGATCGGTGCATATTGGAAGGTTAGGGTTAGGGAAAGGAGGGGGATTTTAGGTTTAGGGAGTTATCAGGAGGAGATTAGGGTTGGGGAGGGTGATTTAATGTTTATGAAGCAATCAGAAGGTATCACAAGGTTAGGGTTAAGAAGGGTGGGGGATTTTAGGTTTAGGGAGTTATCAGGAGGTATCAGTAGGTTAGGGAGGAGAGGGGGATTTTAGGTTTAGCAAGGTATTGGAATGGTAGAGTTAGGTAGGGGAGGGGACATTTAGGTTTAGGAAGTGATTATTTTCAGTTTGTTTTTCTCAACTGAGTTTTTCAAAGTGATTGGGAGATTGGAGTGGAGGGGAGAGGAAATTTTAGATTTAGGAACTGAACGTGAATTTAGATTTAGGGACTGGTAGGAGTTTTTAATGTTAGGTTCCGGGTTCTTTGAAGGATAATTAGCTTTTGGTTACTTCACAGGGACTGATTTACTGGAAGTTAGGCCACTTGCCAATATGTGTGGCAGCAGAGAAGTGTGTTGAAAGGTAATGATACACAAGCACTTATTATTTATTTGAGTTGTTCCAATGGTACACGAGCACTTGTAGTAGAACTCTTCAGGACAGCTAACTAAAGAGGCACACAGAGCAGCTGCTTACACTTTTATAGAGCAGTGAAGGATGCTATCTCCCCACTGTCACATGATTCATATCCAGTTTGTTATTGCCTTAAAGGTGTATCTTCATCTGTTACACTGAGCCAGTTTTTCAGTGTGACCAAGCTGTCACAATTCCAACCAAGGACTGGGAAGGCCGAGTGAAAGTATAGTCTGAGCACAGGCAGAGGTTCATAGTCTGAGCACAGGCAGAGGTTCATAGTCTGAGCACAGGCAGAGGTTCATAGTCTGAGCACAGGCAGAGGTTCATAGTCTGAGCACAGGCAGAGGTTCATAGTCTGAGCACAGGCAGAGGTTCATAGTCTGAGCACAGGCAGAGGTTCATAGTCTGAGCACAGGCAGAGGTTCATAGTCTGAGCACAGGCAGAGGTTCATAGTCTGAGCACAGGCAGAGGTTCATAGTCTGAGCACAGGCAGAGGTTCATAGTCTGAGCACAGGCAGAGGTTCATAGTCTGAGCACAGGCAGAGGTTCATAGTCTGAGCACAGGCAGAGGTTCATAGTCTGAGCACAGGCAGAGGTTCATAGTCTGAGCACAGGCAGAGGTTCATAGTCTGAGCACAGGCAGAGGTTCATAGTCTGAGCACAGGCAGAGGTTCATAGTCTGAGCACAGGCAGAGGTTCATAGTCTGAGCACAGGCAGAGGTTCATAGTCTGAGCACAGGCAGAGGTTCATAGTCTGAGCACAGGCAGAGGTTCATAGTCTGAGCACAGGCAGAGGTTCATAGTCTGAGCACAGGCAGAGGTTCATAGTCTGAGCACAGGCAGAGGTTCATAGTCTGAGCACAGGCAGAGGTTCATAGTCTGAGCACAGGCAGAGGTTCATAGTCTGAGCACAGACAGAGGTTCATAGTCTGAGCACAGGCAGAGGTTCATAGTCTGAGCACAGACAGAGGTTCATAGTCTGAGCACAGGCAGAGGTTCATAGTCTGAGCACAGGCAGATGTTCATAGTCTGAGCACAGGCAGAGGTTCATAGTCTGAGCACAGGCAGAGGTTCATAGTCTGAGCACAGGCAGAGGTTCAGTCTCCTTTCTTGGAGGAACATATAGACTTCCTCTGTTACCTTTTGAATAAAGATCTTAATCTTAACACTAGTTAGTAGAGGTCTGGAAGGGGCAGAACAACTGTGTTTTGCAGGAAACACAGCATGTGTTGGCTAATGCAGGTATTCTTCCAGTACACCGAGGGTGTTAGGACATAACTGAGAAGTCATTCATGTCACTAAACTGATGGCTAGAAGGTCTCCAGAATTCTTTTTTTGACAGTTTTTATTGAAATGTTGAAAATTGTCAAACAAGACAGTAAAGAGCTATATACAAAATAGGCCTCCAATGTTCTTCACAGTTGCACAAACAAATCCCACCAAGACAAAATGAACTTCGTCTCCCATGAGGAGGCATAACTCCCCTAGGCTCCATAGATGCAAGGATTTAAGGAAGGGCATTGGATGAGCTTCAGCTGCAGCATGCATTCGGTACTATGAAGCACACCAACGAATTGGGGAGAAAGAAATAACAGGTAAAAGCAAGTACGCTTCTTGTTAAAGCATTTCTCAAGGGAACTGCTTTGCAAGTTCATTCCTTGTAGTTTGTGTTATTGCTCATAAAGGGTGTTTTCTTGCAGGAAATACCTGAAATGGAACAAAGATTCCCCCTGGAAGCATTGATGATTTAGATTACCTACCTTTTCCAACATTTTGATCCCCTTACATGACGTACCTCATATTGCTGTACGTCTAATGAAAACTTTAATGTTATGGCCATATTTCACATTCATGTCATCAAAAAATTATTAATTGCTGTTAAATTTATCTATTATTCAACAATGACAAAAAAAGCATCTAACAGCCAAATGGACCAACAGTATCAAATAAATCCAATAAAAGAAAAAGCAAAAGTCCAAACCGTCAATTTTATTACACAAAGCTTTCAAGTCAACAGACTCTTCTTCATTGTTTATTAAAAGCAGACAAGCTGTGGCCCATTATATATAAAGATAGCCAATGAAAATAACATAAATAATCACATGTAAAAAATAGAATAAAAATCAAAAAACATACAAGAGCTATGCATATATAGAACATGAAATGGTAACTAAGATACGTAAAAATGTTTTTCTTTTAATAAAGGTTTCAGACTATTCATAGCATTTAAACCTGGTGGATAATCAGTCCGAAGAAAATTAATCCATTTATATTCTTCAATTTCAGTCTTATTAATAAGATCACCACCTCTATTCCCTAAAGTTATATGTGCTAGTACCTGAAACCTAAAACTATGCCATTCATCATTCATCATTACATGTTTAGCCAAATAATTTGTATCTACTTGTCTATGAATATCAGACAAATGTGAGGTAATTCTGTCTTTTAGTTTTGGTTAGTTTTTCCAACATAAAATGAATTGCAGGATACGCAGCTAGCTAGGTAAACAACAGCCTGATTATTACACGTTGCATATCTATTTAAAACAAATTTCTTAAATGTATGGAGATGCACAAACTCATTAGATGTAGTTATATAGTTATAAAAGCTACAGTTGTAACATGGGGTAGTGGTCTTAAAGTACCTTTTCTCATATTATCATTCTTTTTCATACATAATTCTGGTGACCTTATTAATAAGACAGAAATTGAAGAATATAAATGATTAATTATCTTCAGACTGATTATCCACCAGGTTTAAATACTATGAATAGTATGAAACCTTTATTAAAAGAAAAACATTTTTATGTATCTTAGTATGTGGTGCTGTGGGACTGGTCAGGTTGTAATAGCATGCACTACAGTGTGTACAGTACAGCACCTATGGGGTGCTGTGAGACTGCTCAGGTTGGACTAGCATGCCTGTCCATATGCACAGTACAGTACCTAAGTGTGGCTGTGCGACTGCTCAGGTTGTAATAGCATGCCCCACCATGTGTACAGTACAGTACCAATGTAGGGCTGTGGGACTCAGGTTGTAATAGCATGCCCCACCATGTGTACAGTACAGTACCAATGTAGGGCTGTGGGACTCAGGTTGTAATAGCATGCCCCACCATGTGTACAGTACAGTACCAATGTAGGGCTGTGGGACTCAGGTTGTAATAGCATGCCCCACCATGTGTACAGTACAGTACCAATGTAGGGCTGTGGGACTCAGGTTGTAATAGCATGCCCCACCATGTGTACAGTACAGTACCAATGTAGGGCTGTGGGACTCAGGTTGTAATAGCATGCCCCACCATGTGTACAGTACAGTACCAATGTAGGGCTGTGGGACTCAGGTTGTAATAGCATGCCCCACCATGTGTACAGTACAGTACCTATGTGGTTTTGTGGGACTGTTCAGGTTGAAATAGCATGCCCCACCATGTGTACAGTACAGTACCTATGTGGTTCTGTGGGACTGCTCAGGTTGTAATTGCATGCCCCACCATGTACACAGTACAGTACAGTTCCTATGTGGTGCTGTTGGACCACTCAGGTTGCAATAGCATGCCCCACTGTGTGAACAGTACAGTATTTATGTGGTTCTGTGGGACTGCTCAGGTTGTAATAGCATGCCCCACCGTGTGTACAAAACAGTGCCTAAGTGGTGCTGTAGGACTGCCCAGGTTATAACACCATGCTCCAACATGTGTACAGTACAGTAACAATGTGGTGCTGTGGGACTGCTCAGTTTGTAAAAGCATGCCCCACTGAGTGTACAGTACAGTACCTATGTGGTGCTGTGGGACTGCTCAGGTTGTAATAGCAAGCCCCACCATGTGCACAGTATAGTACCTATGTGGTGCTGTGGGACTGCTCAGGTTGTAATAGCATGCTCCACCGTGTGTAGAGTATAGTACCTATCTGGTACTGGGGGACTATTCAGGTTGTAATATATGCCTCACCGTGTGTACAGTACAGTACCTATGTGGTTCTGTGGGATTGATCAGGTTGTCATAGCATGCCTCACCCTGTGTACAGTACAGTACCTATGTGGTGCTGTGGGACTGGCTGAGTTGTATAAGCATGCCCCACCATGTGTACAGTACAGTACCTATGTTTTGCTGAGGGACTGCTCAGGTTGTGATAGCATGCCCCACCGAGTGTACAGTACAGTACCTATGTGGTGCTGTGGGAATGCTCAGGTTATAATAGCATGCCCGATAATGTGCACAGTACAGTACCTATGTGGTGCTGTGGGATGGCTCAGGTTGTAATAGCATGCCCGACAGTATGCACAGTACAGTACCTATGTGGTGCTGTGGGGCTGCTCAGGTTGTAATTACATGCCCCACCATGTACACAGTACAGTACAGTTCCTATGTGGTGCTGTTGGACCACTCAGGTTGTACTAGCATGCCCCACCGTGTGTACAGTACAGTATTTATGTGGTTCTGTGGGACTGCTCAGGTTGTAATAGTATGCCCCGTGTTGTGTACAGTACAGTACCTATGTTGTGCTGTGGGACTGCTCAGGTGTTAATAACATGCCCCACCATTTGTACTGTACAGTACTTATGTGGTTCTATATGACTGTTCAGGTTGTAATAGCATACCCCACCATGTGTACAGTACAGTACCTATGGGGTGCTATGGCACTGCTCAGGGTGTAATAGCATGCCACACCTTGTGTACTGTACAATACATTTGTGGTGCTAGGGGACTGCTCAGTTTGTAATAGAATGCCCCACCATGTCCACAGTACAGTACCTATGTTGTGCTGTGGGACTGCTCAGGTGTTAATAGCATGCCCCACCATTTGTACTGTACAGTACTTATGTGGTTCTATATGACTGTTCAGGTTGTAATAGCATACCCCACCATGTGTACAGTACAGTACCTATGGGGTGCTATGGCACTGCTCAGGGTGTAATAGCATGCCACACCTTGTGTACTGTACAATACATTTGTGGTGCTAGGGGACTGCTCAGTTTGTAATAGCATGCCCCACCATGTCCACAGTACAGTACCTATGTGGTGCTGTGGGACTGCTCAGTTTGTAATAGCATGCCCCACCATGTGTACAGTATAGTACCTATCTGGTACTGGGGGATTATTCAGGTTGTAATAGATGCCTCACCGTGTGTACAGTACAGTACCTATGTGGTTCTGTGGGATTGATCAGATTGTCATAGCATGTCTCACCGTGTGTACAGTACAGTACTTATGTGGTGCTGTGGGACTGCTCAGTTTGTAATAGCATGCCCCACAGTGTGTATAGCAGAGTACCTATGTGGTGCTGTTGGACTGCTCAGGCTGTAATAGCATGCCCCACCATGTGCACTGTACACTGGTCTACAGTAGCTATGTAGTGATGTGGGACTGCGCATGTTGTAATAGCATACACCACCATGTGTACAGAACAGTACCTATGTGGCGCTGTTGGACTGCCCAAGTTCTAATAGCATGCCCCACCATGTGTACAGTACAATACCTATGTGTTGCTGTGGGACTGCTAAGGTTGTAAAAGCATGACCCACCGTGTGTACAGTACAGTAACTAGGGCTGCTGTGGGACTGCTCAGGATGTAATAGCAAGCCCCATTGTGTGTACAGTACAGTACCTCTGTGGTGCTGTGGGACTGCTCAGGTTGTAATAACATGCCCCACCGTGTGTACACTACAGTTCCTGAGTGATGCTGTGGGACTGCCCAGGTTGTAATAGCAAGCCCCAACATGTGTACAGTACAGTACCTATGTGGTACTGTGGGACTGGTCAGGTTTTATTAGCATGCCCCACCATTTGCGCACTATAGTACCTAACTGGTGCTGTGGGACTGCTCAGTTTGAAATAGAATGCCTCACCATGGGTACAGTACAGTGCCTATGTGGTTCTGTGGGACTGATCAGGTTGTCATTGCATACCCCACTGTTTGTACAGTACAGCACCTATTTGGTGCTCTGGGACTGCTCAGTTTGTAATAGCATGCCCCACTGTGTGTACAGTACAGTACCTATGTGGTGCTGTGGGACTGGTCAGGTTGTAATAGCATGTCCCACAGTGTGTAGAGTACAGTACATATGGGGTGTTGTGGGACTGTTCAGGTTGTAATAGAATGCCTCACTGTTTGTATAGTACAGTACCAATGTAGTGCTGTGGAACTGCTCAGGTTGCAATACCATGCCCCACCTTGTGTACAGTACAGTACCTATTTGGTTCTGTGGGACTGTTCAGGTTGTAATACCATGCCCCACTGTATGCACAGTACAGTACCTATGTGGTGCTGTGGGACTGCCCAGGTTGTATTAGCATTCCTCACTGTGTTTACAGTACAGTACCTATGTGGTGCTGTGTGACAGCTCAGGTTTGTAATAGCATGCCTGACCGTGTGCACAGTACAGTACCTATGTTGTGCTGTGGGTTGCTCAGGTTGTAATAGCATGCCTCACTGTGTGTACAGTACAGTACCTATGTGGTGCTGTGGGGCTGCTTAGGTTGTAATAGCATATCCCACTATGTGTACAGTACAGTACCTATGTGGTGCTGTGGGACTGCTCTGGTTGTAATAGCATGCCCCACCATTTGCACAGCACAGTACCTATGTAGTGCTGTAGGACTGCTCAGGTTGTAATCACATGCCTGACCATGTGCACAGTACCTATGTGGTTCTGTTGGACTGATCAAGTTGTAATAGTATGCCCCACCATTTGCACATTACAGTACCTTTGTGGTGTTGTGGCACTGCTCAGGTTGTAATAACATGCCCCGCCATGTGTACAGTATAGTACCTATGTGGTGCTGTGGGATGGCTCAGGTTGTAATAGCATGCCCAACAGTGTGCACAGTACAGTACCTATGTGGTGCTGTGGGACTGCTCAGGATGTAATAGCATCCCCCACCATTTGCACATTACAGTACCTATGTAGTGCTGTAGGACTGTTCAGGTAGTAATAACATGCCCCACCATGGGTACAGTACAGTACAGTACCTATGTGGTGCTGTGGGACTGTGCCCCACCATTTGCACAGTACAGCACCTGTGTAGTGCTGTGGGACTGTTCAGGTTGTAATACCATGTCCCACTGTGTGTACAGTACTGTACTTATGTGGTGCTGTGGGACTGCTCATGTTGTAATAGTATGCCGCACTGTGTTTACAGTACAGTACCTATGGGGTGCTGTTGGACTGCTCAAGTTATAATCCCATGACCCACCGTGTGTACAGCACAGTACCTATGTGGTGCTGTGGGCCTGCTCAGGTTGTAATAGCATGCCCTACCGTGTGTACTATACAGTACCTACGTGGTGCCGTGGGATGGCTAAGATTGTAATAGCATGCCCACCATGTGTACAGTACAGAACCTATGTGGTATTGTGGGACTGCTCAGGTTGTAATAGCATGCCCCATCGTGTGCACAGTACAGTACCTGTGTTTTGCTCTGGGACTGCTCAGGTTGTAAGAGCATGCCCCACAATGTGTACAGTACAGTACAGTACCTATGGGCAGCTGTGGGACTGCTCAGGGTGTAATAGTATGCCTCACCGTGTGTACAGTACCTATGTGGTTCTGTTGGACTGATCAAATTGTAATAGCATGCCCCACCATGTGCACAGTACAGTACCTTTGTGGTGTTGTGGCACTTTTCAGGGTTCATACCATGCCTCACTGTGTGAACAGTACAGTACCTACATTGTGCTGTGGGACAGCTCAGGTTATAATAGCATGCCCACCGTGTGTACAGTACAGTACCAATGCGGTTCTGTGGGACTGGTCAGTTTGCTACATCATGCCCCACCGTGAACGCAGTACAGTACCTATGTAGTGCTGCGAGACTGTTCAGGTTGTAATAGCATGTCCCACCATGTGCACAGTACAGTACCTATGTGGTGCTGTGGGACTGCTTAGGTTGTAATAGCATGCCACACTGTGTGTACATTACAGTACCTATGGGTTGCTGTGGGACTGCTCAGGTTGTAATAACATGCCCCATCATGTGTACAGTACAGTACCTTTGTGGAGCTGTGGGACTATTGTAATAGCATGCCCCACCGTATGAACAGTACAGTACCTATGTGGTGCTGTGAGACTGCGCATGTTGTAATTGCATGCTCCACTGTCTGTACAGTTCAGTACCCATGTGGTGTTGTGGGACTGCTCATGTTGTAATAGCATGCCCCACTGTGTGTACAATACAGTACCTATGTGGTGCTGTAGGACTGCTAAGATTTTAATAACATGTTGCACCATGTGCCCAGTACAGTACAGTTCCTATGTGGTGCTGTGGGACTGCTCAGATTGTAACAGCATGCCCACCATGTGTATAGTACAGTACCTATCTGGTGATGTTGTACTGCTGAGGTTGTAATAGTATATCCCACCATGTGCACAGTACAGTACAGTACCTATTTCATGCTGTGGGACTGCTCATGTTGTAATAGCATACCCCACTGTGTGTACAGTACAGTACCTATATGGAACTGTGGGACTGCTGAGATTGTAAAAGCATGAACCACCGTGTGTACAGTACAGTACCTATATGGTGCTGTGGGACTGCTCAGGTTGTAATAGCATACCACACCGTGTGTACAGTATAGTACCTATGTGGTTCTGTGGGACTGCTCAGTTTGTAAGAGCATGCCCCACCATGTGCACAGTACAGTACAGAACCTGTGTGGTGTTGTGCGATTGCTCAAGTTGTAATAGCATGCCCCACCGTGTGTACAGTGCAGTACCTATGTGCTGCTGTGGGACTGCTCAGGTCTTAATAGCATGCCTGCCTGTGTGTACAGTACAGTACCTATATGGTGCTGTGGCACTGCTCAGGTTGAAATAGCATGACCCACCGTGTGTACAGTATAGTACCTATGTGCTGCTGTGGGACTGCTCAGTTTGTAATAGCATGCCCCACCGTGTGTACAGTACAGTACCTATGTGGTGCTGTGGAACTGCTCAGGTGTAATAGCATGCCCTACTGTGTGTCAGTACACTACCTTTGTGGTGCTGTGAGACTGTTCAGGTTATAATAGCATGCCCCACCATGTGTGCACAGTACAGTAGAGTACCTATGTGGTGCTGTCGGACTGGTCATTTTGTAATAGCATGCCCCACCATGTGTACAGTACAGTACCTATGTCGTACTGTGGGACGACTCAGAATGTAATAGCATGTACCACTGTGTGCACATTACAGTACCTATGTGGTCTGTGGGACTAGTCAGGTTGTAATAGCATGCCTCACTGTGTGTATAGTACTGTCCCTATGTGCTGCTGGGGGACTTCTCAGGTTATAATAGCATGTCCCTCAATTTGCACAGTACAGTACCAATGTGGTTCTGTGGGACTGGTCAGGTTGCCATATCATGCCCCAAGGTGTGCGCACTACAGTACCAATGTAGTGCTATGGGACAGTTCAGATTGTAATAGCATGCCCAACCATGTGCACAGTACAGGACGTATGTGCTGTACTGTGCACATGGTCGGGCATGCTATTACAATCTGAACTGTCCCATAGCACTACATAGGCACTGTGCTGTGGAACTGCTCAGGTTGTAATAGCATGCCCCACCGTGTGTACAGTACAGTACCTATGTGGTGCTCTGGGACTGGTCAGGTTGCAATAGAATGCCCCACCGTGTGTACAGTACAATCCCTATGTGCTGCTGTGGGACTTCTCAGGTTGTAATGACATGCCCCACCATTTACAGAGTACAGTACCTATGCGGTTCTGTGGGACTGGTCAGGTTGGCATATCATGCCCCACCGTGTGCGCAGTACAGTACCTATGTAGTGTTGTGGGACTGTTCAGGTTGTAATAAAATGCCCAGTAATGTGTACAGTGCAGTACAGTACAGTGCCAGAGCACTACATTGGTACTGTACTGCGCACAAAGGTACTATACCGTACTGGGCACATGGTGTGGTATGCTATTACAACCTTAGCAGTCCGACTGCTCAGGTTATAATAGCATGCCCCACTGTGTGTACAGTATAGTACCTAGGTGGTACATTTGGACTGCTGAGGTTGTAATAGCATGACCCACTGTGTGTACAATATAGTACCTATATGGTGTTGTGCAACTGCTCAGGTTGCAATGTCATGCCCTACCGTTTGTACAGTACACTACATATGTGGTGCTGTGGGACTGCTCAGGTTGTAATAGCATGCCCACCATGTGTACAGTAGAGTACCTATGTGGTGCTGTGGGACTGCTCAGGATGTAAGATCATTCACCACCATGTGCACAGTACAGTACAGTACCTATGTGGTGTTGTTGGACTACTCAGGTTGTAATAACATGCACCACCATGTGTACAGTACAGTACCTATGTGGTGCTGTGGCACTGCTCACGTTGTAATAGCATGACCCACCATGTTGTGCTGTCAGACTGGTCAGGTTGTAATAGCATGTCCCACTGTGTGTACAGTACAGTACCTATGTGGTACTGTGGGGCTGCACAGGTTGTAATAGCATGCGCAACCATGTGCACAGTACAGTACCTATGTGGTACTGTTGGATTGGTCAGGATGTAATAGCATGCCCCATTGTGTGTACAGTACAGTCCCTATGTGCTGCTGTGGGACTTCTCAGTTTGCAATAGCATGCCACACCATTTGGACAGTAAAGTACCTATGTGGTTCTGTGGGATTGGTCAGGTTGCCATTTCATGCCCCACCGTGTGCACAGTACAGTACCTGTGTAGTGCTGTGGGTCAGTTCAGGTTGTAATAGCATGTCCCACCATGTGCACAGTACAGCACCTATGTGCTGCTGTTTGACTGATCAGGTTGTAATAGAATGCCCCACCGTGTGTACAGTACAGTACCTATGTACTGCTATGGAACTGCTCAGGTTGTAATGGCATGTCTGTCCATGTGTACACTCCAGCACATATGGGATACTGTGTTACTGCTCAGGTTCTGATAGCATGCCCCACCGTGTGTACAGTGCAGTACCCATGTAGTACTGTGGGACTGCTCAGGTTCTAATAGCATGCCCCATCGTGTGTACAGTACATTCCCTATGTGCTGCTGTGGGACTTCTGAGGTTGTAATAGCATGCCCCACCATTTGTACAGTACAGTACCTATGTGGTTCTTTGGGACTGGTCAGGTTGCCATATCATGCCCTACCGTGAATGCAGTACAGTACCTATGTAGTGCTGTGGGACTGTTCAGGTTGTAATAGCATGCCCCACCATGTGCACAGTACAGTACCCATGTGGTGCTGTGGAACTGCTCAGGTTGTAATAGCATGCCCCACCATGTGTACAGCACAGTAAGTATGTGGTGCTGTGGGACTGCTCAGGTTGTAATAGCATGCCCCACCGTGTGCACAGTGCAGTACTTATGGACTGCTGTAGGACTGCTAAGGTTGTAATATCATGCCCCACCATGTGTACAGTACAGTACCTTTGTAGTGCTGTTGGATTGCTTAAGTTATAATATCGTGCCCCACCGTGTGTACAGTACAGTACCTATGTGGTGCTGTGGGACTGGTCAGGTTGTAATAGCATACCCCTCCGTGTGTATAGTACAGCACCTATGTTGCTGCTGTTGGACTGCTCTGGTTATAATAGCATGCCTCACCATGTTTATGTTACAGTACCTATGTGGTGCTGTGGGACTGCTCAGGTTGTAATTACATGCCCCACCATGTACACAGTACAGTACCTATGTGGTGCTGTGGGACTGCTCAGGTTGTAATTACATGCCCCACCATGTACACAGTACAGTACAGTTCCTATGTGGTGCTGTTGGACCACTCAGGTTGTACTAGCATGCCCCACCGTGTGTACAGTACAGTATTTATGTGGTTCTGTGGGACTGCTCAGGTTGTAATAGTATGCCCCACCGTGTGTACAGTACAGTATATATGTGGTTCGGTGGGACTGCTCAGGTTGTAATAGTATGCCCCACGTTGTGTACAGTACAGTACCTATGTGGTGCTGTGGGACTGCTCAGGTTGTAATAGTATGCCCCACGTTGTGTACAGTACAGTACCTATGTGGTGCTGTGGGACTGCTCAGGTTGTAATAGTATTCCCCACGTTGTGTACAGTACAGTACCTATGTGGTGCTGTGGGACTGCTCAGGTTGTAATAGTATGCCCCACGTTGTGTACAGTACAGTACCCATGTGGTGCTGTGGGACTGCTCAGGTGTTAATAACATGCCCCACCATTTGTACTGTACAGTACTTATGTGGTTCTATATGACTGTTCAGGTTGTAATAGCATACCCCACCATGTGTACAGTACAGTACCTATGGGGTGCTATGGCACTGCTCAGGGTGTAATAGCATGCCACACCTTGTGTACTGTACAATACATTTGTGGTGCTAGGGGACTGCTCAGTTTGTAATAGAATGCCCCACCATGTCCACAGTACAGTACCTATGTGGTGCTTTGGGACTGCTCAGGTTGTAATAGCATACCCCACTGTTTGCACAGTTCAGTACCTATGTGGTGCTGTGGGACTGCTCAGGTGTAATAGAATGCTCCACCATGTGTACAGTACAGTACCTATGTGGTGTGGTGTGGTGGGACTGCTCAGGCTTAATAGCATGCCCCACTGTTTGCATAGTACAGTACCTATGTGGTTCTGCGGGACTTCTCAGGTTATAATAGCATGCCCACCATGAGTACAGTACAGTACCTATGTGGTACTGTGGGTCTGGTCAGGTTGTAATAGCATTTCCCACCATGTGTGCACAGTACAGTTCCAATGTGGTGCAGTTGGAATGCTCAGCTTGTAATAGTATGCCCACTGTCTGTACAGTACAGTACCTATGTGGTGCTGTTGGACTGCTCAGGTTGTACTAGCATGCCCCACCGTGTTCACAGTACAGTACCTATGTGGTGCTGTGGGACTGCTCAGATTTTAATTGCATGCCCCACTGTTTGCACAGTACAGTACCTATGTGGTGCTGTGGGACTTCTCAGATTATAATAACATGCCCCACCGTGTATACAGTACAGTGCCTATGTGGTGCTGTGGGACTGCTCAAGTTTTAATAGCATGCCCACCGTGAGTACAGTACAGTACCTATGTGGTACTGTGGGTCTGGTCAGGTTGTAATAGCATTTCCCACCATGTGTGCACAGTACAGTTCCAATGTGGTGCAGTTGGAATGCTCAGCTTGTAATAGTATGCCCACCGTCTGTACAGCACAGTACCTATGTGGTGCTGTTGGACTGCTCAGGTTGTACTAGCATGCCCCACCGCATTCACAGTACAGTACCTATGTGGTGCTGTGGGACTGCTCAGGTTGTAATTACATGCCCCACTGTTTGCACAGTACAGTACCTATGTGGTGCTGTGGGACTTCTCAGGTTCTAATAGCATGCCCCACCATGTATACAATACAGTGCCTATGTAGTGCTGTGGGACTGCTCAGGTTGTAATAGCATGCCCACTGTGAGTACAGTACAGTAGCTATGTGGTACTGTGGGACTGGTCAGGTTGTAATAGCATGCCTCACCATGTGTACAATACAGTGCCTATGTAGTGCTGTGGGACTGCTCAGGTTTTAATAGCATGACCAACCATGTGTACAGTACAGTACCTATGTGGTGATGTGGGACTGTTCAGGTTGTAATAGCATGACCAACCATGTGTACAGTACAGTACCTATGTGGTGCTGTGGGACTGTTCAGGTTGTAATAGCATGACCCACCATGTGTGCACAGTGCAGTACCTATGTGGTGCTGTGGGACTACTCAAGTTGTAATAGCATACCTCACCATGTTTAGTGTATGGTACCTATGTGGTGCTGTGTGACTGGTCAGGTTCTAATTGCATGCCCCACCTTGTGTACAGTACAGTACCTATGTGGTGCTGTGGGACTGTTCAGGTTGTAATAGCATGACCCACCATGTGTGCACAGTGCAGTACCTATGTGGTGCTGTGGGACTACTCAGGTTGTAATTACATGCCCCACTGTTTGCACAGTACAGTACCTATGTGGTGCTGTGGGACTTCTCAGGTTCTAATAGCATGCCTCACCATGTATACAATACAGTGCCTATGTAGTGCTGTGGGACTGCTCAGGTTGTAATAGCATGCCCACCGTGAGTACAGTACAGTAGCTATGTGGTACTGTGGGACTGGTCAGGTTGTAATAGCATGCCCCACCATGTGTACAATACAGTGCCTATGTAGTGCTGTGGGACTGCTCAGGTTTTAATAGCATGACCAACCATGTGTACAGTACAGTACCTATGTGGTGCTGTGGGACTGTTCAGGTTGTAATAGCATGACCCACCATGTGTGCACAGTGCAGTACCTATGTGGTGCTGTGGGACTACTCAAGTTGTAATAGCATACCTCACCATGTTTAGTGTATGGTACCTATGTGGTGCTGTGTGACTGGTCAGGTTCTAATTGCATGCCTCACCATGTGTACAGTCCAGTATCTAAGCGGTGCTGTGGGATTGGTCAGGTTATAATTGCATGCCCACCATGTATGCAGTACAGTACCTATGTGGTGCTGTAAGACTGTTCAGTTTGTAATAGCATGCCCCACCATGTATGCAGTACAGTACCTATGTGGTGCTGGGGGACTGCTCAGGTTATAAAAGCATGCCCCTCTGTGTGTAAAGTACAGTACCTATGTGGTGCTGTGGGACTGCTCAGGGTGTAATAGCATGCCCACCCGTGTACACAGTACAGTACCTATGTGGTGCTGCAGGACTTCTCAGGTTGTAATAGCCTGCCCCACCATGCATACAGTACAGTACAGTACAGTACCTATGTGGTGCTGTGGGACTGCTCAGGTTGTAAAAGCATGTTCCACCATCTGTACAGTACAGTACCTATGTGGTGCTGAAGAACTGCTAAGGTTGTAGTAGCATACCCCACCGTGTGTACAGTACAGTACCTATGTGGTGCTGTGGGACTGCTCCACTTGTAATAGCATGCCCCACCATGTGTCAGTGCAGTATCTATATGGTGCTGTGGGACTGTTCAGGTTGTAATAGCATGCCCCACCATGTGTACAGTACAGTACCTATGAGCTGCTATGGAATCACATTGAACACATGCACACATTAGCAACTTTACACACTGCTCATCCTTCAATACAGTGGCAGATTATGCAACTATACTGCTGTCCTACACAAGGGGCTGCAACCGTCCGTTGTTTTATATGTTTTATGGGGTATGTGCAGATGTATATTCAGATATCTCTATAATGTATCTACAATTTAGTATTTTCATTGTATGATGCCATACAAATTGACTGCCTCTGTGCATTAATGTGATGCAGAATATGGAGCCTGTATGCACACTTAATAAGCTAAATGTGAGGTTTCTAAATACCTTGTAATAACTCTGCACTGCAAGGTACTATGTGTGCTGCAGAAACAGTAAGCAACAGTACAAGTTACAGAACAGGTCCAGTTATACTTATTGTTGCAAACAGCACTTCAAAACTATCTAAGCATTTCACACTGGCTTAACACATTGGGTTTATTTGACTTCACTGAGTTGTTGGACACAGGTCCAAGATCTTGACAGCAGCAATCATGGGACATTTATTTGGAGGGAGATCCAGAGAACACAAGCCAGCTTTTGTGAAAAACAAACTTTCATTTTAACATTACAACTTTGACCCCCTGCACCCAAATATGGAGGTTTCCCTTTCATCCCTATAACTGTAAATACCAGTTCCTAGGTCACTGCACTAGTGAGTAGGAAGAATGACTGGCATCACACCAGACTTAACCTTTGTATGGACTGACCCACATTTACTATAATAGTATCATCATTTGAGGAATGCAAGTATGGTCCTCATAATTACAACAGGGACCCCTATAAACAGTTACATTGCAGTGCACAGAAGGTCAGGGAAAAAAATCTGAAAAGGAGACTGCTGTTAATTCCAGTGGATGATAATGCCCCTGGCAGCAACCAAAATAGGTTTTATGGCCAGAAGGAACCGTCAGTCAACCCTGATCCAACTTTATATACAAGGTAACAGAGAATGATTTTCAGGAGAATTAGCAGGCATGAACTCGATGGCGTTCACCAGGCTTTTTGGTTTGTCTCCACAGAGAGCTGATATGAAGACTGGAAGTCAAGGGCAGTAAGAAGTCAAGGGCAGTAAGAGCAAGAATGAAGAACGTGATTTCTGCACAACTGAAGGGCAGAATACGAACTGCTGTGGTGAGAAGGACAGTATTAGGAATAAGGAAAGCAGCTAATGGACTAACAAAAACTTATCCAAGCGAAAAGACAATAGCATTATCCTTTTCAATGGTTTCACAAAGGTAGCAGCAGCAGAAAAGGATGGAGAAAAACATTGATGAATGTATTTCTTAATGCTGACAAAAAGGCATCAAGGTGGCATTTGTAGCTCATTTTAGTCAAATACGAAGTACTTCTTATAGGCCATAGCAAATATGGTGCAAAGTGAACTGGATGGAAAAAGAGCAAGAAAGACATCTGGGGAAGCTAATACCTAGATTGGACCATCAGAGTTACAGTGAGAAACCAGTAGTAGCAGCAAACAAAATGATGGAATGCATATTGAAGGGATAGCTTCCAAAAATAAAGGAGTAAAACTGTTACTCTCCTTAACCTTGCTGAGATTATGTTGTAAATTATTTCTGGAAGCCTTACAAGGAAAGGGACATACTGAAGTTAGAAGTAGCCCAGAATAACGCCACAAGAAATTCATGAAGGGAACAGAACATGTTCAGAGATGAAAGGAATTGGACATCTCTAAAGAAGCTGAAGGAATTGATATGGGTGCTTCATGGTGTCAAGGTGATGTACAGTGTTCATTCTGAATAGAAAGTGGGGAAACAAGTCACAGCCAGCAGATTATAGGAGTTATCTACTCTCCTGAGCTCAGAAAGTGCTAACTCCCAGAGTGGGCTACGGACGCATGGCATGTACTATCACAATGGACAGTGGCGAGGAAATTATTCGATAAATGAAAAGGGGATGAGAAAACAAAGAAAGAGTAATCAGAAAGGAAAGTAGAAAGATGAAAATGCATGTTGAAATTACTTAAAAGGTATGTTAGATCAGCTTATTGTCATCTTCTGCCATCTGGACAATGTGACGTAATAGAGAATAAAGCATAAAAGGCACAATTCTCTGTGTATACATATATATCATACAGTATTCAATTTGTTCAATTCTTTTAAATTACCACTTTATGTGTCTAGTGAAAGTTTCCACCATAATAATGGCATAAACTGTTCTATTAGACATTTTCTTTTTATTTATTTTGTTTTTATCTGGAATGTATTTATTTAGTTTGCTAAAAAGTTGAAAACATACACCTACCAAGTAACCTTCACATTCTATACAAGATACAAAGTGAGAACATTTTAACAAGTAATAACATAAAAATGGAAAGTGTCAGACATTGCAACATTGTACAAGAGGTAATGGGCCAACCATGCCTTTACTAACAAATATCAGAATAACAAAACCATCCTCACCTTCAGTTTTATCAGGAAGACCGAACATCCTTATGTTGCATCTCCTTTCTCTATTTTCCAATTCATCTATTTTTTCAGAACCAGCTATTTTGCTTTAGTAAAACGTCAGTTTGTGATTCTTCCTCTTTCAGTCTGCCATCAATGTCATTCAAGGCATTCTCCATTTCAAAGATTTTTGTTTGTTGCTGTTGTAATCTCAAAACTTTACAAAATATTCATTGAATATAAAGCACATTTAAAACTTAAATTCTGGAATCCCATCACTTAGGACATGGATTCTCATTTTACTTTTCATAGTACAATCCAGTTGCTATCATCTCTTACACATACATCTTGGTCCCAATGCTGGCACATATTTACTTGGAAATTTTTGCACAGAGCCTTTTTAACACCAAATAAAATAACTAAACTAAACAGAAGTAATATTCTTTGTTGGAGATTTCTACAAGAATGCAAACCTGATTGGACTCAGTTTCCTTGGTGTTTTTCTTGATTGTCCTTCATTGAACTTATTCTAGTTTAAAACAGAACGTTTTTAAAAGCTTTATTATTTGATAACTTTTCATTACCCAAGTTGATAATTTTATTCAATGTTAATGAAAGAGGTGATTTGAACACTGTCATTTTTTTCTCTCTTATGGTCTATCCTTGTATTAGCTAAGAAATGTGTCACCAAAAAGTGGAAAATATCTACAGCACCATCTTTTGCAGACTTTCTCTTCATTAATAAAAAACAGCACTCAAAGAGACTAATGTCAAAGAACAAAGAATGTATCCCAACCTATTCATTAATAATCCTTGGACAACAGTGATATCTGTTATTGAATATTATCAACTGAACTCAACCACTAGTGATAAACAATCTAATGAAGTGCAAATGCACAATTTATTTTTCCCTTTCGTTCTTTCGTTCTTTCTTTCTTTCATTCTTTTGTTCTTTCTTTCGTTCATTCTTTCTTTCTTTCCTTTGTTCTTTCATTCTTTTTTTCGTTCTTTCTTTCTTTCATTCTTTCTTTCTTTCCTTTGTTCTTTCATTCTTTCTTTCGTTCTTTCTTTCTTTCATTCTTTCATTCTTTCGTTCTTTCTTTCTTACGTTCTTTCTTTCTTTCCTTTGTTCTTTCGTTCTTTTTTTCGTTCTTTCTTTCTTTCATTCTTTCGTTCTTTCTTTCTTTCTTTCGTTCTTTCATTCTTTCTTTCGTTCTTTCGTTCTTTCTTTCTTTCGTTCTTTCTTTCTTTTTTTTCTTTCTTTCTTTCTCTTTCCTTTCTTTTTTTTTGAACAAATGGAGTTATAACTTTAACATCTTGTTCACAGATCCTTGTACATAGTTTGTCATTTTTTTCTCATTTGTAACTTCAGTATTTAGTTTTCAATATATTGGTACTACATCTGATTCTGTCTTACTTGCCATTTGACAAACTTAATAAATATTTGTGGGAATATAAAAGAATACTAAAAGGAAGAACTTTAGCAATGACATCCCTTGGAGATAAGTATGGAAGTAGAAGTTATGGACCACAGCTGCAGGTTTTGCTAATCTTTCTCTTATGTATAAAAAAGTTATCAGATCTACCTTCATGCTTAAATGAATGCAAAATCTTATCTAAATCGTACCTCAAATCATTATTCAAATGTTCCCTCTCTATAACTTTCAGTTTTCAGCTTTTAGCACATAAATGTTTAATACCACTGTCAAAACCATAATAAAACTCCATCTTTTGTTTGCTGAGAGAATTGTCTCTAAAGTCTATTTTCATTTTATTAATGTGTTTCTTCTGCAAATACCGAGTCTAGTGTTGAAATATGATTGACAGTGATACATAAAGAGTTGATTGACTGATCAGATATGTTTCTGAAGGTCCAGGACAGTTTTTTTAAAAGGAATCAACATACATTCAAAATGGTGCCAACAGTTTTCAACAGCATAGCTAGGACAGGGCAAAGAGAATGGCTGTCTGAAGCTTAAACTCTGTGGAGCTGAGATCAGCAGCTCAGAAGACGTTACTGATTAGGTGAGAGTATATTAACAGTACTACCTGCGTGCATTATTAGTTCTCTTTATGTTTTGTCCACAGCTTGTAACAATGGTAAATACACATCTATTAAAATAGAAAAGTTTATATTTTCAGCATTTAAGTGAAATACATGAGATATTATAAGTAGGTATATGACTTCATTGTTGTAAGCTTCATTGTTATAAACTTTTCTTTTGACCTTTCACTGAAGTAGTTAATTTAATGTTAATTTAATGGGCTGCTTTAAAGTTGTTTTGGCCTGCTGAGTCCATAGTAAAAGTGAATAAGCCATTGTATTTAAAAAATATATCGTCTCATACCCACATAAATATGTTCATTGTACCAACATCATACTAACACAATAAAGACATGTAATGATATGAATAACATACAATGTCAGTGATATATTTGTGTTTTTCGGCTTTTCCCAGTTAGGGCTTGCCACAGCGGAACTCCGGTCCGCTAATGATTGGTAGTGGATTTTTACGTACCGGGTTACCAGCCCTGACGCACAACCTTCAACGAAGGTACGCCCCATTCACGTATGCCTCCACACAGCAGATGCTCTAGCTGAGAATCAAATGGGACAACATCTTGTTATGAGGCGACAATGCTACCGCAGCACCACCACCGCAGTATACAATGTCAGTGATATGTTTTATGTAAATAATTATTTCTAACCTGAAGACTTCAGCTGTGTATAAAGGCTGTGAGAACCCACAGCTGGAATATTCACCACAATACAGATGTGAGGCACCACAATAAAGGCGTGAGACACCACAATACAGGCATGAGACACCACAATGCAGGCATGAGACACCACAATACAGATGTGAGACATCACAATACAGGTGTGAGACACCACAATACAGGTGTGAGACACCACAATACAGGCATGAGACACCACAGTACAGATGTGAGACACCACAATACAGGCATGAGACACCACAATACAGATGTGAGACACCAAAATACAGGTGTGAGACATCACAATACAGGTGTGAGACACCACAATACAGGTGTGAGACACCACAGTACAGATGTGAGACACCACAATACAGGCATGAGACACCACAATACAGATGTGAGACACCACAATACAGGTGTGAGACACCACAATACAGATGTGAGACACCACAATACAGATGTGAGACACCACAATACAGGTGTGAGACATGACAATACAGGTGTGAGACACCACAATACAAATGTGAGACAACAGCACTTACTTCTGATTCATGATGTGACTAAACCGCTATCCGTCAATAACATTTCCATTGATTCATCTAACCACAGTATTAAAATAAGAAAAACAAAAAGGTATAAAAGGTAAGAGCTACCTAATGCAATGCACAACCTATGTGGGAAGCACCATGTGCCTGTTTCTGAAATGTACAAATACAAATTTGTTGATATACAAGCAGCACATTCACTGACCTTCAATTAGTCTACCGACTTCAGCAGGGAAATGACTTTTTTACTTCAGCTAGTATTGCTATTTTTTGCTTTACTTTTGAAATAGAATATCTTGTGCCACACTTAAACCAACTAGTAGCTCTTGTTTCTGTGGACTCACACAGCCATCTAAATTTCACAGAAAAGTAATGTTTAGTTACTGTGTAATGAAACACCACATCACCTCAATAACTGATGCAATTTCATACTATTGGCTGTCAAAAACACTAACTAGGAAATGGAAATAAAAATCTAAATTAGCTCTGCCTGAAGTATTGAATATTATAAAAGAGATAAAAGAACATAAAGTAGGATTTTTAGAAAAGGGAAAAAGCAAATTATATAGAAACAAATGGAATTAGTGTGAATAATACATGCAGAATAGTGTTCATGGGGAAGCAGATAGAGTTTTAAGAGACGGTAGAAAATTAGTGGTTTATATAATGGAATAAATGATAATTGTTAAAATGAAAGAAAACATAAATGCAAGCAATATATAATGCAATAAACGTACAAATGATAATATGGTTTGTTTTCTATTAATGTATTGTGCCTATGTGTGTGTCTCTCTCTCGATATATATATATATATATATATATATATATATATATATATATATATATATATATTTATATTTAAAAAACAGAATCTTAAATTGCATTACATAATAGAATTATTATTCAAGATAGTACACATTTTCAGCTTTTCTTTAATTCAGCTCTTAGAAAACCAAATATAAGTTCTTGCAGATTCACTTTGGAACATTGAAATGCCATAAGCTTAAAATTCAAAACATTGATCCCAAAATCTTGAAAGTTCTTTATGCTGAAAGCTGACAATGTCAAATGTCAGAACGTTGACTCAGCAGTGTAAACACTGTTATGATGTGCAGTCTGGGTCAGAACGTTGACTCAGCAGTGTAAACACTATTATGATGTGCAGTCTGGGTGCTGTGGCTTTCAGATGTGTTATGTTTTAGTATAATAAATAAGAAGGGAATATGACTGAGGTTATCTGTAAAACTCTACATTTTGGTGAGATACATAGTAATGTGTAGTGTTTTCTCAGTGAAGTAGTGTTTATAAGAGAAGGTTGAGGATAGCTTTTTACAAATTAAACAGGCAGCCATGAAGCGTGGAATGGTATGTTTGCCATTTTGTACTGTGTAATGCAATCTCTGAGTTGATATATTTAAGTAGCCAGGGGTGTGGGTGGTGCAGCTCACCACTCCTGCTTATATTTGGAGAAGTTTAATATAGGGCCAGATTCAGGAAGGCTTACACGGAGTTCAAGAGTAGTGTAAGCCTCCGTGTAAGCCTCCCGATTCAGGTACAGCCCAAACCTCCGTGTAAGAGACAGCTAACACGTCTCTTACACGGACTGGGCGTGGAAATGCTCAATACCTCATTTGCAGCTCCAAGATATGCAAATGAGGTATTTGAGCAATCCACGAAGCAGAAACCAGTCCGTGTAACGGACGTGCTAGCTGCAGAAATGTACTCAGCTGACAACTGAGTACATTTCTGCAAAATCAAAAACGGAGCTATGTCAGCTCCAAATAAAGGGTGCATATGTGTCATTAAGCATGCCAATGGCCAAATATGTGGCCATTGGCATGAAAAAGTGTTGCAAAATAAGTTATTTAACTTTTTTTTTCACGGGATTATTGTGTTTAACTGCAGCGCACACCCGCACAAACGGGGTGCGCTACCTAAAACTGAAAACCGAAGCTTATAAGCCCACAATTGTGGGATTTATGTATTACATGGAATGTCAATGGAGGGACTTGCAGACTAAAAACAATATGGCCTCCGTTTAGTGGTTGTCAAGGGGGGAAGCTCCGTGTAAGATATGTAACTAAGCATTACTAGGCAATCCTATGTAAATGAGGGTTACAATACTGAATCACACTGCCACATAGGTAATGAGCACTTTCTGAGTAGTGTAAGAGTTAGAGAAGGGGGAGGAACAGAGTAAGAGGTAGGTGACATCACGGAGGGGAAGGATAGAAAGAAATGTCCCAGATTGGAGGGCAATGTAAGGTAACAGATGACAGACAGACATCAGGGGGGAGGTGTGTCCCAACAGAACACTAGGAAAGTCAAGAAATTGAGGGTATACGCTATCCCTACACTCCAAGTTTCTTGATATGCGTGTATCTTGTGGCGCAGCGCGCGGTAAGGCAGGTTCAACATGTGGGAGCGTGTTGCAAACTGTTTACAACAGTTTGCATGGGTGTGCACGTGTGTAAGGCAGTGTGCGTGCGTTTTAGCATGAATCAGCCTAGCTAACACCGTGTAAGGATGTGTGCGCGTGTAACACTGTGTAGGGATGTGTGCGCGCGTTTAAGTGACTGTGAGCGTGTTTAAGCTGGTGTGCACATTGCTCAGGAAACAGAGAGGAAACAGGAAACAACCAAAATACAGGGAAACTGCCAGGGAATACTGCTGGAGTTAATTGGTGGAAACAATTACAAGCAGGCAATTACACAGGCAGACTAGAAGCCCAGCCCAGCACTTAAAGCACAATAAAGAGCAGTGAAGGCTGTTTCTCACAAGAGATACTGCCAGAAGCTAAGCTATCAGAATTGAAAACTGAAATAAAGCTGAACTCAGAGCAGAAATGCTAGGGGCTGCCATGGCTATTATAATCAGGCATAGGTGAATTGCTGAGGGTGGTGACAATGCAGATGCTGACAGACAACCCAGAGTGAGGAGAAGGAGAAGAGTATACAGGCCCAGGGTCACCTACCATGGGTTACATGAGCTGGAGATAGTAGAGCGCTATAGAGTGGACAGAGAGCTCCTGCAGCAGATTGTTGAGCTGTGCAGGCCACACCTCACACACAGAACCAACAGAGGGGAACCCATCCCAGTGGAAACCAAGGTATGTGTTGGCCTAAGAATACTAGCAACAGGTACCTTCCAGAGACCAACTGGTGATATGATGGGGATATCACAGGCATCAGCCTCCAGGGTACTGCACCAGTTCCTGGATGCCATGTCACCACATGTCAGTGATCATATATATGTCCCTAATGACCGTGAAGTTGTGGCCAGCAATATGCGTCTCTTCCAGCAAATAGCGGGATACCCTGAGGTGCTGGGTGCAATAGACTGCACGCACATACACATCAAAGCACCAGCCGGTGAGCGGCGTAGAGTCTACATTAACGGCAAGGGATTCCCTCCATCAACTGCCAGGTCGGTGTGATGCCCAGGGCATAATAATGAATGTGTGTGCTGGCTGCCCTGGGAGCTACCACGATTCCCACATCTGGCATCTGACGCAGCTGTACCAATCATTTGCCAATGGGGACTTCCCACACGGACACCTAGTGGGGATGCAGGTTATGCACTTGAGCCGTGGCTGATGACACCCATCAGAAATGCACACACACCTGAACAGGAACACCATAATGAGGCACACGCACAAACACGTAATATCATAGAGCGTGTGTTTGGGCTGCTCAAGTCACGGTTCCGGTGTCTGGACACATCTGGTGGAGCTTTGCAGTACACACCAACTACATGTACCCAAATGATCATGATATGTGCTATGCTACATAATATGATCCTGCGGAAACAGCTGCAGCAGGACCAGCACAGGGCTGGGCCAAACATCCCCCCACCATTGCCAAGGCCACCACAGGCAGGGGTGACTCGGAGGAGGAACAACCTGACCTTGTCCCAGTAGGCAGAAGGAGGCGTGCCCAGTATGCCCTGGCCTTGGCAAAGAGGCAACGCATAGCACATACGCTTGGTCAGTAGGAACACTGGGACTGATACCCGCTCTGACTCACTCATACAGTAACAGGGATGCCTAACATGACAGCAAGTGACTGCTTGTCATTGTTGCATTTACTTCATTGTGACACATTGCACTTAGGTTACCTGGCATTTGCTCACTGACGCTTTTATATCAGTCAGCAGTTGTAGGTAATGTCAGTACACCCTCACTCCCCACTGGACCTTGTTTTCAATCATTAGTGATTACAGAGTTCACAATAGTATTCTAGCATGTCCAGAGGTCAGTTGTCAGTTCCCTCCTCAGTCCAGCTGGTGAGTGTGGTACTCCAGAGACAATGTTAGAACAGATGCATGTACACAGACACCCCCCTCCTCCTAACAACAAATTCAAACTCATGTGAGTGATGCAACCATATACCAGACTGGAGGCTAGGCTCTGTCTAGTCAATACCGCCATAACCAGTCACATGGCAAAGTGGATCACTCACTACACTTCCAGTCTCATGTAGACCTACCACAACAGCGGACCTAACACATGATCACACATGATCGTACTTGTAGGCTCAGACCACAGCTCTGCCTATGCAGCAGAGACCTCCTAAGCAGACATCCAGGCAACCACTACCACATAAACGAACATGTGCAACACATATCACACAAAACCAATGTGCTGAACACTCACAGCCATTAACAGTTAACAACACACCTCATACACCTGTACTAGGTGCCTCTATCATCAGGCACACTCACATCACGTTCACCAGGCTTAACGAGGTGAGGGTCATGGTGTGCAGCCTGTCAGGCACTATGAACTGTCACATAACACAAACAGTCAGGTAACCCCAAGGCAGGTACAGGTATGACTCAGTCAATGTCCATGCTGCTGTGAATGGCCTGACACATTCCTCCCTGGACTACATGACATGAGACATTACAGAGCTCTCTGAGCACGTAGCCCGAGACAGTTTGACCCTGACCTTGAGTAGCATCCTACCCTCACCTAGAACAATGCCACAATATCAAGGCACGATGATCCCTTCCAACAATTGACTGACATACTGGTGTCATTCACAGGTGTGCCAATGCCTGCCATCTTGGGGTGGTATGCTTTGCTAGGGACAGCTTGCACCTGTCACCACAGTTCTATTGACATTTGGCAAAGCCTCCTGCTACACCCATAGTGCCTGTATTAGGCAAGGCTCATAAAGCAAACCCACATCCATTTGTATCACAAAGGATGAGGAAGTAAGAGTGATGCTACTCAACACTGGATGTCTAGACCCAAGGATGCACGCACCCAAAACCCTACCTAGCATTCTGGACATCGATATCTGTGCAGTAACATGAACCTGTTTCAGGTTTCACAGGAGCACACCAGTACTACCACATTATAGCTGTTACCATTCTTGTCGGCCACAACACTTGAACAAGGGAGGGGGAGTATCAGTATTCAATGCAGATTCCCACGCCTCGACATTGGTGGCACAGTACAACATAGGTGTTAGGCCATTGAGTACAGAAGACGTAGTTGGGGACCTGGGGAAGAAACATGGTAGCGGTCTGTCATTTGTCTACCACATGGCCAATGTGGATTGACAGACATGTTATATAGCCCAGCTAATCATGACTGATTCACATGTATGGCAGGGAAGGTCATTGTGCCTCTGTACTCATCCATCATCAGGCCTATAATTGCGCATAATGCACCTTTTGGGATGTACCTAACCAGACACCTACAGCAACTGGTACAGGACAACAGTACATCATCAAGGGGATGCAATGGCTCACACAGATGTCATATGCTGCCCAGGTAAAGTGAATCCAGCTGGACTCAGTGGCATACTGCCTGTTCAGAGGCAATCTGTGCATGCCATATACAGCCATGTCCTACCTAGCAGTAATGAACGTGATGCACCTCAGGCAATCAAGAGTCCCATACAGCCACATGCTCAGGAGAGCTGGACCTCGGCACTGACATACATGGACATGCTGGAGGGGCATATTCCTATCCGAGTGGCTCCCTTCACTCTGTAATGAGCTCACACTACTGGTTAGGCAGAGTCCTCATTGACTCTCTTCCATAGGAATCTGGATGAGTGGATGGAGATCATAGTTGTACCCCAGGTATCACTTCTATGTCGCTGTTAGACAGAGGCAAAGTATACTAAAGTCGGACAAGGGCATAGCAGCATAAGATGTGATTGGGTGGCAAAAGACAAACACATTCTACTAGGCTTACCAATGCCCTAGGGCAAATAGCCTAGTATGAACCTATGAACTGTTCATTCTCAACTGTTCGAGCTCATTACAGAGTGAAGGGAGCCTCTCAGTTAGGAATTTGCCCCTCCAGTATGTCCATGTATGTTCTATTCAGTCGCCACCGCTTGCTCAGAGGTGACCTTTGCCCAACATACAAGGCCATGTCAAACCCAGATTTGATGAATATGCTTCACCTAAAAAACCTAGATCCATCAGAGCCACAAGGGCGGGAGACTTAAACCTTGACACGGCTATTAATAGGACATGCTGGAGGGATAGATTCATCACCCAAAGACTCCCTATGCTGTGGAACAAAATCACGGTATATGTGAGGCAGAGCACTCGCTAGCCTTGTTCAAGAGAAATCTTGACCAATGGATGGGAGATCGCAGATATACCCCAGGGATTACCTCCGTGTCACTGCTCGACAGAGGCACAGCAAAATAATGGGTATGGTTCCCATACTAAAGGGGTGGCGTAAGCCACAAAACGATGGGCTAGGGCTTGTAAATGCCCTCGGCAGATAGCCTAGTATGAACCTATGAACATGTGTGTACTGCTATAGTACATCTGCCATATGTTGCATGTGTGTGTGTTGTGGGGATGCACAGGTAATGGCCAGATACTTCTGCACAGGTGACACGCCTGACACATTCTGGTGTTCATCCATACATACTGGATGTGTGCTGCCATCCAACCCTGTGATGTGGACACACATTACTCAGCCTGGATATACATATCTGAACAACACCACAAGCACAGTACACTACCTTGCTATGTATGCATGTTATTACACAGTTATTCAGTAGTTATGACAGTGATGCTATCCATGCAGCCCACTGGGCCAGTGGAAGCCACAACACACACCGCCAGCACCTTTGCATATGCATTACCACAGACATCCCACATACTGCATGTACTGTGCACACAGTTATCTAACCCAGAACAACTGCACACCACTTATTAATCCTGTCCAGTGGACTACAGATACAGGCATATTGTATAACAATAGTAGGAGGCTACTGCAGCACAGGGCAGATTCACATGACGGAAGGCATCTGTTGTCTGCAGTGTTAACATGCTTCACATTCACCAAGTGCACAGATATTGCGAACATTGTTGCAGACAGTTTAGGTGCAGGTACCCCATTGTCCTACACACGTGTTATTAATTATCCCAGATGACTGTAACCTCCCTATCCTCTCACATGTCCAGGTGAGAGCCACCCTCATCATTGCAGAACACATATCATCACTGTTACGAAATGGTATCCCTGGATGTGTGCTACATTCACCCCTGGAGGACATAGCACCACATGACAGACTGATATTAATCCCTGGCCATACTACAGGATATGTACCTGAACAGTGCCATACATACACAGTGGTCCCACACCAATGAGGAGGAACCTCTACTGACCCTGGGAACTACTGCATCATATGCACAACTGGCCATGTGTTCTAAGCTATGGAAGTGTTAGTTATGGCCCACATGTACAACAATATTACATATGTTTATATTTCATGACTATGTACACACAACCTATCTCATGGACATACCTATAGATAGTGAACTATGATACATTTGGAGGTGTCACAGTATACACAGGATTAACCTGCTACTTTGCATTACCTGTGTTTGTGGCAGCTGTTGGTGTGTCACTGGTGCTGCTTGAAGTTTGCTGCTGCTGCTGCTGCTGGTTTTGCTGCTGGCTGTCTTTATTTCTGTTTTGTTCTGTTTTGTTCTCTCTCTGTCTCTCTCTCTTTCTCTGTCGGTTTTGTGCAATGAATGTATTGCATGAGTGTAGTGTGGGTACTCATTGCTTTTGTAGGTATCTGCATAGGTCCATGTGATGGCCTCTGCACCAATTGTAAGGCAGCATTTGCTAATTGCATGCAGCTGGGTGTGTACTGATTGCATGTCTCACTGTGATTTCAGGACACTGCTATAAAAGGGTATGTGAGATAGGCGTTGCCCTTTCAGATTGTAGGGCGTGGACCATGCTGGTATGCTGTTGACAGTGTTTTGTGAGTGTGAAGGTTAGTACATCTACCATGCTTCATGCTGTGTTGTAGATTCAGGTTGCTGCATTTATCTTGCCTGTTCCTATAGTGAGTGTGTATGCATACTGACACCTACAACTATATGTCATATGTATTGTTATATAAATATATATATATATATATATATATATATATGTGTACATATACATACTTTCATATATGTACATTAGTTGACATTATTGGGTACAAGCTAACAATTAGCAAGGCTGTTTCTGTTAACACAACACTAGTATGGGAACCCAGTAATTGGGACTATAAAAGTCTGCATGACATGCTTTGGGTAGTAGACATACTATATTGCCTTTATCTTCATTCATACTATTACGTGTTCCACTTATTTAGCACTATATTCCTGTATGAGAGTCATGGCTTAGTGGTAGGTCATACAGACTAGTGTTACAATGGTCTTGTGGTAGGGCCTACTAGTATGCTCATATTCTGCTTTTGAGTTGAGTATAGGGCCTATCAATCAAAGTGCTGGAGGCACCTTTAAGCAGTTAAAGGGCTTAGTAGGTCTCACAGGAGCCAGGCTGTGTTGCAGATTCTGGTTGCTGCATATATCTTCACTATTTCCTGTAGTGAGTGTGTATGGCTACTGAGACCTACAACTATATTTCATATGTATTAATATATATTTATATATATATGTATGTGTAGATATACATACCTTCACATATGTACATTACCTTACATTATTATGTACAAGCTAACAGGTAGCAGGGCTGTTTCTGTTCACACTGAACTAGTATGGGAATCCAGTAATTTGGCCATTAAAACTCTACCTGACATGCTTTGGATAGTACATCTCCTATATTGCCTTTATACTGATTCCTACTATTACATGTTATATTTATTTTAGCACTGTGCTCTTGCAAAGCAGGCATGGCTTAGTGGTAGGTCATACAGACTACTGCTACCAAGGTCCTGGGTTTGAGACTGACAGTGGGAATTTTTTTTACTTTGCAAACTTTCAAACTGAGTACAGGACTTGTCAATCAAAGTGCTGAGGCCACCTTTAAGCAGTTAGAAGGGTAAGTAGGTCACACAGGGGTCAGGCTTTGTTGCAGATTCAGGTTGCTGCAATTATGTTCACTGTTTCCTGTAGTGAGTGTGTATGGCTACTGAGACCTACGACTATATTTCATATGTATTAATATATATTTATATATATGTATGTGTAGATATACATACCTTCACATATGTACATTACCTTACATTATTATGTACAAGCTAACAGGTAGCAGGGCTGTTTCTGTTCACACTGAACTAGTATGGGAATCCAGTAATTTGGCCATTAAAACCCTACCTGACATGCTTTAGATAGTACATCTCCTATATTGCCTTTATACTGATTCCTACTATTACATGTTATATTTATTTTAGCAGTGTGTTCTTGTAAAGCAGGCATGGCTTAGTGGTAGGTCATACAGACTAATGTTACCAAGGTCCTGGGTTCGAGACTGACAGTGGGAATTTATTTTTCTTAGCAAACTTTCAAACTGAGTACAGGACCTGTCAATCAAAGTGCCATAAAGGCACTTTTAAGCACTTTAAACTAGGTCTGCGCTTATGCTGAGCTCACGCAAGACTGGCGGTGAGCTCGCTAACACAAGCACACCCGCTAATTTCTTTGAAAGAAAAGAAAAGGGGTGACAGGAAAGTGGTGAAAAGGGGTCACAAAGAGGGTAAGACAGTAGGGAAACAAGTGTGGGATTTGCAGGAGGGATGTAGGTAAGGCCCATAGATGCCCATGTCTTTGGCAGCAACAGCTGTGCATTTCCATGTATTTTGGTGAGACATTAGAAACCTTTCACCCTGAGAGAGGTGTCAGGACAACATTAATAGTTGTTGTAGAGCCAATTGTAATTAACTGTTTCAATGTCAAGCAGACATGTGTGCGACATGGACAGCTATGTATGGGCGTAATTTTTGTGGGTACAGAGTGCCCTTTTTTTTTTTTTCAGGTGAGAGTGGTATGTCAGGTGAAGGAAGTCGGTATAGCTGGGGAGGTAGGTTGGGTAGGTTAACAGACAAGACAGACAAGACGCATACAGGGCGGTGTATGACACACGTGGGGGTTACACAATTGACGGGACGGAGGTTGGGATTTCCAAGATGCATGAGCCCACAGATGGCAACAGTGGAACTGATATCCCCACCCATAGGCAGTTGCCACTGTTCCTTCACAGCCCAGGACGGGGCTGTGCTGGGGCTGTGTAGGCGGGCAACAGCCGGGCCGTTAGCTGTGCCACACGAGCCTCGAGCTGGCGTAGGGGCCCAAGAACAGTGTCTTGGATCTCCCTTCGCACCACAGACCGGACACTGTGGAGGGTGAGTGGACGAACCCCTCCGGCCACACTTGCAGAGGGGGGACGGGCCCCATCCCCTGCAGTGCTTCCACCCGAAGGTGGCACAGGGCCACCGGAGGGTCCGCCTGGGCACTAGTGCCAGGTGCAGTCACCAGCTGAGGTGGGAGAGGTGGGTCCGCTGGGACCTGCCTTCCCAAGCATTCTAGGTTTGTGAGTAGTTATGTTAGTTTGGGTTAGTGGCATTGTATTCCATTCAGATTAGTTGTAACAGCATGCATTGGTATTCCCATCAAACAAACACCCAAATATTAACACCATTGAACAAGGGGCATATCAATATCACATGCATTATTTGAACAGAAATACACAGTCAAACAACATGCAGGGTTGATTAATGGCAACAGGCCATCAGATTTGCAGGTATGAACAGGGCACATGCACGAACAGACATGCATATATTTTTGAAACGGACAAATGTCCATGATTAATGAAATGTTCACATACCATTATTTAGTGGGTGTTGTTATATGGAATTATAGGGTTGGGGAGATAGAAAGTGATGACACATTCATATGTTACACATTGATTTACATTTATAATAGGTACACAATTAAGTTGAGGCTGATGTTTCAAAATAAATTTTATTTGACTGTCAAGCTACACCTGTTACAAATACATCACTATCCTACTTATTTTGAATCTGATCAGATACATCATCCTGCTACACTTTGATGACAGGACAGGGGACAACTATGGCTGTTTAGTCTGTCAGATAATCATTCATTCTATCTGCAAATTATTTACTGTGATCACCATATACAGCATTTGGCTAGACATTCCAGATTCTGACACACTGAAATCAGTTTGGTATATTAAGTTGTACTTCCCACATGCATTTAGTTCTGTAGAAACACACTGGGGCTAATATATTCTGGGGTTATTACTACTTTATTTATTCATACATGACCCTTTCTGTCAGTCTCACACTTCCTGCAAATTCACAGTTCAGGTTGCTACTTCTAGGCTTTGTTCACATGTTAGACTAGTGGTGATTCAAACACTTTCCAACAGCCACACTTCTGTCATGATTCAGCATTTCAACAGGGGATATATCTCACATGTGACTACCTCAGATTCTGAAGCTGTACTCTTGAGACTACTGCAGGTTACACTATATTTAATTAATGGTGGGACATCTGTATGACAGCACTGTTTAATTCTATTAATTATATTTCCAGTTACACTTGCATACTGATGAACTTGTTGCAGCCATACCTGCAGACTTTCAAATCTTGCTTGCACATTATATTACTTTTAATCAATACACTGCAGTGTTCTGATACATGCTACAGTATAATATTTATTTACAAGTACTGGGTGGGGTTACTAACCTGCACGGTGGCGCATCCGCACCAGCCTACGGGCATGCATCTCGCGATTCATAGAGCGGACACCTGCAGCTGTAATACAAAAAGAAGTAATATTGACTACACATCTCCATGGTATCAGCTAGTTGAAATCCTTACATACATAAGTAAAATGTAACTTACTCAGTAGTGGGGCGTTGGGCATATCCCGGCCTCCTGGATCCATTCGGACAACTGGTCTTGCTTGCGTCATTTCAAGTCTGCATGGTGGTGACGGACCTGCTCACCAGTGCATGGAATGCCAGTAGCACTGGTCAGATCACGAGCCAACTGGTCCCATGCCTCTGCCCTATATGCTCCCCATGAGACCTGGCCCTGCATGAGTTGGGCCTCGTGATGGTGGACAAGGAGCCAGACCATGTATCTGGACTCCTCAATGCCCCAACGCTGTGCTCGAAAGCAACGTCCCTCACCTACTCCACTCATTCTGACTGCAGCTCTGATCTACAATCGTTTCTGCTGTGTATTCCCGCCTATGGGGCTTATATATGCCGATTTTCCCGCACATTTCTCTGATTGGCCGTTTTGGAATTGTATCTACTTCACTGAAAATGCTTTATCATGCTCCATTCTGGATTTTATCCCATATATATGCTATTTCTGCATTTCTAGGTATTGCTGTCATGGCTTAGTGGTTTAGTACCTTGACTCTAGTGCATGGTATCCTGGGTTCGAATCTGGCAACTGATTTTGATTTTCCTGACAGAAATGAGTTGAGACCTGTCAATCAAACATGCCAAAAGCACTTTTAAGCACTTAAAACCAGGTCTGCGCGCTTTGCTGGAGCTAACGCATGCGCACTGGCAGTTAGCTTGTGGGAGCGCCAAAGCGGTGTGCGCTGGGATAAACCTTAATTGGCTAGTGACACACATGTTCAGCTAAGCACAGCTAGTTGCAAACAGTTTCACTCTGTTAAACCGATGCCTAGCAACAGGCACGCAGTTTACAGCTTTTAAACACTACTCAGCTACGGGCACTCCGTCTCACAGCAGCTTACCTATCAGTACATTTCTGACTATTTTTGTTATTGTGTTACTTCAGAATATATGCTCCATTTCATTCCATTTTACAAAAGGGAATACATTTACATGTGTACAATACTGTCAGGGGCTTTTTAGTGCTTATTTACAAAAAAAAAAAAAAAGGTTGTTGTGGGGGCTCGAACCCTGCCTGCCTACTCTTAGGCCGGCCACTCTACCGCTAAGCTATTACATCTTGGCTTACTTTGCATATTTAGTTCTTATATCCTTTTCCACTGATTGCTAACTGTGATTGCGCTTAGTAGCACACCACAAGCACGGGCACACAGTAGCAAACATTTACGGGTTTAAAAAAAAAAAAAAAGGTTTTAATTTAATTTTATTACATCTCTTCACTTTATACAGTGATGGTCTATCGGGCATGTGTTGTGTAGTGTGTTTATGCACATTTCCATGGCCTCTCTCGTGGCTGTTTACTTTCAGCCATTCTAGTCTTCCGGGGGCGTGTCCGCTTGCAGGGCTTAGCCTACAGACACGCCCCCTACTCTCTTACACGGACCGTGTAAGAGTTACTAGTGTGATTCAGCATGCCTTATGCACCTCATGCATATGCATGACATGCTGACATCACACAGTTTCACTGCAGCCTCCGTGTAAGAGTTATAACTCTTACACGGAGGCTTCCTGAATCTGGCCCATAGTATTTTGCCTATTATTTTCTGTATGTTATTGTAGTGGAATATAGTAAATGCTGGTTTGCTATGTTTTTTCAATGTTATGGGAATCAATGTTTTCAGGTTTCAATGCAATGAACTTTCAAGATTTTGGTCTCAATGTTTTGAATTTCAAGCTTATGGTATTTTGATGTTCCAATGTGAATCCATTTTTACATACAGTATGCAGTCATTACTCACTCCTGGGTTAGGGCCTTCATCCTCATGGTAAAAACTAGCCAGCTAAGAGAAAATAAAATCGTGTTGTAACTTGTGCCATGTCATGAATTATTACTTAAGTAATCAAAGTCGTATAACAATGCTGTGTATAAAATACCACTGTTATATTATTCAAACCTGATCGAGCTTATGGTGCATTTTGTAGACAAGCTCTTAAAGGAAAGCTTTCATCCAGTACAGCTGATGTCATTCATGAGTACGTCTTATCCCTGTGTTGCCTGGGTGTCAATTGGTGCTGAGAAACATTGCATTACCTTTCATGTTCTTCAGCTGTTTTTTATTACCAGTATTATTATTTATTATTATTATTATTATTATTATTATTATTATTATTATTATTATTATTAATAATATTATTTATTATTATTATTACTATTATTATTAATAGTATTATTATTATCATTGCTATTATTATTATTATTAATAATACTGTTAGTATTAATAATATTATTATTTATTATTATTAATAGTATTATTATTATCATTGCTATAATTATTATTATTATTAGTATTGATAATATTATTATTATTATTAATATTAGTATTGATAATATTATTATTATTAATATTAGTATTGATAATATTATTATTTTTTATTATTATTATTATTATTATTAATATTATTATTATTAATAATAATAGTATTATTATTATCATTGCTATAATTATTATTACTATTATTATTATTATTATTATTATCCCCATTGTTTTCTGTGTCGGTGTGTGCGTTCCTGTCATACTCCATTAAGGCTCTATCAACTTTTAAATTCAATAATTCAATTAATTTCAAATAAACAAAAAAAGGCACACCAAGGGATAAATACCTTGTGGCCAATAAATAAAAAGTCAATAGTAGTAATAAACAATGGCAGCGAGGTAACCAGGCACAGCTCCTTCTGCTATTTGAATAAAAACGTCTTTATTGTAGAAAATGAACAAAAGGTAAGCTCTTTTGCTAAAATAGCTTCATCAGACCTTCAAACAAATAAGAACTAAGTGATACATTTATAGTGCTAGTCATAAACCCTTGACCAACCCAAGTCGATCATCAGTTCAAATTTTAAAATCATGTGATGTTACAAAGTATCAAAACATTTAAAGTAATAGCTCCAATGTTGAAAATCACTTGTAAAACAACCCAGAATCTTCACCTTGAAGCTTAGCTATATGACTAAATAATAAAAACACATCCAAATAACTGATGCTGTTATCTCAATGAATATATATATATATATATATATATATATATATATATATATATATATATATATATATATATATATATATATATATATATACACAGCATAAATGATCATAAAAACATTGTTTGTCTGAAGCACTTCAAATCTAATAACATTAAAATGTCAAAATGACGTATATCAACAAAGACCAAGCACAAATTCAATGTTTACTGATTCTGCGTGCCTTAAGCAAGGGCTTGATAGATGCCCTTTCATTTAACCCTCTCCTTCTGTCTGCTCTAAGAGTAATGATCCAGTGGGTTTCCCTATTCCTGGTATGGTTCCTAAGGTCCCCCTCACAAATGTGTGGAGTCACAACTTCAATCACCCTAAACCCAAACTTATGCGAATCACCCGTTGTTCTAATATGCTTGGAAAGGGCATTATATTCAGATTGAGTCCTAATGCCATAAAGATGTTCCCTTAATCTGTCCCTAAAGGGTCTGTTGGTCTTTCCCACACAGAAACAGCAGCAGCATTCGCACACCGCTAAATAAATAACATTAGAGGTTGAGTAATCTGCCGTTGCTCTAAAATGAAATTCCTTGTCCAAATCTGGATGTGCAAAGACATTGGAATTATGAATAAAAGGGCAGAAATTACATTTACCACATGGTTTAGTGGAAGTTGTTTTATCTCCTGTAGATCTATGATTACTACCATAGCATAGTAGTATCTTGAGGTTCTTCTTATTCCTATATAGGAATCTTGGACTTTGACCCACTAAGTCACCTATAGAGGGGTTTACTGTCAGGAGGGACCAGTGCTTTCTAAAAACTTCTCTGACATCCATAGAGTCACTGGAATCAAACACAGGTATCTTCAACTGTTTGCCCTTAAATATGGTGTTATCTATTTGTACAGGATTCTCTTGGGATCCATAATAGGGTTGGGCTACACTGTCCCTTAACTCACCTGCTCTGGAAAGGTTCCTATCAATCTCATCCATGGTATAGCCTCTACTCCCAAGTCTTAAAGTTAAATCTTCAATCTCTTCTTGGAACCCTATGGTAGTAGGATTCAGCCTAGATGCCCTCATTCCTTGACCCTTAAATAAATTGGAAAAAATGTGCTGAGGGTGCATACTGATTCTAAATAACAAGGCATTCCTATAACAGGTCTTGCAAAAAACACCAGTTTTCACAAGTCCACTGTCCAATCTCTGTATATATATAAATCCAAATATTCTATACGATCATATGAAAAATGAATGGTAAATTTCAAACAGTCTAACGAACTGTTCATCAAGGTATGAAACATCACGAGTTGTTCTATCTCACCTTTCCATAGCAAAACAAATCATCGACAAAACATTGATAGAACACAACATGGTGTTGAAATTCAGGAAATTGAAAGAGGACCATATTCTCCCAACATGCCAAAAACATGTTGGCATAGCTATTGGCACACGAAGTGCCCATAGCCACGCCATCATTTTGTAAATACGTATCATCATCAAAGGTGAAAACATTGTATTCCAACACCAACTCCAAAAAGTGACAAATCACGTCAACTGTTAATAAATCATACTCACTGTTAGATACCAAATACTCATGTGTATATTGTAAACCCAATTCATTGGGTATGTTTGTAAAACATGATTGGACATCAAATGTTACAAATAGAACATCTTCTAAAGGGCCCATGCTGGTAATACAATCATACAAGTCCATTAAGAACTGTTTAGAGTCCCTTAAGACCATCCTGTTCCGTTCTATTACTGGTCTAATATTTTCTCAATATAAATTGAGATCGGATCTGTAGACCATCCTCCATTGGCCACAATGGATCTCATTGGTGGATTCAAGATTTGTTTGTGGACCTTGGGAAGGCCCTGCATAAGAGGGATCAATGGATTCTCAACGTTCAAAAATGTATAATCCTCACCTGTGATCAACCCACTCCTCAAGTCATCTAACAAAATGTCAGAAATATTCTTCATAATTTGATGCACACTAGTTACTGTTGGTGGTCTATAAAATGTCTGGTCACTCAGCATTCCTTTCCTGGATTCATTAAAACAGCTTTTATCCATGAGAACAATCAGTCCCCCCTTATCAGCTGGTCTAATAATGACTGACTCATTCCCTTGTAGATTCTTAAGTGCATCCCTTTCACCTTGACTCAGATTATCCATCTTATATCTCTTCCTCTGAGTTGTTTTCCCATCATAAAATCTGAACAATTCTTCTTCAGTCAGTTTAATATAAGCATCCACTAATGTGGTAAATAGGTACTGGGTTTCCTAAAGGGTTGCCAACACAAGGTACGCAGTACCACAAATTGCTTGCACGTTGGCAAAAACTGAATTTGGAGTTAAGCACTAACTATATGAAACTCTTAATAGACTTTTTCTGCCCAAAGGATGGTCCATAGAGTTGATCTCAATTTATATTGAGAAACATCTTAGACCAGTAATAGAATGGAACAGGATGGTATTAAGGGACTCTAAACAGTTCTTAATGGACTTGTATGATTGTATCACGACCATGGGCCTTTAGAGGGTGTTCTATTTATAACATTTGATGTCCAATCACTTTTTACAAACATACCCAATGAATTGGGTTTACAATATACACGTGAGTATTTGGTATCTAACAGTGAGTATGATTTATTAAAAGTTGAATTGATTTGTCACTTTTTGGAGTTGGTGTTGGAATACAATGTTTTCACCTTTGATGGTGATATGTATTTACAAAATGATAGCGTGGCTATGGGCACTTCGTGTGCCAATAGCTATGCCAACATGTTTTTGGCACATTGGGAGAATATGGTCCTCTTTCAATTTCCTGAATTTCAACACTATGTTGTGTTCTATCGAAGTTTTGTCGATGACTTGTTTTTGCTATGGAAAGGTGAGACAGAACAACTCATGATGTTTCATACCTTGATGAACAGTTCGTTAGACTGTTTGAAATTTACCATTAATTTTTCATATGATCGTATAGAATATTTGGATTTAAATATACAGAGATTGGACAGTGGACGTGTGAATACTGATGTTTTTTGCAAGACCTGTTATAGGAATGCCTTGTTATTTAGAACCAGTATGCACCCTCAGCACATTTTTTCCAATTTAATTAAGGGTCAAGGAATGAGGGCATCTAGGTTGAATCCTACTACCATAGGGTTCCAAGAAGAGATCGAAGATTTAACTTTAAGACTTGGGAGTAGAGGCTATACCATGGATGAGATTGATAGGAACCTTTCTAGAGCAGGTGAGTTAAGGGACAGTGTAGCCCAACCCTATTATGGATCTTGAGAGAATCCTGTACAAATAGATAACACCATATTTAAGGGCAAACAGTTGAAGATACCTATGTTCTATTCCAGCGACTCTATGGATGTCAGAGAAGTTGTTAGAAAGCATTGGTCCCTCCTGACAGTAGACCCCTCTAAAGGTGACTTAGTGGGTCAAAGTCCGAGATTCCTATATAGGAATAAGAAGAACCTCAAGATACTACTATGCTATGGTAGTAATCATAGATCTACAGGAGATAAAACAACTTCCACTAAACCATGTGGTAAATGTAATTTCTGCCCTTTTAATCATAATTCCAATGTCTTTGTACACCCAGATTTGGACAAGGAATTTCATTTTAGAGCGACGGCAGATTATTCAACCTCTAATGTTATTTATTTAGCGGTGCGCGAATGCTGCTGCTGTTTCTGTGTGGGAAAGACCAACAGACCCTTTAGGGACAGATTAAGGGAACATCTTTATGGCATTAGGACTCAATCTGAATATAATGCCCTTTCCAAGCATATTAGAACAACGGGTGATTCGCATAAGTTTGGGTTTAGGGTGATTGAAGTTGTGACTCCACACATTTGTGAGGGGGACCTTAGGAACCATACTGAGAATAGGGAAACCCTCTGGATCATTACTCTTAGAGCAGACAGAAGGAGAGGGTTAAATGAAAGGGCATCTATCAAGCCCTTGCTTAAGGCACGCAGAATCAGTAAACATTGAATTTGTGCTTGGTCTTTGTTGATATACGTCATTTTGACATTTTAATGTTATTAGATTTGAAGTGCTTCAGACAAACAATGTTTTTATGATCATTTATGCTGTGTATATATATATATATATATATATATATATATATATATATATATATATATATATATATATATATATATATATATATATATTCATTGAGATAACAACATCAGTTATTTGGATGTGTTTTTATTATTTAGTCATATAGCTAAGCTTCAAGGTGAAGATTCTGGGTTGTTTTACAAGTGATTTTCAACATTGGAGCTATTACTTTAAATGCTTTGATACTTTGTAACATCACATGATTTTAAAATTTGAATTGATGATCGACTTGGGTTGGTCAAGGGTTATGACTAGCACTATAAATGTATCACTCAGTTCTTATTTGTTTGAAGGTCTGATGAAGCTATTTTAGGAAAGTGCTTACCTTTTGTTCATTTTTATTCAAATAGCAGAAGGAGCTGTGCCTGGTTACCTCGCTGCCATTGTTTGTTACTACAATTCAATTATTTTGTTGTTGCTGAAAACATTCTGTGTCATGCTACACACTGGAGGAATGATAGTACTCTTTCTTTTTTTTTTTACTGTTAATCACTATCCCAGTTGAGAATCCAGTGTCAGAACTGCTGAGAAAACATTGCACTGTCAGCATTATTGATTTTATTTTATAGTTTGTATGATAACATTTTACCTCGTTTTAGTGTTGTTATTTTGTTTCACCTTACTCTTTTTTTGTCAGGTTTTAAAAGTTCTAGGCTAAGACCAGAAAGCAAACATTTGTGTTGTATTTTGTGATACAAAAGGGATTAACTGCTTCTGGTTGTTTTATTGATAATAGCAGTAGTATTTTTATACATATATTGCTGATTGCACTTTGTTCTTAATTTACTACTGTATTTTACTTTAAAACATTTTCTTGAAATTTCAAGTTTTAGGCCGGAGACATAAAGCAAAAGACTGTATGAGTACAGAAGGATGAATTGTGAATAAATTGAGTAGCAAATAACATTTTTAATTAAGATAAAAAAAAAAGTCAAGGTTACAAAATTTTCTTGAATTTACTGTTATACCTCTGAAGTGTCCTGACTTGCCCATCAATACCTGTTTTAGTCTCCAAAATAGCTGCAGCTGTGCCTTTTCAGTGAGGCTTCAAGAAGTACCAAAAGAACTGACATTGGAAGGCATAAAACAAGATTGGTATGTCTCATAGACAGTTCAGCTAATCAGAGGGCTGCTAGCAGTCTGCTATTTGCATAAGTACATGCCGTTACCTCCACACAGTGACATCACTGTTACATGCTGCTGCTGTTTAACATGCTCAACCTGTGATGTGGTCATGTGCTCTGTAATGTCCACTAAGTCAGCTTATTATATAGACCCCCCAGGAGAATAGTTTAACTTATATGGATGGAGGCAAGATTGATTATCAGCTTTTATTTTATTTATTTATTTTTTGTCTGGATCTGTATATCCTTGCTTTTTGGTCTCTAATGATTCATTCTTTTGCTGATTTTCTGCAGACCTTTTGTCTGGTAGCAAAAATGTTGCGTTTGTGCTAATCCTACTTGTTAGAGTAGCAAAACCTGACAGTATATCTTTGACCTGAACAGCCAGCCATTTCCAAAAAGTAGCTACACTGTCTTTCTCTTTATGCACTTTGTGGAGAATTGTACTGGGCTTTTCCAAGCTTAGCAGGGCAGCAGAGTTTGTGATCAGTGCAGAGCTAACCAGCCATGGTGTTAATGGTAACAGAAAATGATTGTGGGAATCTTTGTTTTGATGATGTAACATGAAGTAGAAACACTAATGTCCTTATGGCATTTTTAGCAAAAACAGGCAGTTAAATAAAAATGAATGGCAAAAAGGTTGCAGCTGGAAAGATCAATAGGAACCTGTGAAAAGGTCATCTACAGGATACTGTATATCTGAAACATTAGGGACAAACCAACTGGGGCAGAGCAATTAAAAGATGTCGGTAGGTGGCTTTTGCAGTCCATTAAAGGCAGCAGCACCAAAATTACATTTATGCACTTTTAAGCTTTTGGAACAAAATGTCTGACTTTTTTAATGGAGTCTAGTAGAGAAATTTACTGCAAGTTTATTAGAGTTTTTTATCAGTAATGTCCTGCCTTTTTATTGTTTAAATTGCCTTGCTCATTTCAAGGTCATAAGGGAGCTGAAGCGTATCCCAGTACTTAGCGGGCAACAAGATGGGCATCAATCTCCGAGAGGCTACCAGTTTAGGTAAAATGCATACACACACACACACACACACACACACACACACACACACACACACACACACACACACACACTAGCAGTTCTAAAGACCACTCGAAGGTGCCAATTCACCTATAACATGCCACTGAGATGTTGGAGAACCCTGAAGCACCAGAAAACCCATGCACTTCTCAAAGAAGACACCCCACCTGAAAACCAAACACTACGAGGCAGTAATGATAGCTATTGTGTCAGTGTGCAGTTGTGTAAGATAAATTATTAGTATATGACCGCTAAAAGATATTGCCATTGTGGTACATTTAAGAAATGATGACAAGTAAACAAAAAACACTGCATAATTACATGAATCCAAATAGTATCGTCACAATGTTGACAACGGTAAACTTTATATAACACAAGGTTTGCAATGTTTGTGTGTGTGCATGTGTGTGTGTTTGTATGTGTCTGTGTGTGTAAGTGTGTGGTCTGTTTAATCTCAAAAACAAATGAACTATTAAGGAATTATTCATATTATGAAAGATGTTTACTAGGGTCTACCAGACTTTGTTGAAATCTTAGATTATCGAATCCCATTTTGTGGACACTCAAAATATCAAACCTCACTTCAATGAAGCAGCAGAACAATGAAGATTTTCCCAGGGCACGTAACCTGTTGTGCAAGATGGTGAACTTTGCTCTTTTCCCTACTGTAATACAATCTTGGAGTTGGTATATTTAGTTAGGGAGGACTGAGGAGGCCTAGCCCCCCACATGGGTGGGTTAGGGATGGCGCTGTTTGAGGTTTTTGTTTGGGTAACTGGTTGCTTACCTTGAGTGGATCTTTGTTGTTCCACACATTCGATAATATGGGATTTCGATAAACTCAGGGAAATCACTTTACTAACATTCTTTTTATTACTGTCATTTGTAGAGCTGAATAACATTAATTAAATGACAGAAGGTAGATATGCTACGTGCATATTATATATGTCATTTTTAATTATTTTTGTGTGAAAATCAGCCTCAACCCTGTTGGACAATACAGTTAGCTTCCAGTTAAATTGCACGGGAAAATGTTTTATGCCTGCTTTCTAGTATCTGCAATCATCATCACTACAGTTTTAAATTTGACAGTTAGTGCCTTCTGTAAACATTTCATGGCACTTGTTATTTTGAACCTCGTGACATTTGTTGAATGGATCTGCAACATGACGATTATTACCTCTCAGTACTGAAAGATGGGTCAGCAAACGGCACATCACTAAATGATGTAAAAATTCAAATTGACTGCTGACAGTGTAAATTCTTAGTGATAAAACTTTATGTACCGACATATATTTAGGGATTTGTGTAGAATTCATTTTTACATGATTAACTCATTAAGACACCAAAAGAGCTGTGTTCTGCTGCTTCTGGTGTCTGTCTTCACCTACTGTACCACAGGACATCAGCATCAGACTGCCCACAAATCTTTTGTTACAATGCTGCTTACTCATGCGACTGAATTTTGCAGTATTCACTGGTGTTATTAACCAACATAAATACGAGGAAACAAGTTGATTTTTGTTCCCTTTAAAGTATTTTTCACACACTGAAGAATTTTGTTGTTTAGAGTTCCAGGCTGGCACTTCCCTACCTGTGAGAGCATAGAATTTTCGCACTTCATTAGCATAGATGTTATGCATGTAAATGAGTTAATGAGCACACCAGAAACGTGTGCATTGATTTATGGCAGTGTAAAACAACAGGCAATCAAATGACATTGTTCAGGATTAAACTAAGTGATATTTCAATGCTCTGTTGCATCATAAATTTGTATTGTTACTATTTGCTTTATAATTTCTCCAAGTCTTTTGGGTTTCTAATGTCACATGACAGGAATAGACCCTATTCCTAGGTCAAGGTGTGATTAAAGCTCATGAATTTCATACAGTTTCAATCTCTGATGTTAGCCAGAAGTGCTATTTACAGCACCCGTAATGTGCCCAGTAATGACTTCTTCTGCAAGTCATATGGAGTTACATATATTAGTAAGATATCTAAGTACGACTGTAAATTCTTTTTATAAGATCCATTGTTCCTACTACTGTTGGAACTCTCTGGGTATCTTTCTTCCACATCGCTCTTATTTCTGCCTGCAAATCCTGATATTTTATGACTTTGTGCCTCTCTGTACATTAGACACTGTAGTCACTGGGTGTAGTCATTTCAATGATCAATGCTGCCTTTGCCTTATTTTCCTGCACTACTATATCTGTTTTTCTCTCATCTATTTTTTAATCTGTTGGTAATGAGTAATCCCATGAAATATAAACTTCATCATTTTCTATGATGCTTTGTGGCTCATGTTTTCAGTGTTTTTCAGCCACTTCAATGCAATAATGTTTGCACAATCCGCAGTGTAACAGTCTTGCCACATTATTATGCCTTTCAGTATACAGGCTTGCCATTAGTATATCACAACCAGACACAAGATGTGTGACTGTTTCCAAATCTGTTTTATAAAACCTACATTTGTCTGTTTCTCCCACATGTTTAATGGACTTTGTAAACCAACGTGTACGTAGCCCACTATCTTAGGCCGACAATATTAACCTTTCATCTTTGGTTTAAATTCAACTCTCCTTAACCATTCCTGTATTCAGTTCTGATAAACATGAGGTTCTTCCAAGAGCTTTCTATACTTGCAACTATATTTATGCATTTTTCACATTTCTTGCCTTCCCATCTGATCCTTCATCTTATATCGTCTCTTTTGCTTTTTTGGCGCATTCAGTTGCTGCCTGATTTTTTTGCTTTTTTGGCACATTCAGTTGCTGCCTGATTTTTTGCTTTTTTGGCACATTCAGTTGTTGCCTGATTTTTTGCTTTTTTGGCACATTCGGTTGCTGCCTGATTTTTTGCTTTTTTGGCACATTCAGTTGCTGACTGAGTTTTTGCTTTTTTGGCACATTCAGTTGCTGCCTGATTTTTTGCTTTTTTGGCACATTCAGTTGCTGCCTGATTTTTTGCTTTTTTGACACATTCAGTTGCTGCCTGATTTTTTACTTTTTTGGCACATTCAGTTGCTGCCTGATATTTTGCTTTTTTGGCACATTCAGTTGCTGCCTGATTTTTTGCTTTTTTGGCACATTGAGTTGCTGCCTGATTTTTTGCTTTTTTGGCACATTCAGTTGCTGCCTGATTTTTTTGCTTTTTTGGCACATCCAGTTGCTGCCTGATTTTTATCTACTTCTTTTTTGAGTTCCATTCCGATATGCTTCTACTAGCCTAAGCTGGCAAGACACCCTAGACTTATTCTCCTCATGTTTCAAAACTTTCACTATGTTTGGGTGTTGTGAGGTCAGCACATGTGTATGCAGTTCCTGTGGAAGGCTCCAAAGTATCTTCATATGGCAAGTGAGCAGATGTTTTCTGCACCACTGGTTTCTCCTTAATTTGGGGATCCATTGCTCTATCCTGCTGTGATGTTATTTGAGTTAGATTTTCTACACTAAATCCTTCACTTTCAAGGAATCCATTACCTCAGGTTATATTTCTTTAACTTCTCCATTACTAATTCTCTTTTCTTCTTTTACTTTTTGTTTTCTTATTTTTGTATTAGAAAGTTTTCCATGTCCAGATGCCTTTGCCTGTATTTCTCTTCAAATCTCTTTGGTGCTGCTCTTTTTGTATTGGTTAGTTTTGCTTTCTCCTCTGCACGAATGTTGCACCATATTAAATCTCTTTTTCTTCCCCATGTCCATATTTCTTTTGCTCCTCCTGTTTCTCCTTACCTGGGGGACTCGTTCCATCATAATGCGGTATAACCTGTGTTAGACGTTCTACACCAAATCCTTTACTTCACAGGTATTCCATGACTTCAGCTTTGATTTTTTTTTACTGGTATAACCTGTGTTAGATGTTCTACACCATATCCTTTACTTCACAGGTATTCCATAACTTAAGCTTCGATTTTTTTACTAGTATAACCTGTGTTAGACGTTCTACACCAAATCCTTTACTTCACAGGTATTCCATGACTTCAGCTTTGATTTTTTTTACTAATCTTCTGTTCTACGTTCCCTCTTTGTGATCATATTTTTATATTGTGAAATTTTCCATATCTGGATGCCTTTCCCTATATTTCTCTTCAAATATCTTTGGGGCTGCCTTTTTTTTATATTGATTAATTTGGTTTTCTTCTTTGCATAAATATTGCACCATATCACATCTCTGTTTCTTTCCCATGTCCAAATTTCTTTTTTATACCTTTCATAAATCTCTAGATTTTGTTCTTTATATTTTTGCACTTCCTCAGTTGATTTTTTTTTTCAAATGGCCCAAAGTTGTTTTGATCTATATAATCATTTTTTGCAGTCCGGGCACCAGTGTGCCTAACAGGATTGGGCACTTTTTTATCCTGGGTCTTGTGCACCCAGATAACTTTTTTATTTTGGACCTACATCTGTCCATGATAATATGCGATGAAATACAGTCTATATATCAGTGTCGCCTTGGTGAGATTTTGTGAAAAACAGGGTCCACCTCATAAAGGTACTCACCAAGACTTTAGGATGAATTTAATTTTGGCAATACTACTCTGCTCTGCTTGCTGATTTATCATCTCTCTATTGCTACTATATGGGATATCTGATATTATACAATGACTGGCCAAAACCAGCATGCTGATTGTTCAGCCCAAGCAACGTGCCAGTTGTAAATCGAAGAATATACCAACAGGAAAGGTGCGATCACCAGGACTTTTTTCGATTAGTATAGCTCGTACATGTTTTACTTTTCTTTCTTTTTTATAATGAAATAGACGTCAGACGAACAAGGGAGATGGAGCCGAGAAAAATAAGAGGATAATCAGGTACATTCTGAAAAAGTAAAACATGTGCCTCGTTATCCTTTTACTTTGTCTGTCCCAGCTCCCCTGAAAGTTAAAAGTCTTTTTCTTTTGAATAAATAAAAGAAGCAACAGAGATCTTCCTTTCTCTGTTGCTTCCTTTGCACAGCACTGACGTACTGCGTAAGCATGGGAACACAAGGTCCCGTACACATGCAGGGACATCAGAAAAAGCCCCAGAATACCAGAAAAAACACGGAATGGCACCACCAAGGCATTATACAAAGACATTATTTAAGAAAAGTAAGTATTTGTTTCTGAAATAATGTCATTGTATAACAGCAATAACTGACTGTGGTGTGGTATAGTGAAGATTTACCTATGGTTGACTTTATTTAATCACTTGGGCTTCGCCTTCATGATTAAACCACGCCAACCATAGGTAAATCTGTAATATTCAATTCAATATTCTTCAACATAACATCCATACTGTCGTTGGTTATTGTTATAGTACAACAGTTCATTTAATGAAGTAATAAGTATATCTTTTATAGCTTTTCTGCAGAACATGACACTAGTTTGTTTGCATATTATTTATATAGATACCAGAAGTAGTGCATTTGTTCTAGGTTGCTGTTATTTCTACACATGTTTGGGGGGTTTGCCACCCAATTAGATTGTATTCCTTTCTCATGCATTTAAAAAGGTCTGAGGTCAAGGTTCTTAAAATAGCTTTCCAAATAGGTGACAAAACACTGAGCTACTTTGTTTAGAAATCTAGAAAAAAGCTGCCTTTCTTAATAACAACTAAAGAATGTCCACAAAAATTAAACACAGCCTTAAAAATATACTTTGTCAAACAACAGTTTGCCCTTGTACCTCTATTTTGCCACAGAGGTCAGCACTGACATTTAATCAACCTGATTTAACACATGGACCACATTTAAATGGGTGGTATCTACTTGCTTTTGCCCTGGTTTTAGGAAGTGGTGGCCCCTCTCATCTCACATTTTGTGGCTGTCAGCATTACAAAGGAATTCTGCAATAAAGAGTAGATGACATCATCCACAGAGGCAAGGGACTATATGACATCATCCACAGAGGCACATATTCATTGACTCCTTCACTTCTTTTTCCATTCATTTTTTGTACTTACTTTATTGCATTCAGGTCTGTAGGGATTCACAACTTATCCCAGCAAGCAATGTGGGGTCTACTTTAATTAAATGAAAGCAGAATCCGTCGAATACGAATCCATTGACACATAAACAGTGAAATGCGATAACGTAGAACACACAAAACCGCAAAATTTAAACATCGAAACCGCAATAGTCGGCCAACCCCACCGCCCGTAACATACTACCTACGCAAACACAACAACAAAAAACACATACATACACTAGCCAAAACCCTACTACTAACCCTGAATTAAAGCACCAAAACCCCACTTGTAACCATACACTAAACCCCACATACTCAACTATCTATGCACTACCCTTAACCCCTCCCTAACCCTAAGGTCCGTAACTACTGCACACTTACTCTACAGAACTATACCCACACAAAGTAAATATTCCTCACACATACACTTAACAAAACCCTACACTAAACCTTACATACATTACCTATCTATGCACTTAACTTAACCCGCACCCTAAGCCTAAGGTCCGTAGCTATCGCAGACTTACCTTACGGAGATATACCGCAGACGGGCCAACTATGACAATTTGACATTTCCAATTTCGCTATTTAGTGCGTTCGATGCTTCCATATTTTGTTGTTTACGAGTCGACGGATTTGTATTCGGAGGATTCCGCTTTTGTTTAATTAAAGTAGACTTGCAATGTGTGCTATAAACAGAAAACAATCCTTAATAAAATGTTGGTGCCTTGCTGGATACACAGATACATTGTTATATTACAGACATATTTTCTAATTATTTAGGGCTTTCCAAGCTACCCATCCAGTGGTGTGAACTTTGGCTCTAGGTGATGGTCATGGCTGATGTGACACCCCAACTCCATGTATAAACTGGAGGGGGGTGTGACACCCCAACTCAATGTATAAACTGGGAGAAAAGTGTGACACCTCAACTCCATGTATAAACTGGGGGGAAGTGTGATACCCCAACTCCATGTATAAACTGGGGGGGAATGGTTTGGTGCACCTATTGAAAATCCATGTAAAATACAGAAAGGATATGCAGACTTCTTTCAGAAGGCATCCTTACCATATAGTGAACCAGCCAACCAAGAGATGTGAGGTAACAGTGCTAAGTACAGCACCACTCTGCTACCTGAATGCTGTACAAAGACTAGTTATTTCTCCTTAGCTGATTTTCCTGTTTTGGATTTGCTCGCATTGCTTCTGTAGCCAAAAAAAAAAATATTTTTTTGCTTCACAGTTTGGCAGATACTTTTACTAACCCTTATGGATACAGTGATATGGCCATTTGCTTGGAATGGTGGGGCTATAACTGGATTTTGTCAAAAAGCTCAGGCTGTGATCATTGGGAGTTAAGAGTACAGACCTACAAGAATGGATTGGAGTGAAAGAGTTAATTGATACACTACAGTGAATGAGAAAGACTGTTGTAGTTTGGTATGGAGATCAGAGAGGCGTTTACTGGCTTTTAATATAAAACAAAGCAAAGCAGGCAAATCCAAATACTCAGGAACAAAAAGTCAGTTCGTGAACGTATTTTAATAAAAACGTTTTCGCTCCTGACCAAAGCAAGAGCTTCTTCAGACAAAGATAAAAAGAGCGCCAAATCACTTTTAAACGAACCCTATCATGATGTCATATCCTTAGCAACAGTCAGATTAAAAACAATAAGTTTACATTTTTCAAAGATAATTAATTTAAGAAAGTGCATACTTTGACATCATTACTCAATCTCACTTAAAAAAGAATGGATAAGAAGGACATTTCCACCAAAATGGTGCCATATAAAATCCTAATACCACATCAAAGGCATACATCTAAATACAAACCAGGCAAAAATTCAAAATAGAACATACATTTTTACTTTTAGGTACCTAAAAGGTTTAAAGAGTTAAAACAAGTAAGGTAACTAAGCATTTAACACCGTGAAGATTTATCTAATGTACCCCAAATGTATGTTCAAAACAATTTCTATGTATGAAACTGAATATCATGAACTCAAACAAGTTACATGTACAGGCATTAAACATAAAGGGTTGAAGAATTAAAGTTGTCCCTAAACAACCTTATACAAAAGGTTCCCAAACAGAAACTTTTTGTTTATCTAGGTGCCAAACATAATAAGATTTACTTTAGGTCTAGTACCCAATGCTAATTTCTGAGGTAACTTTTATATTTTAAAATGACAGAAATGTTACACATTTCGTTAAGACCAGGTGGGGAAAAAGCATTTAGTAATAGCTGCCATTCCAGTTCTTTTAATTCAAGTAGGAGCGTTTGAGGGCCCCCCCTGACCCCAACCTTCACTACGTCAATCCCCATAAATGAGAAACTATGTCCCATATTGTCTAGGACATGTTTGGAAAGGGCGTTGTCCGTTTTTTTATTTTTTATGGCATAATTATGCTGGTAAACACGGTCTCGCAGTCTGCGGTCCGTTTTACCAACATAAAATGCCGAACAACAATTACAAAGTGCAATGTAGATTATTGATCTAGAATCACAAAAAATCTTGTGTCTGATGTAATATTTTTCACCTCTTATCATAAAAGAGTTCCCTGTTTTTAATAATCTACACCAATTACAGAACCCGCAGGGGAAAGTTCCGATTTGTCTAGACAGGGCAGGATGTAAATCTCCTGTTTGTAAAAATTCTTTCAGGTTTTTACCCCTCTTAAAAACAAAACCAGGGGAGACACCTAAGATTTCAAGTAAGTGGGCATTATTTACAATAAACTCCCAGTTTTTCTTAACAATGCAACACATACTAAAGATGTGTTTGTTATGTGTAAGAACAAACCTACTCTTGAAGTCAAGGGGTGAAGGCATTGGAACCTGGTCAGTGGTATTATGTTCAGTCAAAAGGTTGTTGACATCATTCCTATTTGATCCTATCTCCAATTCCACAGTCATTTGAGGATTATACCGGGTGGAACCCTGTAATAATGGTTGGTAAAACCCTGAAGTTCTTTTAAAAGTGACCTCATCAATTAGGTTGTCTAAAAGTTCCATAGGGTATCCTCTGTTTTGGAACATGTTTTTAAGAGTACCACACTCCTCTTCAAAGTCCATGAGGGTGCTACACATACGTGTAGCTCTCACTAGTTGGCCTTTGAAGATGGACTTCTTTTGTTTCCAAGGGTGGTTACTGGTGAAATGGAGGAAAGCATTGCAATAAGTATTCTTCCTAAAGATCTTAGAGAGGAAGCAGTTGTTTTGAACATCTTTGACAAGTTTAACATCTAAATACTCAGTCTCACTAGTTGAATAGTGGTGAGTGAATGTCAAAAAGGTACATGATTCATTCATGTGCTTCATTAAGTTGGTAACGGTATCCAAGTTCCCCTCGATAAGGACAAATACATCGTCCAAGAACCGGGTATAAAATTTGGAAGCCTCTTTAAATAGTGGATGTTCAAACAAAAAGGTCTTTTCCCAGTAGGCAACCACAAGGTTCACCACACTACCTCCACATGGTGAACCCATAGCTATACCCCTTTTCTGTAAGTAATATTGGTTATTAAAGATGAAAAAGTTAGATGATAGAATAATATCGAGGAGAGTGGTGACCACTTCAATCTCCTCTTTTGGTGCCTCCAAGTCTACCAACATAAGTTCCACCCATTCCGCAGCTTCAAGGTGTGGTATGGAAGTATATAAATCCACCACATCGATGGTTAAGAAGTTGTAGGAAGGGCTGAACAAAATGTTGTTGATAGACTTTAAGAAGGACCACGAATCTTTACAAATCTGAGGGAGTGTTTTAAGATATTTACTTAAGATGTGGTCAACCACCTTAGCACATGGATGAGTAATACAACATCTCCCATCCACTAGAGCCCGCATGGGTGGGTCCTCTAAGTTTTTATGAATTTTAGGGATCCCAAACATGGTTGGAACTCTAGGGAAGGAGATGTTGATGAAGTTAAATGTGTCAGTGTCAATCTTTCCTTCAATGAACAGATCTCTGAAATAACCCTTAATTCTGTTATACTGACATGTTGTCTCATTTACAGAAGAACTTTCATAAGCTGGAGAGTCAAGGATTTTAAGCATTCTTGAATTGTAATCATTCTTATCCAGGATGACCAAACCCCCACCCTTATCTGGTTTGATCACTCTAATAGGTAAGTTACACAGATTTTTCAAACAAGATCTCTGTTCCGGTGTAATATTACTATTAGAATCAAACCATCCAATATTCTTGAACAAATGTCTGAAATCGAGTTCACAAGCATACTCAAAGGTTTGCAAAGTAGGGTGGAGAGGGGGGTTGAAAACACTTAACAATTTGAAAGGAGGTTTTTGGTTATTTACATCACCATTAAACAATACTTTAAGGTTTAAACCTCGTACAAAACATTTAAGGTCCATGAGAAGTTTAGGTAAGCTCATCCTCTGGTCAGGGACAAACGATAGCCCGAACGCCAAAAGTTCAATCAGATCTTGTTCGATGTTAATATCAGAAAAGTTATAAACAAAAAAGTCACCTTTAATGTTGGTCAGAATTACAGGTTTCTGAGATAAAGGGGCAACTTCAGGAATAAAGTTAGCCTCAATTAAACTTTGTTCGGGTTCTTCTGCCGTTGAAAGTTCTTCCGCCCTAAAAAAAGGTTTTGTCTGACTTTTATAATTAGGGCGGTATCCCTGGTTGTTATAAAAAGTTTTGATTCTATTACTTCTCCTTGGTTGGTAAGAAGATGGGCCCTCATCTCCATCATCAAATTCGTATTCATTTTCATCCAAGGTATTTAATGGGGATGCTCCATCACTGTTGTTAAGGTCTTTATTGTGATTTTCAACCTGGTTTTTAGATCCAGTAATGTTTTTAGGCCCATTAAGGTTTTTAACCAAGTTAGGGTAAGCAATCTCTTTAACATAAGCTTGTCGATCTCTCACAAGTTTTTTATTTTTGTTGGTTTTCAATTTAACAAGTAAACCATCGATGCTTTCAAAAATCCGATGGTAATCATATTTGTACCGAAGGAAGTTGACATCAGTTTTAATCAGTTCATTGAGGGTGTTGGTTTCTATTAATAAGGCATCAATTTGTTTTCCATAATGTTTTACCATAACCTCTAACAATTCCAGCCCTTGTTTATTAAAAAGGTTGGAAAGTTCAGCCATAAACAACGGGTCAAAGAATAAACTAGTAGGGGCAAAAGAGCTCCTTAAACCTTTAGGTACCAATTTTTCCTTTAAACACTGTTTAAAATATGAAACTTCTAATTGAAGTTTCTTTATCTTTAGCATTTTTGTATCCAAAAGTTTTAAATTAGCAGCAATATTGCTTTCAATGTTACCTGTAGTGTCCGATCCAGTAGTCGGCGAGTTCGTAGAAAGTGGTGAGCCAAACTCAAAGGCTTCAATATTCTTCACCCATTGCCCAAAAATGGGCTCGCAAATAAACTCCGGTCGGCCGTTCAAAACATGAGCGCTAGTGTTCCCACCATTCGGTGCGATATTGTCAGTGTTCAGAGCATTTCCAGAAGCACCATGTCGATTATTAACATGTTCCTGCCTCAATAAGTGAGGCAGCCCAGTGTCCGCAGACATTCCATCAATGTTTGAGGTCTCAGTAACATTAGACAAACGTGGTACCTGTCCTGGTTGTAGTGAGATAGACGATTGATACACTACAGTGAATGAGAAAGACTGTTGTAGTTTGGTATGGAGATCAGAGAGGCGTTTACTGGCTTTTAATATAAGGATGTCTTGTGCATACTCTATGATGTCAAGGGATGGAAGGTCATCTGAATGATTATTAATAAATAAATAATGAAAATAGAATTGGAAACTGAACTTTGCATCACTCCAATATTCAGGGTGTCACAATGATGTACACAATGATAACAGGTTGTTAATGTTCAGGGTGTCACACAATGATAACAGGTTCGGAATGTTCAGGGTGTCACACAATGATAGGTTGTTAATGATCAGGGTGTCACACAAAGATAACAGGTTGTTAACGTTCATGGTGTCACACAATGATAATAGGTTGTTAATGTTCAGGGAGTCACACAATTATAACAGGTTCTGAATGTTCAGGGTGTCACACAATGATAACAGGTTCTGAATGTTCAGGATGTCACACAATGATAGGTTGTTAATGTTCATGGTGTCACACAATGATAATAGGTTGTTAATGTTCAGGGTGTCACACAATGATAACAGGTTCTGAATGTTCAGGGTGTCACACAATGATAACAGGTTGTTAATGTTCAGGGTGTCACACAATGATAATAGGTTGTTAATGTTCAGGGTGTCACACACACAATGATAACATGTTCTGAATGTTCAGGGTGTCACACAATGATAACATGTTCTGAATGTTCAGGGTGTCACACAATGATAACAGGTTGTTAATGTTCAGGGTGTCACACACACAATGATAACATGTTCTGAATGTTCAGGGTGTCACACAATGATAACAGGTTGTTAATGTTCATGGTGTCACACAATGATAACAGGTTCTGAATGTTCAGGGTGTCACACAATGATAACAGGTTGTTAATGTTCAGGGTGTCACACAATGATAATAGGTTGTTAATGTTCAGGGTGTCACACAATGATAACAGGTTGTTAATGTTCAGGGTGTCACACAATGTTAATAGGTTGTTAATGTTCAGGGTGTCACACAATGATAACAAGTTGTTAATATTCATGTGTCACACAATGATAACAGGTTGTTTATATGGACTTGGCATGTTCTGTTTGACAGGTCACTTTGGAACCACTTGATAGAGTTATGGACAAAACTGTTTTTTTCAATTTCATAAGAAGAATATTATGGCTAACAGTTCTGAATTCCTTGTTCATATTTACAAATATCCCAAAAGTGAGCACACCATCATTAGTATTAGAAGCACTTGAGCCATTCGTAGTAGCAAGCCATAGTTATTAATATGTTTCATTATTTATTTGTACAGGATTTTTTAAAATATTTTTGAAAGAGGACAGACAGAATAGATGGGTGTAAAGTCCTTGATAGTTTTGGGATATAGTATTTTAGGCTGAAGAATTTCACTAGAATGCTTTATTCCTGTTGTAAGTGAGAAAATATGCAGATAGGTTAAAGCTTTGGCAATTTTATCTGCTGTTCTTTCTAGGAAGCTAGGATGTAACTGGGTGACGTTGGAAGAAGATGTTCCAAAGATGTTTCAGGTGTGTGGTGTTTTCTTTTGTAACTGGGTGACGTTGGAAGAAGATGTTCCAAAGATGTTTCAGGAGTGTGGTGTTTTCTTTTGTAACTGGGTGACGTTGGAAGAAGATGTTCCAAAGATGTTTCAGGAGTGTGGTGTTTTCTTTTGTAACTGGGTGACGTTGGAAGAAGATGTTTCAAAGATGTTTCAGGAGTGTGGTGTTTTCTTTTGTAACTGGGTGACGTTGGAAGAAGATGTTCCAAAGATGTTTCAGGAGTGTGGTGTTTTCTTTTGTAACTGGGTGACGTTGGAAGAAGATGTTTCAAAGATGTTTCAGGAGTGTGGTGTTTTCTTTTGTAACTGGGTGACGTTGGAAGAAGATGTTCCAAAGATGTTTCAGGAGTGTGGTGTTTTCTTTTGTAACTGGGTGACGTTGGAAGAAGATGTTCCAAAGATGTTTCAGGAGTGTGGTGTTTTCTTTTGTAACTGGGTGACGTTGGAAGAAGATGTTCCAAAGATGTTTCAGGAGTGTGGTGTTTTCTTTTGTAACTGGGTGACGCGTTGGAAGAAGATGTTCCAAAGATGTTTCAGGAGTGTGGTGTTTTCTTTTGTAACTGGGTGACGTTGGAAGAAGATGTTTCAAAGATGTTTCAGGAGTGTGGTGTTTTCTTTTGTAACTGGGTGACGTTGGAAGAAGATGTTCCAAAGATGTTTCAGGAGTGTGGTGTTTTCTTTTGTAACTGGGTGACGTTGGAAGAAGATGTTTCAAAGATGTTTCAGGAGTGTGGTGTTTTCTGTTACTGTGATCGCTCTCTAAAATACAATGCTGTCGCATATTCGGCTAATGGGAATAGAGCTGGTCAAGATAAGTTTTGAGGGTTGTATTGGCATATGTTACAGGGTTGAAAAGAATTAATGATTTCTAGAATACTGGCAGTGATTAAGTTTTTGTACTCTTCAAGTAGTAAATACTTTTGTTATATTTTGCAATTGTGGAAACATTTTTAGGCTTTGTGATTTTTTTTCCTGTTAATTCCTTTATGTCCTTCTAAATTTTTTTTAGCTTACTGTAGTCGCAGTCTGTTTATTTCTTATGTGCATGGACTTGGCTGACTTCTTTGTTATTCTGATTACCTTTGTTATTGTTTGGTAGGTTTAGTGGCGGTTATAATTAACTGGGTTTTGCTTGCAGGCTGGCGATGTATTTTTGAACCTTCAGTCTTCCTCATAGATAGGGAAAGACTGAGGTTAGTATGCACCCCTGGGGTATTGGTAATGTAAGCCAGTATATATGTTGGGTTGTTTGGGAGATATAAAAGGGCCATTCAGTGCTTTGCAAAACTTGGTCTAGGATACTGTGACTTAGGAATGGCTGACCTATTAGAATTTCTAGGGGTTATTGTCTTTTTAGAAGACCAATAGGACAGAACAGGGCAGTGGACGCTTAGTTAGTTATGAGGAATAGAGATGCTGGACCCTTTGTGCATCGGCAGAAAGACTTCCAACACGATCCATTTGCATCAGTTGGAATGCCCTCATAGAGTCCTCACTTGGAGTATACAGGTTATGGATACCCTGTCCTACACTGATCACCTTAAGACCACATCTCTAAACCTGGTCTACTGCCTGTGGCAGTGTTGCATGGTGCTATAAGAAATTAGGATTTGCAGACTGTATTAGTCTGCCTTAGGGTCACCTGCCCTCATCAATGTGGCTTAGACATGCATCTGTTCTATATTTCAAAAAGCTGGAGAAGTAATGTGCTGTGATTATATGCTGAACTCACAAAGAGAGGATAGTCAGTGACAATAGGATAAACTGAAAGGTGTTCTACAGATGAGGTGCACACCGCATATGTATATATGATTGATAGAAAACATTGCCACTGTAGTATGCAACGTCTAGGACCAAAAATAAACCCAAGATGATGTTCCACAGAATGCCATACTATTCATTCTGGGGGTTGCACTTTATGCATGTTAAAATAATTAAAATAAATATTTGCAGGCAGCAATGACTATCCTAAAATAAAATAAGGAGAACTGCTTAAATAGCACGGCCTATGAATTATCAGTTATAATGTATTATATCCACTTCTTCAGAAACACAACTGGCAGGAAAACCATTACTGTTTCTACTCAATTTATTGACATCCCCTTCACCCCATTTAAATTACTACATTTGCTTCATTTCTATTCAAAGTATTTTAAAGATCAAAGCTGTGAATCACTTAAAATAAAAAATAGGTTACTTAGGTATTATCGCAACCAGGTTCCAAACAACTCGATAATACGTAAGTACCAATTTTTTTACCGTTTATTTTCTCGAGAGAGGAGTGGGACAGTTCAGTACAGAATAACCCACGTTAACCTTTTCTTTCATTTTTCTAACAAACCATCTGAAGTATTTGTAGGCTACTTCACAAAGTAAAAATAAGTAAATGCCAGAATCGTAGCTTAAAAATAAAGATCACTGGTACAGTCATTTCTTACCATTCACTTACCTAAACAGAAAAGGATCTGTAAATTTTTCTGAAGAAGAAAATAAAAAATATATCACTTTGTGATCCTGTACAATAGTTAATGACAGTACGGGTATTTTCACAAGTACAATATACAAAAGATAATGGATGCTCAGACATTTTTTACTGTGTCAGCAACCACAGAATGGCACGATGTTTTGCCTTATCTTAAGCAGACTGTTTAGACTGTAAGAGCTTAATTGTGGATGACATATTTTTGCTTGACTGTCTCAGTACTGCACAGTTTAGGATGCCGAATGTTTAACTCATTAATGTTTCAGCACAACCTTGTAGAAGAATAAGTAAGGATACTTACGTGTTCTCGGTCTGGAACCTGGTTGCGATAATATGTAAGTGCCAAAAATAGTTATCTTTTTTATATTTGGATACTTCACTAGATATATAATTTAATACATTAATATTATTTTTACGGCTGCATGTTTCTTTGTTTTGTGATTTAGGTGTCGATTTTTTAATTTCAATACTTTATTAATGATATAATTGATAGCCTAGGGTGATGTGACTGCATCATGTGTTTTTAAGATCCAGTTTTTGTAAACGTTTGCTCCGAAGAAGTCTTGTTCGCCTATATGCATGAAAGCATTAAATAAATGTATTAAAATTTGCTGTGCTTGTTTTCCTTTTTCCAAACATTTATTTTGAGAAGTTCATTTGCATTTACTGTGGCTACTTCAGTTTTAGTTGTAGATACAACATTCTACTCAGACTCCTATAGATTGCTGATGGGTGATCTAAGCCTGGCTTACATGGCATCTGCAAACCCCACATTTATGAATTTCTTGCATATTCATTAGTCAAAGAGTACCAGAAACACAAGGTCTAGGGACCTGAAATTTGTCTGTGACTTAAACAGAAGAAGATGGAGGGACAGATGTGTCATAGAGACTGCCTCTCCTATGGAGCAGGCTTGTCATCCATATGAAGATAAGTTTGTCTATTACCCAATTTAAGTGCAACCTAAAGCAGTGGGTGGTGAATAGGAAATGTAAACTAGGCCTGGCACCCACATGACTAATGGATAGAGGTAGCTTATAAATGCCGGGTCCTCGGTGTCCTACTTGGATATAAATGCCCGGTCCTCGGTGTCCTACTTGGATATAAATGCCGGGTCCTCGGTGTCATACTTGGATATAAATGCCGGGTCCTCGGTGTCCTACTTGGATATAAATGCCTGGTCCTCGGTGTCCTACTTGGATATAAATGCCGGGTCCTCGGTGTCCTACTTGGATATAAATGCCGGGTCCTCGGTGTCCTACTTGGATATAAATGCCTGGTCCTCGGTGTCCTACTTGGATATAAATGCCGGGTCCTCGGTGTCCTACTTGGATATAAATGCCGGGTCCTCGGTGTCCTACTTGGATATAAATGTCGGGTCCTCGGTGTCCTACTTGGATATAAATGCTGGGTCCTCGGTGTCCTACTTGGATATAAATGCCAGGTCCTCGGTGTCCTACTTGGATATAAATGCCGGGTCCTCGGTGTCCTACTTGGATATAAATGCCGGGTCCTCGGTGTCCTACTTGGATATAAATGCCGGGTCCTCGGTGTCCTACTTGGATATAAATGCTGGGTCCTCGGTGTCCTACTTGGATATAAATGCCGGGTCCTCGGTGTCCTACTTGGATATAAATGCCGGGTCCTCGGTGTCCTACTTGGATATAAATGCCGGGTCCTCGGTGTCATACTTGGATATAAATGCCGGGTCCTCGGTGTCCTACTTGGATATAAATGCCTGGTCCTCGGTGTCCTACTTGGATATAAATGCCAGGTCCTCGGTGTTCTACTTGGATATAAATGCTAGGTCCTCGGTGTCCTACTTGGATATAAATGCCGGGTCCTCGGTGTCCTACTTGGATATAAATGCCGGGTCCTTGGTGTCCTACTTGGATATAAATGCTGGGTCATCGGTGTCCTACTAGGATATAAATGCTGAGTCCTTGGTGTCCTACTTGGATATAAATGCCGGGTCCTCGGTGTCCTACTTGGATATAAATGCCGGGTCCTCAGTGTCCAACTTGGATATAAATGCCGGGTCCTCGGTGTCCTACTTGGATATAAATGTCTGGTCCTCGGTGTCCTACTTGGAAATAAATGCCGGGTCCTCGGTGTCCTACTTGGATATAAATGCCTGGTCCTCGGTGTCCTACTTGGATATAAATACCGGGTCCTTGGTGTCCTACTTGGATATAAATGCCGGGTAATCGGTGTCCTACTTGGATATAAATGCCGGGTCCTCGGTGTCCTACTTGGATATAAATGCCGGGTCCTCGGTGTCCTACTTGGATATAAATGGCGGGTCCTTGGTGTCCTACTTGGATTTAAATGCCGGGTCCTCGGTGTCCTACTTGGATATAAATGCTGGGTCATCGGTGTCCTACTTGGATACAAATGCCGGGTCCTCGGTGTCCTACTTGGATATAAATGCCGGGTCCTCGGTGTCCTACTTGGATATAAATGCTGGGTCCTCGGTGTCCTACTTGGATATAAATGCCGGGTCCTCAGTGTCCTACTTGGATATAAATGCCAGGTCCTCGCTGTCCTACTTGGATATAAATGCCAGGTCCTCGGTGTCCTACTTGGATATAAATGCCTGGTCCTCAGTGTCCTACTTGGATATAAATGCCGGGTCCTCGGTGTCCTACTTGGATATAAATGCCGGGTCCTCGGTGTCCTACTTGGATATAAATGCCGGGTCCTCGGTGTCCTACTTGGATATAAGTGCCGGGTCCTCTGTGTCCTACTTGGATATAAATGCCGGGTCCCTGGTGTTCTACTTGGATATAAATGCTGGGTCCTCGGTGTCCTTCTTGGATATAAATGCCGGGTCCTCGATGTCCTACATGGATATAAATGCCTGGTCCTCTGTGTCCTACTTGGATATTAATGCCGGGTCCTCGGTGTCCTATGTGGATATAAATGCCGGGTCCTCGGTGTCCTACGTGGATATAAATGCTGGGTCCTCTGTGTCCTTCTTGGATATAAATGCCGGGTCCTCGGTGTCCTACGTGGATATAAATGCCGGGTCCTCGGTGTCCTACTTGGATATAAATGCCGGGTCCTCGGTGTCCTACTTGGATATAAATGCCTGGTCCTCGGTGTCCTACTTGGATATAAATGCCTGGTCCTCGGTGTCCTACTTGGATATAAATGCCGGGTCCTCGGTGTCCTACTTGGATATAAATGCCGGGTCCTCGGTGTCCTACTTGGATATAAATGCCTGGTCCTCGGTGTCCTACTTGGATATAAATGCTGGGTCCTCAGTGTCCTACTTGGATATAAATGCCGGGTCCTCGGTGTCCTTCTTGGATATAAATGCCGGGTCCTCGGTGTCCTACTTGGATATAAATGCCGGGTCCTTGGTGTTCTACTTGGATATAAATGCTGGGTCCTCGGTGTCCTACTTGGATATAAATGCCGGGTCCTCTGTGTCCTACTTGGATATAAATGCGGGTCCTCCACTTGGATATAAATGCCGGACCTGTGTCCTACTTGGATATAAATGCCGGTCCTCGGTGTCCTACTAATGCTGGGTCCTGTGTCCCATATAAATGCAGGTCCTCGGTGTCCTACTTGGATATAAATGCCAGGTCCTCGTGTCCTACTGGATTGGACTGATATAAATGCCGGGTCCTCGGTGTCCTTGGATATAAATGGGTCCTCGTGTCCCATGTGGATATAAATGCTGGGTCCTCGGTGTCCCATTACTTGATAAATGCGGGTCCCGGTGTCCTACTTGGATATAAATCCTCGGTGTCACGTGGATATAAATGCTGGGTCCTTGTGTCCCAGGATATAAATGGTTCTGGTGTCCTACTTGGATATAAATGCGAGTCCCTCGTGTCCTACTTGGATATAAATGCCTGGTCCTCGGTGTCCTACTTGGATATAAATGCCGGGTCCTCAGTGTCCTACTTGGATATAAATTCCTGGTCCTCGGTGTCCTACTTGGATATAAATGCTGGGTCCTCGTTGTCCTACTTGGATATAAATGCCGGGTCCCCGGTGTCCTACTTGGATATAAATGCCGGGTCCTCGGTGTCCTACTTGGATATAAATGCCTGGTCCTCTGTGTCCTACTTGGATATAAATGCCGGGTCCTCGGTGTCCTACTTGGATATAAATGCCGGATCCTCGGTGTCCTACTTGGATATAAATGCCTGGTCCTCGGTGTCCTACTTGGATATAAATGCCGGTTCCTCGGTGTCCTACATGGATATAAATGCCGGGTCCTCAGTGTCCTACTTGGATATAAATGCTGGGTCCTCAGTGTCCTACTTGGATATAAATGCCGGGTCCTCGGTGTCCTACGTGGATATAAATGCTGGGTCCTCGGTGTCCTACTTGGATATAAATGCCGGGTCCTCGGTGTCCTACTTGGATATAAATGCCGGGTCCTCGGTGTCCTACTTGGATATAAATGCCTGGTCCTCGGTGTCCTACTTGGATATAAATGCCGGGTCCTCGGTGTCCGACTTGGATATAAATGCCTGGTCCTCGGTGTCCTACTTGGATATAAATGCCGGGTCCTCGGTGTCCTACTTGGATATAAATGCCTGGTCCTCGGTGTCCTAGTGTGAGTCCTATGAGTAGGCTGTAAGTGACAAGAATAATCTTTAGCTGCCATGTAGGTAGCTAAGGGCAAAAGTGATAGACTCCCCTTGCCTTTTTGTTGTTGAATCTTGTTCTGTGCAGATTATCAACCTGAAAATCTTCTGAAGAAGTTGGTGTCTCAGTCTTGTCCCTCAAACTGGATCCACAGATTTGGTGGTCTGTAATTCTGTATCACCCTTTGGAGCCCATAAGAACCCTATTTCTAGTCCTTTGGTTGGTAGAACAAATAATAACTGACACTGAGTACTCAGCTTTCTTCAGCAGTGGAAGATAGTTTATTGGCAGATGAGTGCTGCTTAGTTCATGAGTGCAGAATGACTGAACGTGAGCATTTATTAGGGTTTTTAGGGTGGATACACGGTTGGCACCTCCCATTGATGTCATAGGGGGTGTGAGGGGAGGGTTTATTTTAATGAAGCCTATATTTTGTCATGGTGGCCATCACCCTGTGTGTTTGGGGGTTAGTGGAAATAATTCTTTTTAATTTTATTTCTAATTTTACACATATTACATAAAGTCAGAACAGATGTGCCAGTATAAATAATCTCAATACTGATTTTGAATGCCAGTGCATATATTATATATTATATATTATATATTAAATATTATATATTATATATTATATAATATATCCAGCTTTGCCCATGTATTGTGCTCAGTACATTCACTATATATCCAGGTGCATCCTACCTGAGAATATCTGTTGGCACTGTACCAGGTTTGTATTTCCATTCCTGTATTACGCTATGATTTCCTTCCCATGCTCCCCTTACCACTTCACATACAAGTATGTTTAAAAAAATCAGGGGGCAACCTCCACTGGCACCTGCATGAGGTAAAATATTATCCAGAACTGATGGTAGGAACTGCAATAAATCTGCACTGGAAGCAAGGCAGAGGTGATAAATTATACTTCTATTGAACTTTGTGCTTTACTGTGTTCCCAGGTGATTCTCTAATTGGCAACAACACACTGGAAGTTCCACTGCCTGATGTCAGGGAATCATCTGCTCTGATGATTATGTCAGTGATCAGCTAGCATAGTCAGGGAGAACTATGTGTGTTTTGGATACAGTGAGTGTGCAGATCAGCTCTCCAGCAAAGGTCAAAGACACAACTTGTATACTACAGACACCCAGAAGACACACATCACATAGGGAGGACAGGTTACCATGACACTCACAGTCTGGACAGTGAGACCAGTCCCAGACCATACATTAAGATGTTCCTCAAGCACCATAGGGTTGGGGGTGAATACATGGGTGTGTGTATTGCTGCATTTGGATGCAGGGGTACCACATTTCCCCTGAACTAAATGTGTGAAGGGATGCGACTCAAAGTATGTGAAGGGCTGGCTGGAGAACACAGCAAAGCAGAAAGCCCAGTGTAAGTATGAATTGTCAGATCTATGTTACTCCTTGAAGGCACAGACTAGTAGCACCTCAGTTTTCTTCTGTGCTGACAGGTGCAATGCAGAGCACATAGGATCAGCTCTGGGAGTGCATGCACCATATGTGTGATGGCTTTCACACAATCTACCACGTGCTCTGGGAGTGCATGCACCATATGTGTGACAGGTTTCACACAATCTACCACGTGCTAGCAAAAACCACGTCCTCCAATACTCATGTGCCACAAGGCAGGTGTTGTTAATGCAGCCCATCCATTGTTACCTCCATAGATCATAGCCCTTGTGGGCATGGGAAGCCATGGCCATGGTCATGCAGCACCAGAATTTCCCCACAAGCATAAGGTGTGAGGGGCCCCATAGACAGAAGAAGGACAGCATCTCCAGGTTCATGTCAGCAGTAATAGTAATAGTAACAGGTGATTGTCATAATCACATAGCACACCTGTGTCACTCCAGGGCAGTGGGACTATTTATGCAGATCCTGGTACAGACAGCCTTCATGAGTGGGGGCATCAGACAGGATGCACAATCATCTAGCATGCATTCCATGGACTTCTCAGCTAGATCAAGACACAGTCCTGCAACTACTGATGAAGCTGTCTCCCACCATAGACCCACAAACATACAGATAGACACACACCAGACACTCTCAAACTACCAGTGACAGTGGTCCATCACACAAAATTCCTTAATCATTCCCTGCAGCCCCATATCTTACACATACTGCTGAGATACATTTTCAGTTTTTACAGCACTCACACACTTCCCTGTGGAAGACGTTGTACTTGTGCTGTCTACCCCACCAGTTCAATAGTGATAACTGTATCCTGCCCTTTGCACTTTATTCCTTCGGTTGCCTATGTCTGGTGCACAGTGCAGCTGATCTATGCAAGGGTGAGCACAGTCTGGTGTTGAGCTTCCATGCATCGCTTTTACTGCAGAGTATCTGCTTTACTAAGGCCTAAAGCTATATACCTGCTGCTGCCCCTTTGCCACTGTCACTGCATACTAAGTCTGCCTTTGTATAGCATGTCCATCGTCTGTTGCTGGACACTGCACTGACTCTTCATCTGGGTTAGTCTCTGTTGTCTGGTATTCTAGGAGATATTCTTCCTGCCTGCTGTACCTGCCTCCTTAGTATCATATTGTGTAGCACTGCACAAATACTCAAATGATTTTGCCGATGTGCCGGGGTCATAATGCAAAGCAGCCACAAAAACATACAGGCAGTGAAAACATGCTTTCATCAGCCTAAATACCTGCTTTAAAAGACCCTGGTCAGTTATAGGGCATGGTTGTATTCCTGATCGCTGTCATCAGCCAGGAATCCGGGGCATATAAGGGATTGGTAATAAGATGACCCTATGGAAAATCACCCCTCATATACCCTTGGTAAAGGTCACATGTATGCTGCATGCTCGAGTGGTGATAGTACTGATATCTGCCTGGGTTGTCGGTACACAAATTGTAGATAGTACCCTGTGCAACACAAACCACCTGGCAATTAAGGGAGTAACACTTTTTACAATTCACTTAACGTCTTCTGAGCTCTCCAGCTGGGGCTTTTATTTCAATATAGGTAAAGTCTATAGTCCCCAGGAACATCTGGCATTGTGAGGGGACTCCTCTGTGGTACATGGAAGCCACATATGTTCCTTACCTGCTACATCATGGGAATGAGAAACTAGTGGCAGATGCCTGGAGTATCCCACTGTATCCCTAGTCAGTAGCTGAATGGTCCCTGTATCTGGTACACATAAAAGCACACATGCATCAGTATATGTGGGATAGCTGCCACACATGCCACACCATTCTGTGGGATAGGTACTTCATGACTCTCATGGGACACATGTCTACCAGGTCACATGTCTACCAGGTCCTGCAAGGTGTCCCAATCCATTCAGTACCAGTCTGCAATGTCAATGCCATTGTCATGAAGTACATGAAATTTTAAGCAAGATCAGATGACAAGCCCCTACAAAGGAGACGATGAGTGCTGTTGTGACTTGAAGTGGCAACAATAGCCTGTTGAATATGCACACTAACTAGTACTGTGGCAAGACCTGAAATATTTCCATGATTCCTCTGCAGGACACAATGATTTGCCTGTGGCTGTTACCACTAATGTTAGAGTACCATGCCAAACTGTTTATATGTTTCAGAATTGCTTATCCATCTTGTTAACCTCACTTGTGTACACAGAACGCTAATGTTAATACCATTGTTCATTATCATCGCCTTATACGGGCATTAGCATATAATGTGAGAGGATTTGAGGTACAGCCTCAACCACTTACACTGAGTGCATCTGGAAACTGAATACAGACACACACACACACACACACACACACACACACACACACACACACACACACACACACACACACACACACACACACACACATACACACACACACACACACACACACACACAGAAATGCACACATGCACACACACATACCACACACACAAACACACACACACACACACGCACACACGCACACACACACACACACACACACACACACACACACACACACACACACACACACACACACACACACACACACACACCCTGCTTGCAAATGCTCATTGCACATAATAGCCTTCCACAATATGATTAATTTATTTGTTTACTTATTTCTATTTGTTGACCAGGATAGTCTGACTAGGTAATATTCCTTTTCAGTATTATCCCAGAGAAACAAGCTTCATGCTTACGTATTAAAACAGAAAACATTAGAAAAATAGCAAGTCTCTACACTCTGCACTGCTTGCATTCCTTAATTCCCCACTCTGACAGCCTCACTGGTCAGTCTCTGCACTCTGCATTGCTTGCATTCCTTAATTCCCCACTCTGACAGCCTCACTGGTCAGTCTCTGCACTCTGCACTGCTTGTATTCCTTAATTCCCCACTCTGACAGCCTCACTGGTCAGTCTCTGCACTCTGCACTGCTTGCATTCCTTAATTCCCCACTCTGACAGCCCCACTGGTCAGTCTCTGCACTCTGCACTGCTTGCATTCCTTCCTGCAGCTTCATATGCAATTTGCATTCTCTTGGCTTTCCAGCACATTTGCTGCTTGCAAACCACTGCTTTGTTTGATGGCATCAGTTATCTCCATACCTCCCAACTTCTTAGCACAAGACATCTGGACAAAGCCAGAAACAATGTGGGAATAATGGCACAAAGGTCCGGTCAAGTTTATATATCGCCCTGATAGAATTAGAACGCTGATCGAATAAAGGGTTTGTGTTAGCATGCATTTTTCTGAGGGATATGAAGCCTGAAACTTAAATTCTAATATCTTTTAGTGACTACAGTCCTCAATGATTTGCCAGAAGATCACAATTTTTATGAAGAGCAGACCAGAAATATGAGGCAAAAATCTGGGCATTTTGCTAAAATCTGGACATTGGAAGCTATGGTTATCTCCAGCACTCATCACACTTTCATGGGATTAAATCCCACACTTATGATCTCTCCTCAGGCTATTGTGGATTTGTTATCTGATTCCACCACATTAATCAATTACAGTAGTGTATTATTATCCATATACTCATCTTTCATTGTTATTTTTATTTCACTTTCACGTTTTCATTCATGTGTTCACATTCAACACAGTCTGAACTTAGAGATGACATCATCTCCATTTCTGTCTTCCTCCATTCCACAATGTCGGCCATATTGTCTCTATACCCCCTTCCATCAACAGCCCTCTGGTGCCACATGGAGGAAAAGTACAGGAGGAATTCCCTGTGCCGTGGCCACATTTCTCATAGTCAGTCTTAAGTGAAATGAGGCCACTGGCCTAGTTGGATTAATCAAGAAAAGAAAACCATACATAAATAACGGGGGTTAACATATCCACCATGTATATTCTTTTATATATATAAAGAAGATTAAAGGGAGAATCACAGCATTAGAATTTGGTCCGAGTTCAAGCAGAGCAAAGGAACACCTAGTTTGATCACATCACATAGATTCTCACCCATGATGTCACTTTTAATTAAATATTATATAAAGGTATTCCCAATCTTATTTTAGTTCCCACTGTGAGCTAAGCTTTGGTTTTATTTTCCATTCAGGTTTTGATCACAGTAACTCTTCTGACTTTATAACTTTCAGCCTGCCAGTTCCTGCACATTCCTTTTAAAGTTATATTCATCCATGTTTTTGAAGGTAAAATTTTACATTTGTAACTTTTATGTGCACTGAGGATTGAAACAGAGGTGTTGCTGGCCCAATCAATGCCCTATGCTGATACCAAAATCCAGTGCCCTTCCCAGGTAGCTCTTCAAATGAACAGCCAAAAAAAAAATAAACACTTCCCTGTAATAACCCAATCACCACACTCTAGTGATTGGATTATTAAATTTACATCCATGCTTGCACCAAGTTCTTCTACTTAAGAGCAAAAAAGAAAACAGCAAACAATACGATAGACGGCCGGTTGCTCTTCTCACCCTGCCCTAGTTATGCTTCGGGATTGCAATTTGTGCTTTTCTCCCAATAATGCTTTGACTCACTTTTCCTGATTTAACACTGATTCTGTAAAGTACAGTAACAGGTCATGTTTAGGACATTAAAAGTAAAGGTAGGATGTAGTATACTAAACATATCTGCGCATTATGCAAGGTAAAATGCTTTTATGCTGGAAATCGAAGTGGTGATCGTCTATGCCCACACTAGCTGCAGCTCTGGTCTTGCTTTCTGTTGCCTTACAATGCTTGCCAGTGCACCCACAGCGGCTTTGACTTTAAAGTGTAGTTATTTGTTAATAACAACAAAAAGGAGTGTTGTTCTGAAGATTTCATTCGCTGTTTTCTATTTGCTTTTCTGTGTACATTTATCAACGTCAATCTGATAAAGTTATAAATGTTTTAAAATGAAAGCGCTCATCTTGTGTTTTTTCGAATAAAATGTTTTCTACTGCTATCCTGAGCTTTCAGCATTTTTTTCTGTTTTATCAGCATTTGTTGGAGTTGTACATCTATCGATGTCTTTGCTCAAGAATTTTGGATGAAACCAAAATTGTACTGTCAAAAAGGATCAAAATCAGGAAAAAAATAAAAAAAAATATTGTAAATTATCTAGCAAGTTAGTAGGCTGTCCAGCAACAGGCATTTTCCGAACAATAAAAAGTCTGAAATTCTAATGTCTGACATCACTGACTGATTCCATCCTTAGTCATTTCTCATAAAATTAAATCTTTTATGACGTACAAGGCAGAAATATGAGGCAGAATTAGGGCATTTTGCAAAATCAGGGCCACTTGAGAGTATTCCTTCTGTGAGATGCATTATAATACAACAGTGGGTATCTTTACTGCTACAACTCTCTATGTTTAAACGGTTCTGTTAAGGTCAAAAATAATGTCATGCAGCACAGTTATATAGAGCAAAATAATCTCCTTTACGATCACACATGTGTGAGAGACCAAGCAATCGAGGTATTGTCTCCCTGAACACAAAACAATTCATTCTTTTATATTATTATTGCTTCTAGCCAGAATATTTTACACCTGTTAAGCTACAGCTGCTGACCAATTAAAACTGAATGCCATTGTATTATTTTTGCATCAAAGAAGCTGCAGACCCTTTATCTGTGCCCTTCCTTATTAGCCACAAGTTATGATCTTCTGCATTGGAACTTTCTTCGCTGGCAATATTCATGTTGTTAGGAAATAGAACATCAAAAACACAGTAACCATTTGAACTGCTGGTACATGCTAGAGAGTCCTGAAACATGGAGAATGAATGGTTGAAAGAATGGACTTATGTATAGAAAGTCCAGTATGCCATTTCTTGGAATATTTCCTTTGCTCCAAGGTAGTTGGTATATATAAGTTCAGTGAGTGGATGGGTGGGGCTTTACCCTTCATATGGGGGTGCAGGGGGGATTCCCCTGCTAAAAGAAAGTTTTAAGGAGAAGACAGACTTTCAAAATTCACTCTTCCCTGGGTTTCCTGTCTTTTTTCCATTTTTTCAGCACTCTGCATTTCAAGTGCTGACATTTCAATAGGGAGCCCAAAAACAGTCAAAGAATTTTCAGAATCCATCTTGAAACAAGATGGAATTCAGAAAGAGTAATATGTGGAGGACACCATTTTTCCCATCTCTTCTCACTTCACTGTTGTGTTTTGGTAGCATATCTAAGGCTGCAGTATGTTCCTTTACCAAAAGGAATGCAAACACATGCTACCCTAATTAAACACTTGCTACCCTAATTAAACACATGCTACCCTAATTAAACACATGCTACCCTAATTAAACACGTGCTACCCTAATTAAATATGCGCTACCCTAATTAAACACATGCTGCCCTAATTAAACACGTGCTACCATAATTAAACACTTTACCCTAATTAAACACGTGCTACCCTAAGTAAACACGTGCTACCCTAATTAAACACATGCTACCCTAATTAAATACGTGCTACCCTAAACACATGCTGCCCTAATTAAACACATGCTACCATAATTCAACACATGTTACCCTAATTAAACACGTGCTACCCTAATTAAACACATGTTACCCTAATTAAACACATGCTACCCTAATTAAATATGTGCTACCCTAATTAAACACATGCTGCCCTAATTAAACATGTGCTACCATAATTAAACACGTTACCCTAATTAAACACGTGCTACCATAATTAAACACGTTACCCTAATTAAACACATGCTAACCTAATTAAACACATGCTAGCCTATTAAAAACACAGTATGGTAGCCTAATTAAAGGAATTGTAAGCTCAGCACTTTACAGTGACCTGAGCAGATCTCACTTCACTGTGTCATTTGTGCTGTTCAAAATGTTTTCTCTTTTGGTTTGAGGAAGAAATAGCCAAAGCCTACTTGTATTACGTATAATAGCTGAATTAGTAAAAGTGTATAGACTTCCTTGTCAATATTAATGTGTTAGCCTAAGAGGGGTTTAACATACAGAGCATTTCCTCTTACGTTTATGAAACTGTTGATGTTCTTCGTCTTCCATTGCTGCAGTCCTAACTATTGGGTATAGTCCGCATCCAGTCGGCCCGAATACCAGAGTATAAGGCTGACGTCGGTCATGGCGCATTAGACTGACGTCAGTACGTCAGGGTACTAATGCGCATGACCGGCGCCATATCCTCAGTCTTTTTTGCCGCGTGGTCCGATGCAGAAGCAGTTTTATAGTGCAGGTTGGCGTTCTGAGATATTTCCGAAACCGGAGTTTCAGACCGAATCAGAGTTGGCTAAGTACCCCGTTGGGGAACATTTTTGTTTTTTCTTGTCTCAGTATTCAACCGGATGTCAGAAAAAGTGAATAACTGTATTTCTTGTGGGAAACAGATACCGCATAAGGATTTCCATACTTTGTGTATACCTTGTTTAGGGCCTGAGCACGACGTTGTTGGTTGCCGCTCTTGTGCTAGGTTTAACAAACGCACTATTAAGAGGAGGTTAGACTGTGCCAGGTTAGTGTTTGGGAAACGTTGCAATTATAAAATGCCGTCGGATGCTCCGGCCCGCTTCCAAGAAGCGCAAGGACAAAACAGCGAAGCCTAGGGTTGAAGAACCGGCAGTCCCGGACGTCGGTTCTTTAGGAGGCTCAGTGGAGCCAGAGGTTTTGCCAGGAGTTTCTATGAAGTCTCCGGCAGAAACTTTACTGTTACAGGATGTCCCATCTCTGGAGGCAGGCCAGGCTGAGGGGGCTTCTCAGGTACCTATTCTTCCCTCTCTTCCCACAGTAGTTAGAGCCTCTCCTTCTGTTGCTAAAGCTTCTTTTAGAGGTAGGCCAATTTCAGCTTCAGTGGGGCTTCTCCTAGCTTTTCGGGTTCTGTACCTAAGAAACATATGCTTAAAATGGCAGAAGATTTGATTACTATGATTAGAGGTTCTATGGGCCCTCCTAATAAGAGGCCTAGGGTGGAACCAGAGTTTGCCAGTTTTGAACAGGGTTCAGAGGCTTCTGAGTCTTCTGGATGATTTGCAGGAGTATCCTCCTTATTCTGATTCTGATGTGGATGATGCCACTCCTTGGCTTCTCCTCCTGAGGATTTTTCATTTTCGAAACCCTGCATTCCATGAGGGAGCACTTTAAATGGGAAGGCCAGGATTACTCTGATTCCAGGAAAAGGCTTAGGGAATTCTTGTTTTACCCCAGCATAGGCCCTTAGCTATACCTCCTGTGTTGACTGTGGTGGAAGATGTTTTGCAGAGGCTTCCCTGAACCCTGATTCTTTGCCTCCTGCTCCCGTTAAACCTGATAGGTACTATAGGGTGCCCGAAGCTCATAAGTATTTGTTTAAGAGTCCTAGGGCGGACCCAGACACTGTTTCTCAGGGGCCTAAAGGTGTTAAAGCCTCTGTGGTTAGAAATCCTGTTCCCACTGACAAAGAGGCGAGGGCTTTGGATAGGTTGGGTAAGAAACTGTATACTTCTTCCACTCTAGCCATGAGAGCATTGAATTGTCAGTTTCACATGCTGAAATATCAAAATTATCTCCTTTCACAATTGAAGTCTAAGGTGGATGCTTTGGCGGAAGGTATTGAGTGTAAAGAGTTGCTGGATTTGGTTTATGTGTCTGAACAAGTGGGCAAGCATTCTTTGCAATGTGGCTTTGATGCTGTGCAGGCCTCCTCGAGGGTGGCTGCCACTAGTTCTGTTCTTCGCAGGCATGCCTGGTTGAGGGATCAGAATTTGGCTGAGCATGTTAAGACAAGGATTTTGGATGCACCTTTACAGTCTGATGTGTTGTTTGGTTCGCCTGTGGAAGCAGTTTTAAAGAAAATGGAGGACAAAGCTAAGTCTATGCAAACTGTTAAGGATTTTTGCAGGTACAGCCACCGAAGTTTAGTAGAAATTGGCCTGCTAAGGGGTGGACATATCCTGCTTATGACTCCCAGTCTAGGGGTAGGTCTAGACGTGGTAGGGGCAGAGCTCAAGGTTCTTTTAGGTCTAGAACAGGAGTTCACCTGCTCAGACTTCTGGTGAGGGCAGGGTCAGTCCTTTCGTAAGCAGACCCAATGACCTGCCTTTTCAGCTGCCAGTAGATTCTCGCCTGGCAGCTCCTTTGGGAGGACGACTGTCTCTTTCAAAGAAAACTGGGATTTAATTACTCAAGACAGATGGGTGTTGGACATTATTCACCACGGTTACAGGTTTTATTTCCATACAATGCCCCTTTCAAAGGCATGCCAGACGTTCCTCCTCCACAAAGAAAAGAGGCTCACAAGCACGTTTCTCAGTTACTCCAGATGGGGCCATTCAGCCAGTCCCTGTATCAGAAAGGGGCCTAGGATTTTATTCCCCGCATGTTCCTAGTACCAAAGAAGGGGAACACGTGGAGACCAATTTTGGATTTATCTCTCCTCAACACTTATCTGGACATTCCCAAGTTCAAGATGTTGACGTTACAACAGCTTTTACCTCTGCTGGGCAAAGATCACTGGATGGTAACTTTAGATCTCAAGGAAGCTTACCTTCATGTGCCTATCAGACTAAATTGCAGGAAGTATCTGCGTTTCGAGCTGGAGATTCTCATTATCAGTTCTCTGCATTGCCCTTTGGCTTATCTACTGCCCAGAGTATTCACAAAGGTTCTGGCTCCAGTGATAGCTTACTTCAGGCTACAAGGAATTCAAATCTATCCTTACTTAGACGACTGCCTGATTCTGGCTCAAGAAAAGGAAGACCTTCTACAGCATCTGGAATATGTTATAGCAGTGCTAAGATGCCTAGGGTATTCTGTGAACGAAATAAAGTCCAGTCTAGTACCCTCTCAAGACATGTGCTTTCTGGGTGTGAGACTGAATACAGCAGCCCAGATGGCCTTTTTAACCCCGGACAAACAAATGAGTCTATCGCTTTACTTCCATCAACTATCTCATCAGTCCGTGCTGACTGCAGGGACAGTCCTTCAAGCATTAGGGTTCATGGCATCTTGTATTCTAGTGCTTCCCAATGCCAAACTGCATATGAGGAAGTTACAATGGTATCTCAAAAATGTATGGACACAGCACTGCCAGGATTTAGACACTGTCATTCCCATAATACCTTGCCTTCAAAGAGAATTTTGTGGTGGGCTCAGGAATGTCACCTAAACAAGGGACTCTCTGTGACCCGGCCAGAGGCGAGTCAGATTTTAACGACAGATGCCTCGGACATTGCTTGGGGAGCTCATCTAAATGGAAAGTGGATACAAGACAAGTGGCCTGCCAGACTACAGCATCTACATATCAACATGAAGGAGATGTTAGCAGTCCAGTTCGCTTTGCTGGCTTTCAAGGAGTTACTTCTTCCAGGACAGGTGTTGATTCTAACAGACAACACAACTGTCATGTGGTACATCAACAAGCAAGGGGAACACATTCTTATCCTCTATGCAGGCAAGCAATGATTTTATGGGAGACTGCGCTAAGCTTGCAACTAACTCTTCAGGCAAGGTTTCTGCCAGGAGCACAGAACTCCTTAGCAGATGTGTTAAGCAGACAAATCATGGATCCCCACGAGTGGAAACTGGATCTTCATGTATTTCAGACATTGACAGTGTCATGGGGAACTCCAGACATAGATCTGTTCGCTTCTCCACTAAACCACCAGCTGCCAAAGTTTTGCACAAAGGGGTTTCATCACACAGCTTGGAAAGTGGATGCTCTGTCTTTCAGTTGGGAAAATCTTCATGTGTATGCCTTTCCACCTCTGCCTCTTCTTCCAAAGGTACTATTAAAGGTCAGACAAGACAGGCCAAGGATGATTTTGATAGCTCCAGATTGGCCTCGACAACACTGGTACCCACTACTCGGAGTCTGGTACAGAAGCCTCCATGGCCTTTACCTCTGATTCCTCATCTGTTATCTCAGAAGGACGGTCATCTGCTCAATGTCAAGCTTCACTCTCTTCATCTAACAGCCTGGCATATTCTGTGTTGAAACACAGCAGGTCTCAACTTCCTCAACGAGTTTTAAATGTGATTATGGAAGCTAGACGACCTAGTACAAGGAGAATGTACGCAGCAAAATGGAAGAGATTTTTATTTTGGAGTACAGCAAAGAATTTGGAGATTTCTGAGCCTAATTTGAGTGTGGCTCTTCAATATCTTACGCAGTTATTGGACAAAGGGTTGTCCTTCTCTTCTATTAAGATTCATGCTGCAGCAATTTCAGCTCACTATGATTGTGACCCACCTTTGTTTTCACATCCTTTGTTCAAGCAGTTTCTTAGAGGGGCAAAGAATATAAGACCCCCACGTAGAGCTCCTACTCCTGCTTGGGATCTCAATTTTGTGTTGGAAAACTTACTCTACAACCTTTTGAGCCTGCGGCTACTGCTGAATTGAAATATTTGTCTTGGAAGACTGCTTTTTTGTTGGCTATTACTTCTGCGAGAAGGGTGTCTGAGTTGCAGGCCCTTATGGCAGTCGAGCCCTTTTTGATTTTCCATAAGGATAGGGTATCATTACGTACTAATCCTTCCTTTATGCCTAAGGTGGTTTCTAGTGTGGCTTTAAACCAGACTATTCATTTGCCTCCTTTTATGCAGACCCCCAAAATAAAGGGGAAAAGATTTTGCATACTTTAGATGTACACAGGCAATTGCGTTATTACTTAAGCAGGACTAAGGATTTTAGGCAGTCTCAGCAGTTGTTTGTTTCTTTTGCTTTGAGTTCGCAGGGCAAGCCTGTGTCAAAACAAACTATTTCTAGGTGGATTGGCTTTTGCATTGCATTTTGTTATTCCCATCATGGCAAGGAGGTTCCAGCTGGGATTAGGCCTCATTCCACTAGGGCTACTGCCACTTCAACAGCATTTCTACGGGGGGTGGCAACTAAGGATATTTTGGAAGCAGCTACTTGGACTTCAGTGCATACTTTCTCTAAGCATTATCACCTTCCTATCTACTCTAAGTCTAGGGCTGGTTTTGCCACAGCTGTTTTGCAAGGCATGTTGTCAGCTCCTGCTTCTTTATGATTTGCCAGCCTCCCTTACCTCTGCTTTGGGATTCTACCCAATAGTTAGGACTGCAGCAATGGAAGACGAAGAACATAGTACAGTTTTGTACCTACCATAAATGTAGATGTTCGAGGATTCCATTGCTGCAGTCCAATTTACCCTCCCTCCTTCCCCTCTGTGTTTAGGGGTGGTAGTGTACGTAAGTTTACCTGCTTATATTTTTGTATATATTGTTCATGTTTTGGTGCAGGTATTTTGGGCCTTGTCTTTTTAGGGTCTTCTGACATCTGGGGCAAGAAAAGACTGAGGATATGGCGCCGGTCATGCGCATTAGTACCCTGACGTACTGACGTCAGTCTAATGCGCCATGACCGACGTCAGCCTTATACTCTGGTATTCGGGCCGACTGGATGCGGACTATACCCAATAGTTAGGACTGCAGCAATGGAATCCTCGAACATCTACATTTATGGTAGGTACAAAACTGTACTTTTCTTATCACCAGAATAGACATAGCTAAAATTACAGTGGAGTGAAAAGGTCAGCTACCACATGTGCTAGCTGGTCAGATGTGATTAGTTGGTGCTAATGATGTAGCAGTCCAGCATCAGTAATGCAGTTATGAAGCTATGAGGATATCATGGCTTCATCAGTGAAAGCTAACACTGCATCTATGCTGGAGTGTTCAGTGTGTGGATGGTGATTTGCTGTAGCAAGCTACTTGCTTAGCCTTTTGTTGTTGTTGTTGTTGCTGTTGAGGGAGCCTCAGCTTTGAAGCCCCATCTTTTTTTGCTCCACAGCTTTTTTTGTAGAGGAGGAGATGCCAGTTTCTGAAAACAGAAACCAATATTTTATCAGTAATAAATAGTATATTGTTTAAATTGATTTGGGGAGCTTATATTAGCAGACTTCATATTAGCTTTACTGTACTCTTTCTTGTTTTGCTAGCTATAACTTATAAAACTATTGGATTTTCTAATTTATTAGTAATGCAGAGTAGGATGAATTGCACAGTGTTGATTGAATTTTAAAACATAAGTATTACTTTTCACATTAAAATACAACATTGAAATAGTAGTACATTAACAAAAAAACAAAAATTGTAGCAGAGCAACTATTTACAAGGGTGTCTATGTAACTAAAAGTCCAATTATTTTTAAAACCATTATTGAAGATATAAGGATAGAAGGTGCTTTCATGTTAATAATATATTTACATGGCTTTATTCAGCATGTCTTTAAGTTTTATCCATATGTTGTAAGATGTAGTAACTCTAGTTGTCCTCATTTTGGCTGACAGAAATTCATAGTGACAGACATCAGTAGCTCTATTTACAAATTCTTGTATTGTAGGAGTTTGTTCATTTTCCCAGTTCTTATTGATTATTTTCCTTGCTATTGATAAAACACTCCATATTAGTGGATAGTTTATTCTCTTTATGCAATCAGAAATCAGAGTGTTGAACAGAATTAATGATTAAGTTAATACAAATTTATCACTAAATAGACATTGTAGAAAGACATTACCATTATCCCAAAATGATTTGATAACTGTACAGTCAAAAACATATGTTGCCAGTCTGCCTTGTCATGTTTTACATCTCCAACACAACATTTTCTTCTTGTATGTTAATTCAATTCTATGAGGTGTTATACATATTTTATGCATCAATTTCCATGTAAATAACCTCCAAGTTGTTTGTTTAGGAGACATCAGTATGCTTTTTTTATCTTTCTTACTAGGTTCAAAATTATTTATAGTTCTGAAGTAGTCCCAATAGTTTCCATTAATATTTTCGTCTATATTGTTGGTGGTTTTATGTATTTTAGACAGAAGACCTTTCACAGTTATTTCTTGATTTATAATGTTATCATTAAGTTTATGAATTTTGAGATATTATTTTGCAGTGATTATTGCATTAAAATTATCTTTTCTATTGCATTTCTACAGATTTGTATGTCTAACCACATATCTTTCCCTAAATTTAATTTAATTGTTATACATTCTGTACTTTGTATTTTATTTCCATCCATCAATTGATGCCATTAGATCAAATTGTTTTCTTTAAATTTAAATACTGTTTTAAGGTTAAAAGTACAGAGATTGTTTTGTGTATATGCTATTAGGAACAGCAAGAAGAACAATCCTTTATACTCTGGATGTTTGTAAATATAATCTCTAAATATCTTTAATATTAAAGTGGTATATGTAGAGTTAAATTTAATAAAGCTATTTTCCAAAATGTATCATTTTATTATCCAAACAAAATTATTATTTATTGTCTCATTTTGTTGTGCGAGATTTATCTGAATTAGATCAGTACACATACACTCATGAATGTCTTGCCATTTTGCTCAATAATTTTTATTCAACCATAAAATAATTGTTTTTTATGACTTATGATATTAAGTATGAGTCTATGTCTGGCAAACCAGTTCTACCTATTGATCAATCCCTTATACGGTAATTTAATCATAGTCTTGGCTTATTAGGATACCAGAAAAAATTAAGTATTAAAGGATTGAATGCTGAATATTTTTTTACATGTGGTAATGATAGGGCTTGTATTAAGTATAACATTTTTGGAAGTGTAACCATTTTTATTATACTGAGTCTTTCCTCCATTGTAAAAGTAAACTTGTTTCATTTATTAATAAGCATGTTAATGATGGACAGGTTATTTCTATAATTTTCCTTTATTGTGTTTTTAACATTTCCTTTTAAAAGTATTCCAATATATGTATAATTTTATCATCCTCTACATATTTAGAAAAATCTCTCTTCCATATCATTAAAAATGTCATTTCTAAGTAAAATTTTTGTTTTACTTTCATTAAAAGTCAGTCCAGATTTTTTCTGAAATCTTTTTACTGCATTAAACACTGCTTTAAGAAAGTTTTTATTACCCTTTAAGGTCAAGAGAATATCATTTGGAAATAGCAGTATTTTGGAATTTAAGTTATTATTTATCTGTTGAAATACACACAAAGGGCAAAATGCTGACAAGAGGAAACACCACCAAACACGATCTCTGCACCAACAGCAAACGAAATAAATTTATTAAAAATGAGCGCTTTCGGTAGAGAGCATTCTCCCCACCTTCATCAGATAACAATTTTGTTTCAAAAACCTCCTTTTATACACAGCTGATTGTTATTTAATTAGTTAACAAGGTTGCTAATAGGCTGTTAACCTGGGGTATTGAAAGCTAAAATTCATAGCTTAAAGCTAAGCTGCACCAAATACGTTAAAAACATTAAATGAAAGACATTAGTAAAAATGTATCTGTACATATGCATATAAAAGTAAATCACATAAATAAATAAATAAAAAATTTATACATAAATACATACATACATACATACTCAACAACCTCTTCGAAGGAGTGAACGTTTGAGAAATAATGGGGGTAACAACCAGAACAATGGTGGACATGTTAACACTCCTCAGGTAAGAGAAGGGGCTAGAAACATTGAAAATCAACAGGATTTTCACAGGAATTTGCATCCGGTGAATACAACGTCGAACAACAATATGAACAACAATCGACGGAACAATCAGAGAAGGAAAAGGGGCAACCAGCGGAGACGCTAGAGCCCCTTAATGTGGTAGATGTCGGCCTATCTGGTCTGTTACCACCAGTACCACAGGGGCCTTCTATTCTTTACAACTCTTCAAAGGACTTTAAAATTTATAATTACACTGTGTTGAATGTAAATTCATAAGTGGTTGATTTCCTAGCTAAAGGATTATCATTTATTCCAGATAGACACTGTGATTTGGTCAAAACAATCATAGATCTAAAACTTTTTGTTAGGAAATTAAACCTTGCATTCACTCTAGGGAACACCCCTTCACTCTTGAGTTCATCAAGAGTGTCCAGTGTGTTCAACCCACCTTTAACAGGAATTCTAGCTTTTTTTGAAAAATCATGTGAACTTGATTTAAGGGACTTAGCACACAAAAACCATGTGGGTAGCAGGAATGGCTGCAGATCTTGTCCCAATACAAGTTCAGATGAACTGGCATTTATACAAATGCTTAATGAATGTAACATCAGGGTGATGGCACCTGACAAGGGGGGTGGGTTGATTTTCATGGATCAACATGTATATGACAGTAAAATAAATCAACTTTTAAGTTCCAATTCTTATGTGCAGGCTAGCATTAATGAGGTCAACAGGGCCTACAGTAAGATCAGAGAGGCATTGGGAGATTTGTTTTTAGAAGGTACTATTGACAATGATACCCTACAGTACATCACAATGTTAGCACCCAGGATCCCCACTATTTTTGGCGCACCTAAGATCCACAAGGATTTGATTGACCCCCCTTTCAGACCAATTGTGGACGGTAGGGGGTCAATCACATTTGCTTGTGCCAAATTAGTTGACAGCATTTTAAAACCTTTGCTCAAATCAGAAATCCAAATATGTAGGGATTCCTGGGGTTTTTTGGAAGATGTTGGGAAAATTCCTTTTGATCCATCAAATATATTTTTGGTTGTTGATATAAAAGACCTCTATACAGTCATTCCACATCAAACAGGTGTCGAATGGACTGTTGATTTTATGTTAAGAAAAGGGGCATCTACTGATCATATGCATTTAGTTGAAACCCTGTTAGACTTGATTCTCACTAACAATTATCTAGTGTTTAACAACACATACTTCCTTCAAACCACAGGTATAGCAATGGGTTCTCCCTGTGGCTGCACTTTTGCAAACAGTGTGCTAGCACAATGGGAGAACCAATACCTTTTTTGTAATCCACTCTATAAAATGAATGTCTCTTGGTACACTAGGTACCAAGATGACATGTTCTTCTTATGGAAGGGCTCATCCGACTTAATACCAAAGTTTATTGACAGTATCACCAGGTCAACCAATTTTTTGGAATTTACTTACTCCTTTGACAATATGGAAATTACGTTTTTAGACGTAAAACTAAGGAAAGATGTAATACAAAATAAACTAAAATCAACCATCTATAGGAAAGCAACTTTTTCCAACACGTATTTGCATTTCACCAGCTCACACCCTATCCATCAAAAGAGGAGTGTGGTCAAAGGACAATTTGTCAGGGCCGCTAGGATGGTTTCTGAGCAGGATGAGTTCCTTAGGGAATGTGATAACATTTTTTCCATGTTTTTATTGAGGGGGTATCCAAATTTATTTGTTGACAAAATTCGGAAGGAAGTAATCACTAAAAGGGAATCAGGGCATTTTCAGCCCATTCTTAGAGAGGGAAGAATAGTAATCCAAACAAATAATAATATAAATGGTAATTCTTTGGGTAACATTTCTTTTCTATTTACCTTTTGTTTGGATTACAAGGCTATTAAAAACATTTTTATTAAAAACTGGAATGTTCTGTTGGAAGATCAGGAGTTGACCAAATGTGTGGGTGAAACACCAAAATTCACATACAGGAGGGGGCCAAACTTAAGAAACATGTTAGAAAGAACTAATCACAAGTCCAATAGAATTGCAAAAGGGATGAACAAATGTGGATGCTGCCCGCAATGTAAATTTGTTTCAGTGGGCACTAGTATATATATGGCAGGAAAAGAGTATAGAATTAATGGTAAATTCAACTGCCTATCCAGAGGAGTTGTCTATGTGGCAACATGCAGACAGTGTTCTGCCTTTTATATCGGTAAAACCGATAGGCAAGTTAAGAAGAGAATATACGAGCACGTACATGCCATAAATACTGGGGACATGAATAATGCTTTGGCAAAACATGTTAGCCAACATGTCGACCATTCCTTCTTGTTCACCATTATACAACAAGTACAACCCTCTATCAGGGGAGGGCCTTGGCAACTTGAGTTAGAGGAACAGGAAGTCTTTTGGCAAATACGTACCTCATCATATATTTTTCCAGGCTTAAATGAGATAGTATCTATAAAATGTATTCTAAAATTAAAAGCTCTTAAGAGGTAGGACATTTCATTCATTTATAACCTGGTGTATACATTCACTTTCAGTTCTTACATATATCAGACATGAATTAATAGATAGTCAGTTATGATATGGATTTAAAACTTTTGTATTTTTCATGTTGGTGATGTTCACACAGTCAAATTTACATTTTCATAATATTTAAATTATTAATTATAGAATAGATTTTTGCGTACCATGGTTTGACTATGTATGTATGTATGTATTTATGTATACATTTTTATTTATTTATTTATGTGATTTACTTTTATATGCATATGTACACATACATTTTTACTAATGTCTTTCATTTAATGTTTTTAACGTATTTGGTGCAGCTTAGCTTTAAGCTATGAATTTTAGCTTTCAATACCCCAGGTTAACAGCCTATTAGCAACCTTGTTAACTAATTAAATAACAATCAGCTGTGTATAAAAGGAGGTTTTTGAAACAAAATTGTTATCTGATGAAGGTGGGGAGAATGCTCTCTACCGAAAGCGCTCATTTTTAATAAATTTATTTCGTTTGCTGTTGGTGCAGAGATCGTGTTTGGTGGTGTTTCCTCTTGTCAGCATTTTGCCCTTTGTGTGTATTTCAACAGTTTTTTGGTTTCCTATTTCGTGAAGCTTATTATTTATCTGTATTCCTTTAATGTCTGTCCTTGATCGTATAAATTTTGCAAAAGGCTCCATAAATAGAGTGAATAGTAATGATGACAGTGGGAAACCCTGTTTAGTCCCCAATTGGAATTGATTCGGATAAATATGAACCAATGTTTATGCAGGCCAAAGAACTGTCATAACCGTAAGTTGATAAGTTATGAAAAACAGGTTGAAAAGTTGAATTCCTCTAACGCCAGTAATAAGTAATTTCATTTTTCAGTGCCAAAAGCTCTATTTATGTCTAAGCTTAGTAAAGTCAGTCCTTGTTTTTTGTTATCTGCATAATCTATTATGGATAAATCTCATTTAATGTTATATGTATTTCTGTTTGTTATAAATCCTGTTTGATCATCTTTAATCAGTAATGGTAGAAATGTTGTAATCTAGCAGCATGTATGGCCATAAATATTTTATAGTTAATATTTAAAAGGGATATTGGTCTGTATGAGGAGCATTCTGCCAGGGATTTTATCCATCTTTAAAACTGGGTAAATAAAAGTATACTTCCAGGGCAGTGGAACTTTGGTTACATCTTTGACTGATGTAAAAACCATATGCAGGATATGTATAGCTTCCTTTGGCCTTATTTTATATAATTCCAATATTATGCCATAATTTCCAGGTGCTTTGTTTGGCTTTAACTTTTTTAATTTGACTTTTAATGTCAGTCAATTGCATGGGTGTGTCTATAAATTTTTTTTGATCTTCTGTAAGTCTATTTGTAATATGTTTCTTAATAAATGTTTTAATTATATCTTAAGGATCCATTTTTACCTCATCTTGATAATTTTGTTAAAATAAGTTCTAAATATCTTTAAGAATTTATCAACACCTGTTACCTTTTTTACATTCTGATGAATGCATTTCCTTAATATGGTTAGATTTATTAATTAATATGGTCTTAGACGCTAATTTATATATTGATTTAGGATTCATAGAGTAATTAAGTAACTTAATATTTTCTACATTTATCATAGTTTTGTGATTTAAATCTCTAAATACTTTTTTATTCATCTATTTCTTTCATCAATCTGTCTTGACCTTTCTGACTGCCCTGCTGTAATTTATCAACTTTTTCACGTATTTCTGTCAAAAATTTATCTCATTGTATTTTTTGTTCTTAAGGGCATGTCAGTTTTTTTATTCTTCTATTCAAATATGCTTTGAGTGTATCCCATACACATATTTCAGATGCATATTCTATATAATTAATTTCTAAAAATGTTTGAATCCCTTTATTATAGAAATCTTTAAAATCTTTAAAGTTTGTTATGTATGCTGATATCCTTTTCATAGAAATCATTTTACTGATATTTAGTTCTAATTTAAAAGTTATAGAATTATGATCCAAGAATGGGTATGACATTGTATTTGCTTTAATCAACTTAGATAATAAGTTATTTGAAATGTATACTGTATCTATTTTTGAGTAGGATCCATATCTATGAGAAAAATGAGTGTAAAACAAAGAACCCAGATCTGAAAATATAAATATATTAATATATTTAACGTGAATTAGATTTATAATATTTTTTAATTCTTTTGCTGATACTGGAATACTTTTTTATTAGTACTAGTATCTTCATCACTTAGTATGCAGTTAAAATCTCCTGTCATAATGATGTTTCCTTTTGACTATTGTATTATCTTTTCTAACTGTGACCTGACCATTTTTACACCAATGCCTGGAATCCAGTAGACATTTATAAGAGTATATATAACTTCATTAAATTTAATAACTACTAAGCTGAACATGCGTTTGGCATCTTTATACTCAGTTATTATATTAGGGAAAGGTAAAGTGCTTCTCCATAGAATGGCCTTCCCCTTCTTTTTCTGTTTATATTGAGAACTACTCAGAACTACAAATTGTCTTATATTAAGTTTATTTATGTCTCCCTGTAATAAATATGTTTCCTGTAGGAAAACAATCTGTGAAGTGTGCAAGTTTAGGAATTTGCTTCTCTTGCAACCATTATTTGAGCCATTTATATTGATAGAAAAGAACTTTAGTTTCATCATGTTATATGTATCAGTAAATAAAAAACAAATAATTTTCCATCTTTTAGATGTCTTAATTTTGTTTTACCACTTTTGCATTTGAAATAGCATACAATAAACATTTGAATTCTAATGATCTTATTAAAATAGAATGTATTAACATTTTTGGTATTTGTAGACACCCATAAAAACAGAATATAACAATGAAATGTAAACAAGAATTTTTTTTTCAAAATTACTGCCCTCCATAGAGTCTAATGCTCCTAATTTGAATAGAAAAGCTGTCCAAGCTAACCCTCTCATTCACTCAGATAAAGAAAAAAAATATGAAAAAAACACACTCCTCTGTCTACTATTTAGAAAAATTGTGAATAAGTAAAACTGCAAATATCACAAAGTCAAAACAACAGAATCAAATGAGAAAAGGCTCTATTATTTCTAACTTATATAATTTACAATTTATTAACATCAAAAATGTCTTTGACTATATTTCTATCTTAACGATTCTATAAACAATTTATTGCAAAGTTTCATTTTATATATATATATATATATATATATATATATATATATATGGGTCAACCTGCAAACACCGAAAGTCCACAATGCCAACAATGAGAGCACCCACACTGGAAGATCGACAATGGAGATGATCGAAAGTTGAGAATCCCGATGCTGAGAACACTGACATGTTAAGGTAAGTGTGCGATAGGGATGGACGTTAGGATCAGGATATGGGTAAGGTAAATGTGTGATAGTGATGGATGTTAGGGTAGGGTGTGGGTCAGGTAAATGTGCGATAGTGATGAACTTTAGGTTTAGGGGCGGGTTAAGTGAGTTAGGGTTAGGGTGAGGGTAAGGTAAGTGTGCGATAGTGACGGACTTGAGGGTTAGGGGCAGATTGAGTTAGGGTTAGGATGCGGGTAAGGTAAGTGTGCGATAGTGACAGACTTAAAGGTTAGGGGTGGATTAAGTGAGTTAGAGTTAGGGTGCAGGTAAGGTAAGTGTGCGATAGTGACGGACCTTAGGGTTAGGGTTTGGGTTAAGGTTAGTGCATAGATAGTTGTGTATGTAATGTTTAGTGTAGGTTTGTAAGGTTTTTGGTGTGCTTGTGTTGTGTGTTTGTGTTTTTCGGTAAAGGTATTTGTTTTGTTGATTGTCGGGATTGTGGTTTGTCAGGCATGTGAAGTTTCGTGTTTTTGAACTTTTCGTTTCTTTCTATTTTGTCGTGTTGGTTATTTCATTGTCAGTATTTTGGCATGTTGGTGTTATCAGGTAGACCCGTATATATATATATATATATATATATATATATATATATGTATGTATATAGATATATATATATATATATATATATATATATATATATATATAATTAGTAAACCCAAGAGCAACAGACAGCAAATAAATCTTGTATCAATGCAATGTAAGGTTCCAGAAATAAACTCCGTAGTAGATATAAAACAAGCAAAAATTTATTATAGACAGAACAAATAACGTAAGCGCTTTCGCGGACTCACTTTCCGCTTCATCAGACGTACAGAATGTGAAGAAAAGCAGCCTTTATATATATGACTTAACAGTGCTCTAATAATCAATCAAGGTACAGCTGTGCATAATTATGTGGGCAGGTTTATGCTTAAAGCCATAGAGCATTCAAAAGGTCCTTTAAAAACTTTATAATTGTAACAACATTAAAAACTTTTTTAAAAACTATAAAAACTTATTTATAATTACTAAAAACATCTGAAAACATAGACATATTTCATAGCAGCTATTTCAATTTCCTAGCATTCAAAGCGGGCTTAATAGATACAGTGTCATTTAAGCCCCTTCCCCTATGTGCACCTAAGCGTAGAATCCATTTTAGTTCAGAATTCTCAGTATCATTCACAATGTTGCCCAAGCGCATATTTTCAAATTGTATATGTAATATCTGAAACAGAAATGTATGTTCAGGGCCTTCATGAATTACATGCTTTGCAATTGCACTGTATTCATCCTTTCTATTTATGCTATAAACATGGTCTCTTATGCGCTCACGAAGAGACCTATTTGTTTTTCCTACATAGTAGGAAAAACACACAGTGCAATGCCCAACATAAACTACATTTCTGGTATTGCAGTCTCCCTTACATCTAAGTTGCCATAAACGTCCTGTATCAGGATGTTTAAAAAATCTTGATTCATCAATGTAAGGACAATAGGCACATTTATTACATTTACTGGTACCTCTTAGTGTAAGGGGGATTGTAGTTTGCATTCCATTTTCATTTTCCTTATAGCATAAAGACTGCTTCAGAGTTTTATTATTTTTATAAATAAATTTTGGTACATTTCCTACTAACTTGTGTGTTTCATTGTCAACTGTTAGGATATGCCAAGAAGGGGAACCAGGGGGGGAGAAAGGAACTAGGATGAAATAAGATCTAGTAGGAAGTATACAATTACATTTCCAATTTTGGGAAAGGTGGGAATGGAGAAGGGATTTGAACTGTTCATAGCTTGTAGTGACTCTTAGGAGGGAAGGAAGCGAGTTCCATTTTTTTGCTGTAGTGTAAGAAAGTAGGAGTTGGCCAGGGGGTCGCTTGGGTCTGTACACAGATATGAGATTTTGGTGGCTAGATCTTAGGGGCCTTGGAGGAGTATATAAGGTCAAGCTATTGGATAATGCAGGGCAAGCAGTGGGGTTAAAAATTAGTTTGTGTGCAGTAGTAAGTTGGAGGAAATCGAGTTGATTAGGGAGTTCTAGCCATTGGAGCCTACGGAGGCAGATGCAATGGTGAGTAGAATGGGGGGCGTTAGTAGCGAATTTGGCAATTTTATAGTAGCAACTTTCAAGTTTTGAGGAGATAGAAGTGGTGAGATTAGATAGAATAGGGGCACCATACAGTAGAGAAGGGAGAAGGAAAGTCGTGGCAAGAGTTTGTTTTGTAGATGGAGTAAGAAAGTTAGCATTTCTATAGAGCATACCGAGTTTCTGATAAGTTTTTTTTATGTTTATTTGAATATGATTATTAAAATTCAGGTGTTCATCAATGGTAACTCCGAGTAGTTTAGCACAACTAACAACTTCTATTGAGGAGTGGGAGAGGCTGGAGATTAAGAAGGAAGTCTTGTCTAGAGTCATTGCTTTTGAGGGAGAGAAGAGAATGATGTGAGATTTGTTGGCATTAAGGGAAAGATGATTTTGAAGCATCCAATTTTCTGTGGTTGTAAAGGCCAATTGGGTTTTGGCTTGGAGCTCGGGAAGGCTAGGGGCAGAGCAGATAACCGTGGAGTCGTCTGCATATTGTACTATTTCAGCATGAGGAATTGAAGAGTGGAGATCATTGATAAAAATGTTAAAGAGTAGAGGCCAGTATAGAACCCTGGGACACCGGTAGGGGTAGGTAGGAATTTTGAGGTACCAGTATTCCATTTCACAGCTTGGGATCTATCAGAGAGATAGCTTCTGAACCAAGAAAGAGAGTTGTGGGAGAGATTGAGGTTAGAGAGGTGGTTGAGAAGGAGAGTGGGATATTGTGTCAAAGGCCTTAGAAAGGTCAAGAAGAATAGTGGAGACAATATTTCCAGAGTCACGAGCTTGGTTGACAATTTCTAGGAAGGAATGAAGAGCAGTTATGGTACTGTGGCCAGGTCGGAACCCATGTTGAGTAGGAGTGAGGAGATGATTGTTGAGGAGGTAGGGCATGAGTTGTTGGTGGATACATTTTTCAAGTATTTTTGAAATTGGAGAAAGAATAGCTATTGGTCTGAAGTTAGAGATAGTATTATTTTTGCCTCCTTTATGGAGTGGCAGAATGTGGGCTGCACGCCAAAGTTTGGGGACATAAGATTCTTGGATGGATCTGTTTATGAGAATAGTGATAGGTATGGCAATGCCATCTGCTGCAAGCTTGAGAAAGAGTGATGGGATGTTGTCAGGGGCATTTGAGCAGGGTTTGAGTTTGAAGAGAAGTTGTTTGATCCTGGTGGTAGACACGGGTTGTAGAATGAAAGTGGGAGGAGGATTAAGAGAGTTGGAATGAGGGATGTATGAAGAAGAAGGCTTTGGGTTAGGGGAATGGGAGGAAGTAGAGAAGGATTTAGTCAGTTGAGCTATGGAGCCAGTGAAAAAGGAGTTAAAGAGAGTTGCGATTTCAGTGTCTGTCTTATTATTGTCTGGACAGGGATTGGATTTTGTACCTGGATGTAAGAGTGAATTGATAGAGTTCCAGAATTTTTTGGGATTGTTAGTGAGGGTAGACTGAAGTTTGTTGTAGTAAGATTTCTTATCTTTCATAATGAGTTTTTTAGCATGATTACGGAGTTGCTTAAATTGCAGTAAAGAGGCTGGGTTTTTATTTTTATTATATAGTTTCCAAGTTTTGTCCTTTGTCTCATAAGAGTTTTGGTATCTTTAGTTAGCCAAGGGGCAGAGTTGAACTTTATTCTTTTTGTACGGGGGGGGGGGGCTTGGGAGTCTAGGATTTTAAGGAAGGTAGTATTGAAGAGTTCTAGTGCTTCATCTAGGGGGAGAGTATTTAGTGAATCCCAGTTTGTTACTTTAAGGGTTTCAGAGAATACTGAGGGGTTGAAATTAGTTAGGTTACAAGAGTGGGCATAATGTTGTTGGTGTGGGAGCTGTTGGGTTTTTCGGTCAATAAAGGCTGGGAGATGATCACTTAATGAGTCTGGTAAGGTACCAGAGTTGGAGATATAGTCAGGGTGGTTGACTAGAATCCAGTCCAAGATGGACCCAGAAGGTTGAGTTTTGTTAGGTCTGGTAATGTTGTTTATTAGTTGGGTAAAGTTATAAAGATAGATAGATTGAGATGGAGTATTATTATTAATTATATTCCAATCAATATTTACATCACCTAGAATGATAGTCTCTTGTTTAATGTTTTTTGAAGCCCAACAGAGAATATTTTCAAGGGTGGAGATGTTGTCTCCGGGAGGGATATAGATGGTTATTATACAGATACTTTTGAGGTTGTTTAATTTGAGGATTCCTATGACTAGTTCTGCATTATTAAAGTTAGGAATGGTATTTTGGTAAGGGCTGAGATTTAGCAGGCAGTTGTAGACTAAGGCTACACCACCTCCTTTTTTGTTTTGGCGATCGGACCTGAGAGCATGGTAGCCAGGTGGTAGAATTTCAGAGTTAGTAGTTTGGGTTTTAGCCAGGTTTCTGTTACTCCAACTATGTCCGGTTCAGTAACATTTAGCCAGGCATGGAAGTTTGTTATTTTGTTATTAATGCTCTGGGTATTGATGGTAATAACTTTAAGGCATTTGAGATTGTGTCTATCTGTGGAGGAAGTGGGAGAGAGAATGTTAGTTGGTGTAGGCCCAGGGTTAGGATGGACATCTCCTGCACGGGCAAGACATGATAAAGGATACAGAAGTTGAGACTTAGAATTGAGGAGTAAAGTAAGAGGGATATGTAATTTAAATTTGAAAGAGGGATATTTTATGTAAACTGTATGGATTTTTAGTTTAAAGTAATGAAATGGATTTGGTTGAAGGAGGGAGGGGGATATAAAATAAAAATGGAGGGTTGGATGTTGTGGATAGGAAATAGTGGAGGGAGAGTGGAGTGGAAAAGAGGCGGGTAGTGTGGAATAGGAATAGGAAGATGCATTGTACAGAGTGAAAAGAAGGAAAAGCCATGTAAATGAGGTGAGGTAGTGTGGAAGAGGCATGGAAGATTAGGGTAGGATAGATATTGGAAGAGTGGGTTGGGTTGGCTGAGAAGTTTAGAGATATAGGGAGGGGATGTAGGGGAGAGAGCAGCTAGGAAAGGAGAGTGAGAGGGAAAGGTGTGGTTTAAAGAGAATCCTCTAGGTGGGGGAGGAGCAATAAGGTGAGATAGGTAGAGTGCAATGGGGAGGAGACAGGAAGGGACTATAAATGTAGATGCACTGGGGGTGGGTGAGATATGGGTACTAAAATTGAATGCATTTAACACATTTTTCTTTTGCAGACCATTCTGTGAAAATATTTTATCAGTTATGAGCCGTCTGCTTTAGTTTTATTTTTTAACTTGATTAATTTATTCTTTTGCAATCATAGAATTTCATTTATGACATAGAACTGTTCCATTAACTCTTTGCAACTATTGAATTAACTGTTTACTTTTATTAATCATTTTATACCAAAAGATTACAGACTAATATCTATAAGAGGCAAAAACGCTGTGCTACTGCAAACATTATTTAGTGCTAAAATATACAGTTTTAATGTAATTTTAACCATAACATTGTGGTCATATCTCTGAACTGCCCATTAACACCTTGGTTGACACTGAAGTGAACATATTAAACACCTTGGTAAAGTCCTGAACTGGGCTTAGATAATATGTGAGGATTTAAAAAAAAAACATGATTTATACACCAAAGAATGCTATGTACAAATTAGTCCATTAGCATATAAGTACAATATTTTAATATAAACTGCCTTTAACTGGGGTAACCAATACTGGTACTGATACAATGATGGTCCAAAAACCAGTGATAAAATTACAATTAGTGATAAAATTACAACTTGACAAATTACTTTTGAACTTGTTACTTTACAATGTGTCTTATACAGTATATATCACCACAGACTGTCTGCTACTCATGCATTTCAATCTAGTAGGTACCCTGGACTCATTTTTTTAAATTTAATTTGTACTGAATTCTTTTGTATTTGTATATACAAAGACTGTAAAGTACATTTAGTCTAATCTTACAAATGTAGTAACATTAACATCAAGCAAAATCTTGGAACATTCTTATGTCTTTTTAGAAGTATCTAGTGGAATTGCCACCAGAGGCAACTACAAACCCAACAATTAAAAACATTTATGCTTTTTGCATACCAGCATTGTCTTGCCAAAAACATATTAAAAATACAATAATAATTAGTATGATAGCTATTAGCAACTTGTACAATATCTTATCCTGTCAGGTTTAATCTGTTTACCAGTATTTCCAATGCACTAATACCTGTCCCCCCCTGAAAGAGTATTGTCAAGAAGGAATGATATATTATTTCTTCCTGCAACTTTATTTTAGACCCTTCTGCAATGCTGCTCACACAGTCAGTGTAAAACTGAGAGAGTACTCTCCCCCTGTAGTACTGCGGCATTGTTTATTTGCTTTATGCTGTGAGAATAGAATGTATGCCAAGCCAACACTTTGGTTATAAATTTGGTTTATGTTACTAACAAACTATGGACCTTTGTCTGATATGATCATTTTTGACTGTTTTCAATGACAGAATGTATGTTTCTGTTGCCGTTGCTGTCTACTCCTACTACTAGTAGTTAATTGTACCCTCCTGCATACCTTATTTGAACTGTATGTATATTATGGCCCATTTGCTGGCTATACTTGATGTAACTGAGGTTTTTTTACTTTTAACATTTACCTACAAACAGATTATCAGTGACATATATGCACAATTCTGATGTTTTATTACAATTTCCAAATAGTGTTGCATGTGAACATTTAACTATTATGTTTTAATAACAATAATGTTTTAGAAAAAAAACTCAAGCCACTTGCCTGGCAATCAGTCTTGTTTTTTACCTTATCTACCCAATATGTCCTGTAACTATCCAGTCTGGGAAGGTCTGAGCTCACATTTAAGACTTTGTAAAGCATAGTTAACCCTTTTAGCATTTTTCCTTTAATCATCTGTTAATACACTTGCAATTTGATAGTAAAATGCAGTTATACAACACTTAGAATTATAATAAGTATTTGTGATTTGCATAACTATGCATCTATACTACATAAATAAACATTATTTTACAATTAGCTTACATATTTTTTAACTTGGATTTCAGTGTATTTTTTATTTATTTAACTGCCCTGCCATTCATTTTATAAAGACTGCTTGACCAATACCATCTGTGATTTTATTTCTTTTTAAAATTGTCTGTCAGAGTTTTAACTGTTTGGTGTGGTGCTACTATACAATTATAAAAAACTGTAAAAAACAAAATAGATATTGGCTTAACTAACATGCTTATATTTATATTATTTATATTTGCTGTTGTCTGCCTTTCATTCTTGTGCATTTTAACAGATGTACTTTATATGAAAAGAAAATACATACATCAGTCTTGTGATTTCAGATTTTTATTAACTATTTTCATTAGATTTTTATGCACTAGAACTGTTTTGTGTACGTTTTGACTATGCTATGAGAATAGCAGTCATACACTCTACTTTACTGTAGTACTGATAAATGTCTTGCTTTAATTGAATGAAAGTTTTAAAATATTTGAGAATGATTTGTCCACACACCATATCCTGCTATGTATGCTTAACCATTTTCAAAACACAAACATATTATAAAATATATCTCTTTTGTACAGATCAGCTATAGTTTCCTGCACTTTTGCACTGCTTTCTTAAGCTCAGCTGTTGTATGCAGGAAGTCAGTCTCTGTCAGTTCAGCTAATTTATTTTCTTTATCCTGTAACTGCTGTTCAAGAGTTTTCTGTAATGTTGCACAGTCTTTCTGACATTTTTCAGTAACTTGTTCTGCTGAATCTAAAACTCCTATGTTTATATAACTTGTCTAAACTTTCTGAACTCATTGTGCCTGTCTTTTAGATGTTTATTACATTATTTTGTAGCAAGATATACTAGAGGTTCTGTAAGTAACTGATTTGACTCCTGTTATAACTCTGAAATAAACCTTTTACATGTGGTGACAGGACATAAATGTTCAACATCTCAATATAATGTAAGCATATTAACTTTTCCTGGTTCTTTACCATTACAAATTTTGTCTGTACAGGCTAGCCTTTGAATAATGGCATGCACTGTATTTTTATAACATTTTACACAGAAAACAGTTTTATATTATTTACACAATAAACATTTGTCATACCCCACATGGTTTTCTTTGAGATACCAGTCAAATATTGTAAAATATTTGCATAATGCCTTACTATTAACTTGCCCTAATAAGGTTTTACATTTACTAATGTGCTGTGTATACCAACATTGCAGTTTACTCTATATTTTATCTGGTTGCTCTGCTACATTAAGAGTAAAGCTTGGCTTACACCTGCTTGAATTCTGTCTAATAGCATCTGTACTAAAAATGTGACACAGAAAAAGGTCTTACCACTTAGCAAGAGAACAGGCGATCAGGCTGTTGTTGCAGATGGCTGAAAATTTTTCGGAGTCACTCGAGAAGTTGGTGAAACACAGCAGGTAGCAAGATGCTGTGAAAAGTTGTTGTTCACCTTTCTTGGAGAATTTATGGCACTGTGACTTTCCTGGACTGCAGGCACAATCTGGAATCAGATGTCTGAGAAACTTTACTGTTACAAGCTGCATAAACTGGAATACTTCTGTTTAGGACTTACACATATGTACAAATATTAGATACTGCAACTTCACTGACGTGACCCCCTGCAGGCATCACTCCTCTGTGTTCGAATGCAGGTAGGCTCGCCATTGAAAAATTAATTATCAAGGTGCTGCTTACTGTGATGTATTAGACGTCTTCTTAAGACACTGAGGTGTTGCTGGTTAGATTCTGCTGAAATCAAAGTCTAGTTATCACAGTCTGTTGCCCACAGAAACTTGCAGAATATACACTGATGCAGTACCAAACTGTCACTTATACACTGATGCAGTAATTAATAAATAGCTTTTTTATAACAAACCACACATACTACTGTTGCAGGTTTAGTTACACTGTACCACTTTTTACTTCTCATTCAGCATAAATGATAGCTTTCCTGTAAAAAATACCTCTCCTAACAATTTCATTTGCTATAGTCTCTTTATAGTGGTTTTACATCCTGTTTTTCTCCTTGGTATTATTCTATTTTGGTCTTTGTATGAAAACATCTGTTTGCTGGTGTTTGCAGAAAAATATGTTTTCATCCTGTAATGCTGGTATTGTCTTTTAAGGAACCATCTTGTGCAAATGCTGACTTGATGAAAGCATATCCATTCAAACTTCCTTGCTTAAAAGAATCATATGATAGAAACACGTACAGATTGTTTGCCTGTTGTCCATTCTTTAAGTATGCAAGTTAGCTTTCTTACTGACACTGTGAAATGCATACATCCTGTTTTTTTACATTTTTGCTAAGTCTGTTAGAGGTCAACTTTCTTGCTGACAGTGTGAAATGCATTCTGTAGGAAAACATGTCCATTAAGCAAAGTCCTTATTTTTCAAGCCACAATCATTTAGTATGGATGCTAATCACATAATGCTAAACCCTATTTCTACATTTATTTAAGCAAGCTTTATTCTATACCTTATTTATTTTGCATATTTGTACTTTCAACCTTAATACCTTGTTGAGCATACTCTAACTATAATAATATAACCCTTATGTACTTTAAATAAAAATTTTAATGATGTGGTACCTCTTATTTAACCAGATTATTAAGTAGATTATTAAGTCTGTGATTTTATCCAAGACAATATACTACATGGCTGGAAATATATCAACCTTAGTCCATTTGGCAATTAAAAATATAAATAAATATAGACTTTGCATGTAAAAAATCAATTGTAAAAATCATATTTTATTTTCATAACCTATAGTTAACAAAGATCGCTTTCGTCCTTCTAGACTTCTTCAGGTCTGTGTACCAAAACCCTAAAAAACATCTATAAAAATATTATTGTATAATTAGTTAGTATTGTTATTATACATCATTTTGAATAAAGTGGAAAAAAGAGAACCAGAAAAGGAAAAAAATAAGAAAAAATGTGTGATGATGGAAACAAAATATACTCTTAAATTGCAACTGATTTAAATGATATTTGAAGCAAACTGGTATAATAAAATAAAATAAAATAAAATAAAATTAGTCATGTAAACAATGTGGCAATTTTCTAAGTTCCAGTACACTTTTAATTGAACAGTAATAGTTTAGTCCAGGCTTCCTAAAAGAGTTCAGCTTTAATTGTCACATGAGTTCATGTTTCTCCAGAGTATTTGGGATGTCTTCTTCAAGATCACCCATGTCTATGTGATCTAGGATCTGGAACTTAAAACCTGTATGTATTTTATGACGAGAACGGTGTTTGGCTAGTGGATTATTTTTACATCCAGAGCGGACTAATGACAGATGACATGAAATCCTACGCTTGAGTTTATTTACAGTCTTGCCCCCATAAAATGCATCACATTCATTGCACTTTGCCCTGTAAATTACTTTTGTAGTGTTACAGTCACCCTCTTGCACTGGTCTTAATGATTTTCTTTAAATAAGGGCAATAAAAACTATCACCTTGCTGCATAAATATACAAAATGTACAATTAGTTTCACATCTTTTAGTGTTTCTCTCTTATGATCTAGGTTTAAATTCAACAAATCTTCTAATGTTACTGGCCTTCCTATAAACAAAGGATGGGGCTTCACCTAAGATATTAATCAGAAAAGGGTTTCCTGTAACAATGGCCCAGTTTTCTTCAATAACATTTTTGATACTGTGATAATCCAAAGTGTATGTCAGGATGCTCATATTTTTGCATGTGTTATTCTCTGTAGAGTTTCTTAACATTCTCCTACTGGGGAGGTTGAGTGAAGGTGCTTCAGTCCTTTTCATTTCTATAATGGGTTCCAGGATGAATTTTTTAAAATCTGACTTTCATAGCCTCTTACTAGAATATCATTTTCTAGGTTGTTCAGGTTTCTCAAAAATTGTTCCATCTCTGTGGTAATTCTAGCTAATCTATAGCCCTGGGACTTCACTACATTATACTTGTTTTTTGTAGGATGTAGACTTTTACTGTGGAGTAATAAGTTAACCCTTGTTGGTTTTCTGAATAGATCAGTGGTGATTCTGTTATTGTTGGTGTCCTTGGAAATCTACATATCTAAGAAAGTGGTTGAAGTACAGCTTTGGAAAGAGGTAAACTTCAGGAAGGGGGTTGTTTGATTGAGGTAAATGATAAAATCTCCAAGCTGTAAGCTGTCACCTTCCCACACAATAAAGATGTCATCAGTAAAACGTAGATAGCATGTGATATGCTGCATGTAGTCTCTGTTGTTTAAAACAAAGTCCTCCTCCCACTTGCCCAGGGCTATGTTAGCTATGTTGGGAGCCATGGCAGCCCCATTACTATACTAGATTTTTTTGTTTGTAGTGTTTACCATTGAAAGTAAAGAAATTAAAGTCCAGTACAAGATTAATAAGCTTGCTTAACTTTTGCAGTTGTGCCTGTGTACCTTGATTATATTTCTTAAAAGACTCCATAGCTGCTGTTATACAATAATTGTGAGGGAGCACTGTGTACAAGGATTCCACATCAATAGTTAATAAAATACCATCAGCTTCCACTGTAATGTTTTTTATTTTCCTCATTGAACCTCTTATGAAGCATATTTAGGTTCTATGTATGACTTATTCTTTTCTGCTAAAGGTTTCAGCAAGTAATCAAGGTAAATGCCTGTGGCTTCAGTAAGGGAACCTCCACTTGCTACCACCGGTCTATAAGGTGGGTCTTCTCTGTTCTCGTGTGGCTTTGGTATTCCAAAAAAGTAAGGTAAACGTGGGCATGGGCTCCATAAATAATTAAAGATTTTCAGTGATACGTTTTTCTTCCCATAATGTGGTGAGATTAGTGTTCCATAACTCATATGCTCTTTTTATGTCATCCATGGTAAATAACTAATAAAATCCGTTATCCTCCAGCATGTTCTCTATTTTTTGGTTGTAGCTAGTGGTATCAGTCACACGTATACCTCCTCCCTTGTCTGCCTTCATTACATGCCTGGATTTGTCATTGCCTAGCTCAAGCAATGCTTTTCTTTCTCCCTCTGTTAAGTTATAAAGTTTCTTCTTAGGAGGGTTTGTAAGGAGTTTCCTGATAGCCATCTCACATTTCACATCGAAAGCAGCTAATGTTTGATGTAATGGTGGACAATAGCTGCTAGGCCTTTTTATAGTTTCATCAATAGGCTTATTTTCAGTGTTATTACTTTTGCCATGAAACTGTACCCTTAAGCTGAGCTTCCTCACAAACATTTTAAGGTATATCAGTACCTGAGCAACCTCACTCCTGCAGCTTGGTACAAAAGTCAGTCCTTTGGAGAACACACTTTTTTCATCTTCAGTCAGTGCTTTAACAGAGAGGTTCCAGATAAGTGGAGCACCTATTATTGTTGTCATTGTACCTGTTATTGTGGCTGGTTCCTCTGTCTGAGCCTGGGACCAGGGTTGTAGTCAGAGTTCCAGCTGGGATCCCAGGTATTGTATTTTCCTCACCCCTGTCCACTGTTTGGTTCTCCTGTCTCCCTGGGGGTTCGTGGATATAGTCTGAGACCTCTGGAATGCCTTCTCTGCTTTCTGGAATCTCGATGGGTTGTAGTAGTATTCCTCGCTGCGGCTGTGGTAGGGGGGAACCTGGTAAGAGTGACAAGCTCTGGGGCTCTGGTGGTGGTCGTCATTCTTGTTCTGGTACTGATGCTGGTTTTGGTAATGGTGTGGTGGTTGATGTCTGTGCTGTCGATATTGGTCTTCCTGAAGGAACTGGCTGTGTACTTAATAAAGGATTTTCGACTGGAAACAGACTGCCTGCCTTGTTTGGATTACTTTTGAATACTTAGTAATTCCGTACAATTATATATTTTTTATTATTTTTTTTTACTTAAGACGAGTTTAAGTTCTCTACTTCTACTACTATTGTCTGATCTGATTAATATACAATAATTAACTAGAGATATATGGACTGAAAATCTTCCACACAGAGATGCTTCTTACACCATTTTGTTTTTGGACCCACTATACTTGCTTAGTGGGTCTATATATATCACCGAACGCTTAGGTAAGCAAACGGTGATTAATCGGCCCCATATAAGCGAAAGCTTACAAAACCGATGTTCTGACAAAAAAAAAAAAAAAAAAGAAAGCACATTAAAACATGAGATTAAGTGGGGGGCTGTGCCCCCCACACCCCCTACTTAAATATACCAACTCCGAGACTGCACTACAGTGCCGAAAGCAGCAAAGTACCGAAGCGGCCAAGTGAATTCTTTACCAGGGAAAGAATTCGCTAACATTCCATTTCGATATTTTGCAGTTTCAGTTTTGTCAGTTTGAAAACATGCGATTTCGGATTGCTGATAGGAACCCCTGTTTAGTGGATTGTTTTGAGACTTCCGGGATACCATGGAGATTACCTGTTTTGGGTTTTTTTACAGTTCTCTGTTTACTAACAGGAACTCTAATGCTTATCTATGTGTTTGCTACTTCATATTTTACTGTATCCCTGCTGGTACTTCTCTGCGATCAGTGACACATTGAACCTCACTGAAACACTACAAATAAAGTGAGAATGTCAGCACAATTATATTGTATCCTAAAATGGAAAACTCTGGATTATCTGGCAGCTGGCATGTATCAGCTACAGTTTTTGAGGGCAGACCTTCTTCAGACTGGTGTACACATTGTAACATTGTGTGTGTGTGTGTGTGTGTGTGTGTGTGTGTGTGTGTGTGTGTGTGTGTGTGTGTGTGTGTGTGTGTGTGTGTGTGTGTGTGTGTGTGTGTGTGTGTGCTACCACTTACAGGTTGTAGTTCTGTAGTGCACTTAATGTAGAAAAATAGCCTTTGTGACTGTGAGTTTGTGGTGGAGAAGAGTGTCAGGAGTGATTTGTGACAGACGAGTACCTGTAAGAGTGAAAGGGAAGGTCTACAAGAGGTAATGAGACCAACTATGTTATATGGGTTGGAGACAGTGGCATTGGCAAAAAGGCAGGAGTTTGAGCTGGATGTGGCAGAGTTAAAGATGTTAAGATTTGCACTGGGTGTAATGAGGTTGGATAGGATTAGCAATAAGTATATGAGAGGGTCAGCCCAGGATGTAAGGTTTGGAGACAAAGCCAGAGAGGCAAGATTACATTGGTTTGGACATGTGCTGAGGAGGGATGCTGAGCATATTGGGAAAAAGATGCTAAGGATGAAGCTACCAGGTAACAGGAAAAGAGGAAGGCCTAAGATAAGTTTTATGGATGTGGTAAGAGAGGACATGCAGGTGGTTGGTGTGACAGAGCAAGATGCAGAGGACAGGAAGAAATGGAAACAGGTGATCTGCTGTGGTGACCCCTAACGGGAACAGCTGAAAGAAGATGATGATGACTGTGAGTTTGTGTGGAGAGAGGAGTTTGCTCTGTGTGTATGTGGGGGAGGTGTCTGTACATACATCTAACCAAAAATCACTAGTATCAAAACATTGTATCCAAAGTTCACTTCAGTATAAGCTATTAGCACACAATTGTAGACTTACTAAAACCAGTTCCATGGATAACTAATAGGCCTTTCTAGTGTACTCATTAATGCAGTGTAATTATTGTAGACTTACTAAACCACTAAACCAGTTCCACGGATAACTAATAGTCCTTTCTAGTGTACTCATTAATGCAGTGTAATTATTGCAGACTTACTAAACCAGTTCACTGGATAGGTAATAGACCTTTCTAGTGTTCTCACTAATGCATTGTAATTAGTGTAGATTTACTAAACCAGTTCCATGGATAGCTGATAGGCCTTTCTAGTGAACTCATTAATGCAATGTAAATTTTAATTTATTTATTCTTCAAGTTTCATCAATTGCTTTATGCTATTCTATCAGAACTTGTGCCAGCACTGATGAATCCAGTTTGTGACAATTCCTTCATGTAGCAAAACACATCTCAGTAGAATTAAAAATTCTTCATGCTATCCCCTTAGATTTATCTGGCTGTACTGTCAGATTCTGCTCCCTTAACACATGCAAATAAAAGTTCAATGTCCCAAGTTCAGACAGGAAATATAAGAACAGCAGCATTTGTAACAGGAAAATTTGCACCACAAAAGATAATTGTGGTACAGTGCAAAGATAAAGAGGATGCATATACAGATATCAATAACTGGAAAGCAAAGTGGGGTGGTGACATAAAAAGGATGCGTATATTTTAGATGGATAGATAGATAGCTAGGTGTGTGTGTGTGTGTGTGTGTGTGTGTGTGTGTGTGTGTGTGTGTGTGTGTGTGTGTGTGTGTGTGTGTGTGTGTGTGTGTGTGTGTGTGTGTGTGTGTCAGATAGCTTGTAGGGGGTAAATACTGCAGTGTTAGTAGCTGCAAGAGAGGAGTTGGCTGACGCTTCTTGCTGTAAGAATGGCAAACAAGATCCAAGGTAATGTACAGAGGGGCATTGTGGATAGACTAGTAGCTTGAGAGATTTTTCTGGCTGACACAAGCTATATATCAGCCAAATTGGTTCAGAGGATCTGAACCGTACCCACAAGTCAAGAATAAATGAAGACTGACAACATCAGATATTTAGTTAGGGAGTAATAACAGAGAACAGAGAACATTTATAATACTTACTGTCTGAAATAGGATAAGTTAAATACACTAACCATGAGATTCTTCATAAATATGGTATCTGTCTGAACTGTGTTTCTCAGTCCATCTGCGATTTTATGTAAACAGGTGTCAAACCTCCACGTTAGATTAAGGGCGGCATGTAACGAAGCATTCAGCATGTAACTGCAAATACCTGAGACTTTTAATACGCTTCCACCTGCAAATACCTGAGACTTTTAATACGCTTCCACCTGCAAATACCTGAGACTTTTAATACGCTTCCACCTGCAAATACCTGAGACTTTTAATACGCTTCCACCTGCAAATACCTGAGACTTTTAATACGCTTCCACCTGCAAATACCTGAGACTTTTAATAAGCTTCCACCTGCAAATACCTGAGACTTTTAATACGCTTCCACCTGCAAATACCTGAGACTTTTAATAAGCTTCCACCTGCAAATACCAGAGACTTTTAATACGCTTCCACCTGCAAATACCTGAGACTTTTAGTACGCTTCTACCTGCAAATACCTGAGACTTTTAATACGCTTCCACCTGCAAATACCTGAGACTTTTAATACGCTTCCACGTGCAAATACCTGAGACTTTTAATAAGCTTCCACCTGCAAATACCTGAGACTTTTAATAAGCTTCCACCTGCAAATACCTGAGACTTTTAATACGCTTCCACCTGCAAATACTTAGGACTTTAAATATGCCTTCACCTGTCTGCTGAATGCTGTCAGTGTTTTTTATTGTTTACTTAGTCATTTCCTGTCTTATCCGGCCCCCTGCTATAAAGCACGCTTTAGCGCGATTTAGCCCGATTTAGCGCGGAGTTGCTACTGTTGCACACTAGGGCAGCTCCGGTTAAGCAGGTTTAAACTATTCGGGCTACCTAAAGTCCACTCTTCAAATTTTCCCTTAAAACTACCTTCCTCGAACTATACTACTGATCTAATCAGCGTATCCTATAATTAAAAAGATCATCTCTACTTGACTCCAAGTAGACTATTCTCTATCTGTTAAACGTAGCACTTGCTCCTACAGTACTTATTACCTTGATACGCACTCTGGTCATAGATAGTACCCCAAAAGGCAACCCCATTTCTCGGTCACCCACGCCCCGGAATCTTTTTAAAGTTTTTTGTCTATTCCTTCTAGCATGTCGAGGGATCAGTTGCTAGTGTCCTCTCCTGCTCAGCTGGTGAACCTGGGAATATTGAGGCAATGTTACAATTGCCTCATGTACACAGAACAACCCTCTCCTCCTCCCACAAAACACAAATACATGCGAGAGATGCAACTACACGGCCAAACTGGAGGCTGAGCTCTCTCAACATAGGACTGGCAAGACCAGTCAGGAGGAGAAGGTTACCACACACACTATAGACCCAGTCTCACATATTACCATTACAACCTCAAATCATACACATAAACACACAAAGACATACTGGAGGCTCTGATCAAAAATCTACCAAAACAGCAGAGGCCAACAAAGCAGACACCCAAACAACCACCACCTCAGAACACAACACCTGCAACACATAGACCTCACAGTCAGAGTGTCAAACAGTCACAGCCCTTAAGGCCAAACACAATGCCAGACACACTAGTCATTGGTGACTCCATAGTCAGACACACTGGCGTCCCGCTCACCAGACTGAGTAAGGAGAAGGTCACAGTAAGCTGCCTGTCGGGCGCTAGAATCCGCCACATAACGCAAGCACTCAGGTCTCTCAACAGCAGGTACAAATATGATTCAGTCATTGTCCACGCTGGTGTAAACGACCTGAGACGTACCTCCTTGGACTACATGAAAAGAGACATTGAGGAGCTCTCTGATTATGTAGCCCAGACAGGTATGACCCTGACCTTGAGCAGTATCCTACCTTCACCAAGAATGATGCCACAATACAGAGATAAGATGATCAGCTTTAACAATTGGCTTAAACACTGGTGTCATTCAAAGGGGATCCAGTGTCTGTCTGCCTGGGATGACATGCTGGACAAGCCACGCTGCTTCTCAAGGGACGGCTTGCACCTGTCACCCTGGGATTCGGATATTGGCAAAGGCTCTTGCCACCCCATAGTGCCTTTTTAGGCAAGGCTCAAATTCTAAACATACCACCCTAGAACACAAAAAGGAAAAAACTAAGGGTAATGCTGCTCAATGCCAGAAGTCTAAATCTCAAAATGCATGCACTCGAGGCCCTTCTCAGTATGGAGAACATCGATGTCTGTGCTGTGACAGAAACCTGGTTCAAGGCTCCTGAGAGCACCCGAGCGCTATCAGGTTTTACCTCATATCATGCGTTCCGGCCCCAAAATCTGGACAATACCAAGAAAGGAGGGTATCCATATTCATCAAGGACACCCACACCTCAAGACTGGTGGCAACGCACGATGCATCGGAGACCATCCAGGTGCAATTAACCATAGGCAAGACTGCTCTGCAAATTGTAGCATGTTACAGGCCACCCTCACAAACTCAGGAACCTCACATGGCCTTCCTGAAAACACTAGAGGGATAAATGTATCACCAAACACCATCATACTAGGTGACTTCAATTACCCTAATATAGACTGGGAACACTACTCAAGCCCAAACACCCTAGCCCAAAAGTTCCTGGAATTCATAAACTCAAATGCCATGGAACAACTAGTCACCATCCCCACAAGAGGAGATAACATACTTGATCTCATCATCACGAACATGGGAGCACAATGTTCAACACGGAGGTGTACCCTCACTGGTGAGATCAGACCACAAACTAATCTCGCTGGAGGTCCTCATCCCACCCCCACCTGAAATAAAAGACCACAGTAAAGAACTTCTCAAAGCCGACTTCACACTTCTAAAGACTAGTGTGGTCTCCTTTAAGGCCCCGAGCAGCGGAAAACAGTACTCAAGCCGCTGAATCACTTACAAATGCCTTCTACCAGCACCTGCAGGACTGCATGGATAAGGCAATCCCAAGCAAAACAAAGACTCTTTGTACCAAAGGCAAGCATCCAGTCTGGTGGACCCCAGCCATAAACAAACTCTACAACAAAAGGAGGAAGCTACTACAAGATAGAGCAAAATCCTTAAAAGGTAAGACACCCTTGATCACTATAAGTAAAACTAAGAGCTCTCATAAAATCATCCAAAGCAAATTTCGAGAGAAAAATAGCTAAAGACTCAAAAGACAATCATAAGGCCTTCTTTAGCTATGTTAGAAACCTGGGAGGAAACTCCCAGATATGCTCAGAGCTAGTTCAAAATGATGTGAAGATTACTGATCCTACAGACATTGCCAACATACTGGCTGACAGGTTCAGTGCAAACTTCTGCCCCCCTCCCAGCCAAAGGGAGAGATATCTATACCAAACGATTGCAGCCCCCCAACATCTCAGCGCCCAAGTGAGAACTGCTCTCTCCAAAGCAAAAACACAGCATCCATGGGACCTGATGGTGTCCCGGCTGTGTGCTCCATGAACTCAATGAGGAATTAAACCCACAGCTAGGACAGCTGTTTAATCAAAGTCTTACCTCTGGATACATTACCCAGGGAGTGGCGCACTGCAACTGTGGTACCACTTCACAAAGGTGGTGCCTCCACCGACCCTCGAAATTACCGGCCCATTAGCTTGACAAGCCTTATCTGCAAAGCCATGGAGAGGATCATAATGGACCTCATAAATAAAGACATAGGGAATTTGCAGACTTTGGATCCAACCCAGTTTGGCTTTGTCAAAGGCAGATCATGCCTTTTAAAACTTGGTTGACTTTTGAAACAGTCACCAAAGCCATTGATGAGGGAAAGGCAGTCCATACAGCCTACCTCGATCTGGCTAAGGCCTTCGATACAATACCCCATTCGGGTATCATTGAAAAACTCATCAGCTTAAATGTCAACCCATACATCACAAGATGGGTTGCAAACTGGCTGAGTGACAGAACCCACAGGGTCAGAGCTGCTGGCGCCATGTCAGACTCAAAGCCTGTCACAAGTGGTGTCCCACAGGGCTCAGTCCTGGGCCCACTCTTGTTTGGCATCTACTTTTCGAAGTACAAGCAAACACAGGAGGGTTATGGCTGACAAAGTTTGCAGATGACTGCAAACTGGGCGCCATAGTAGAAAACACATCTGACACAGATATCCTTCAGAAGGGTCTCACAGAAGCGGATAACTGGTGCCAGAGCCACGGCCTAAAGTTAAATGCCAAAATGCATAGTCATACCCTTCGGGAAAAACAAGGTTACCCCTAGCTACCAAATAGGTGGCAATCCACTGAGCACAGAAGAAGTTATCAGGGACCTGGGGACCCAGGTTGATAGTAGTCTGTCATTCGACACCCATGTAGCTAAAGTAGTTAGGAAGACCTTCTACATTGCCCACCTTATCATGAAGGGATTCTCATCTAGATCAAGGGAGGTCATAGTCTCCCTTTACTCATCACTCATCAGACCAATGATTGAGTACAATGCCCCATTCGAATGTATCTGACCCGACACTTGCAGCAGCTGGAGAGGCCACAAAAGTTCCTCACCAAAAGGATAAAGGGTCTCAAAAATCTGTCCTATGCTGCCCGACTGAAAGAACTCCAGCTCTATTCAGTAAACACACATGCTCAGAGGTGACCTTTGCCTAACATACAAGGCCATGTCAAACCCAGATTTGATGAATATGCTTCACCTCAAAAATCTAGATCCATCAGAGCCACAAGGGCGGAGACTTAAACCTTGACACGGCTATTAATAGGACGTGCTGGAGGGATAGATTCATCACCCAAAGACTCCCTATGCTGTGGAACAAAATCCCGGTACATGTGAGGCAGAGCACCTCGCTGGCCTTGTTCAAGAGAAATCTTGACCAATGGATGGGAGATCGCAGATATACCCCAGGGATTACCTCAGTGTCACTGCTCGACAGAGGCACAGAAAAATAATGGGTATAGTTCCCCATACTAAAGGGGTGGCCTAAGCCACAAAACGATGGGCTAGGCTTGTAAATGCCCTCGGGCAGATAGCCTAGTATGAACCTATGAACCTATGAACCTATGAATGTAAAGCATCATGCCTCATATATGAATATGTATCTGAGAAGGGGAAGGTTGGCATAATAATGAAGGTGTTTACCTTACAGACACAAAGTGCAGGGTTTACTTCTCATGTGAGGTAAGTGGCTATGCTTAAAATGGCATTTAGCCTTGGACTAATCTATGAACCTATGAAACAAAGTGAGTATAAATAAAAGCAGGAGTACTGTAAAAATGTCATTGAACGCAAACTTCAGATGCTGAAATATGCTATGTAATGTGGGTATTACAATTCAAAGGAGGTAATCACTTAGAGGAAAATATATGTGTTATAGATTCTTATCAAAGTAATGAACTGTGGTACACCTAATGACAGAATTTCATAGGCCTTACTTTATACTTCTCCATGATAAAGCTATTTCGTAGGTAGAGATTAAAACATAGCAAACTGGAAAAGCTTAATGGATGGCTTTTGGAACATTACCATTCCAGTATGTTCATGTAGGTGAATACATTTCATTAGAGGTATACATATAAATCACGTACACTCACTGATTATATTCACGTACAAATTGTATGGTCTCATGCCATTCACAAAACATATAAATCACGTACACTCACTGATTATATTCACGTACAAATTGTATGGTCTCATGCCATTCACAAAACATATAAATCACGTACACTCACTGATTATATTCACGTACAAATTGTATGGTCTCATGCCATTCACAAAACATATAAATCACGTACACTCACTGATTATATTCACATACAAATTGTATGGTCTCATGCCATTCACAAAACATATAAATCACGTACACTCACTGATTATATTCATGTACAAATTGTATGGTCTCATGCCATTCACAAAACATATAAATCACATACACTCACTGATTATATTCACGTACAAATTGTATGGTCTCATGCCATTCACAAAACATATAAATCACGTACACTCACTGATTATATTCACGTACAAATTGTATGGTCTCATGCCATTCACAAAACATATAAATCACGTACACTCACTGATTATATTCACGTACAAATTGTATGGTCTCATGCCATTCACAAAACATATAAATCATGTACACTTACTGATTATATTCACGTACAAATTGTATGGTCTCATGCCATTCACAAAACATATAAATCACGTACACTCACTGATTATATTCACGTACAAATTGTATGGTCTCATGCCATTCACAAAACCTATAAATCATGTACACTCACTGATTATATTCACTTACAAATTGTATGGTCTCATGCCATTCACAAAACATATAAATCACGTACACTCACTGATTATATTCACGTACAACTTGTATGGTCTCATGTCATTCACAAAACATATAAATCACGTACACTCACTGATTATATTCATGTACAAATTGTATGGTCTCATGCCATTCACAAAACATATAAATCACGTACACTCACTGATTATATTCACATACAAATTGTATGGTCTCATGCCATTCACAAAACATATAAATCACGTACACTCACTGATTATATTCATGTACAAATTGTATGGTCTCATGTCATTCACAAAACATATAAATCACGTACACTCACTGATTATATTCATGTACAAATTGTATGGTCTCATGCCATTCACAAAACATATAAATCACGTACACTCACTGATTATATTCACGTACAAATTGTATGGTCTCATGCCATTCACAAAACATATAAATCACATACACTCACTGATTATATTCATGTACAAATTGTATGGTCTCATGCCATTCACAAAACATATAAATCATGTACACTCACTGATTATATTCACGTACAAATTGTATGGTCTCATGCCATTCACAAAACATATAAATCACGTACACTCACTGATTATATTCACGTACAAATTGTATGGTCTCATGCCATTCACAAAACATATAAATCACGTACACTCACTGATTATATTCACGTACAACTTGTATGGTCTCATGCCATTCACAAAACATATAAATCACGTACACACACTGATTATATTCACGTACAAATTGTATTGTCTCATGCCATTCACAAAACATATAAATCACGTACACTCACTGATTATATTCTTGTACAAATTGTATGGTCTCATGCCATTCACAAAACATATAAATCACGTACACTCACTGATTATATTCACTTACAAATTGTATGGTCTCATGCCATTCACAAAACATATAAATCACGTACACTCACTGATTATATTCACGTACAAATTGTATGGTCTCATGCCATTCACAAAACATATAAATCACGTACACTCACTGATTATATTCATGTACAAATTGTATGGTCTCATGCCATTCACAAAACATATAAATCACGTACACTCACTGATTATATTCTTGTACAAATTGTATGGTCTCATGCCATTCACAAAACATATAAATCACGTACACTCACTGATTATATTCACGTACAAATTGTATGGTCTCATGCCATTCACAAAACATATAAATCACGTACACTCACTGATTATATTCTTGTACAAATTGTATGGTCTCATGCCATTCACAAAACATATAAATCACGTACACTCACTGATTATATTCACTTACAAATTGTATGGTCTCATGCCATTCACAAAACATATAAATCACGTACACTCACTGATTATATTCACGTACAAATTGTATGGTCTCATGCCATTCACAAAACATATAAATCACGTACACTCACTGATTATATTCATGTACAAATTGTATGGTCTCATGCCATTCACAAAACATATAAATCACGTACACTCACTGATTATATTCTTGTACAAATTGTATGGTCTCATGCCATTCACAAAACATATAAATCACGTACACTCACTGATTATATTCACGTATAAATTGTATGGTCTCATGCCATTCACAAAACATATAAATCACGTACACTCACTGATTATATTCACATACAAATTGTATGGTCTCATGCCATTCACAAAACATATAAATCACGACACTCACTGATTATATTCACGCATAAATTGTATGGTCTCATGCCATTCACAAAACATATAAATCACGACACTCACTGATTATATTCACGCACAAATTGTATGGTCTCATGCCATTCACAAAACATATAAATCATGTACACTCACTGATTATATTCACGTACAAATTGTATGGTCTCATGCCATTCACAAAACATATAAATCATGTACACTCACTGATTATATTCACGTACAAATTGTATGGTCTCATGCCATTCACAAAACATATAAATCACGTACACTCACTGATTATATTCACGTACAAATTGTATGGTCTCATGCCATTCACAAAACATATAAATCACGTACACTCACTGATTATATTCACGTACAAATTGTATGGTCTCATGCCATTCACAAAACATATAAATCACGTACACTCACTGATTATATTCATGTACAAATTGTATGGTCTCATGCCATTCACAAAACATATAAATCACGTACACTCACTGATTATATTCACGTACAAATTGTATGGTCTCATGCCATTCACAAAACATATAAATCACGTACACTCACTGATTATATTCACGTACAAATTGTATGGTCTCATGCCATTCACAAAACATATAAATCACGACACTCACTGATTATATTCATGTACAAATTGTATGGTCTCATGCCATTCACAAAACATATAAATCACGTACACTCACTGATTATATTCACGTACAAATTGTATGGTCTCATGCCATTCACAAAACATATAAATCACGTACACTCACTGATTATATTCACGCATAAATTGTATGGTCTCATGCCATTCACAAAACATATAAATCACATACACTCACTGATTATATTCACGTACAAATTGTATGGTCTCATGCCATTCACAAAACATATAAATCATGTACACTCACTGATTATATTCACTTACAAATTGTATGGTCTCATGCCATTCACAAAACATATAAATCACGTACACTCACTGATTATATTCACGTACAAATTGTATGGTCTCATGCCATTCACAAAACATATAAATCACGACACTCACTGATTATATTCATGTACAAATTGTATGGTCTCATGCCATTCACAAAACATATAAATCACGTACACTCACTGATTATATTCACGTATAAATTGTATGGTCTCATGCCATTCACAAAACATATAAATCACGTACACTCACTGATTATATTCATGTACAAATTGTATGGTCTCATGCCATTCACAAAACATATAAATCTGGTACACTCACTGATTATATTCACGTATAAATTGTATGGTCTGATGCCATTCACAAAACATATAAATCACGTACACTCACTGATTATATTCACGTACAAATTGTATGGTCTCATGCCATTCACAAAACATATAAATCACGTACACTCACTGATTATATTCACGTACAAATTGTATGGTCTCATGCCATTCACAAAACATATAAATCACGTACACTCACTGATTATATTCACGCACAAATTGTATGGTCTCATGCCATTCACAAAACATATAAATCACGACACTCACTGATTATATTCACGCATACAAATTGTATGGTCTCATGCCATTCACAAAACATATAAATCACGTACACTCACTGATTATATTCACGTACAAATTGTATGGTCTCATGCCATTCACAAAACATATAAATCACGTACACTCACTGATTATATTCACGTACAAATTGTATGGTCTCATGCCATTCACAAAACATATAAATCACGACACTCACTGATTATATTCACGCATAAATTGTATGGTCTCATGCCATTCACAAAACATATAAATCATGTACACTCACTGATTATATTCACGTATAAATTGTATGGTCTGATGCCATTCACAAAACATATAAATCACGTACACTCACTGATTATATTCACGTATAAATTGTATGGTCTCATGCCATTCACAAAACATATAAATCACGTACACTCACTGATTATATTCACGTACAAATTGTATGGTCTCATGCCATTCACAAAACATATAAATCACGTACACTCACTGATTATATTCACGCATAAATTGTATGGTCTCATGCCATTCACAAAACATATAAATCACGTACACTCACTGATTATATTCACGTACAAATTGTATGGTCTCATGCCATTCACAAAACATATAAATCACGTACACTCACTGATTATATTCACGTTACAAATTGTATGGTCTCATGCCATTCACAAAACATATAAATCACGTACACTCACTGATTATATTCACGTATAAATTGTATGGTCTCATGCCATTCACAAAACATATAAATCACGTACACTCACTGATTATATTCACGTACAAATTGTATGGTCTCATGCCATTCACAAAACATATAAATCACGTACACTCACTGATTATATTCACGTACAAATTGTATGGTCTCATGCCATTCACAAAACATATAAATCACGTACACTCACTGATTATATTCACGTACAAATTGTATGGTCTCATGCCATTCACAAAACATATAAATCACGTACACTCACTGATTATATTCACGTACAAATTGTATGGTCTCATGCCATTCACAAAACATATAAATCACGTACACTCACTGATTATATTCACTTACAAATTGTATGGTCTCATGCCATTCACAAAACATATAAATCACGTACACTCACTGATTATATTCACAAACAAATTGTATGGTCTCATGCCATTCACAAAACATATAAATCACGTACACTCACTGATTATATTCACGTACAAATTGTATGGTCTCATGCCATTCACAAAACATATAAATCACGTACACTCACTGATTATATTCACGTACAAATTGTATGGTCTCATGCCATTCACAAAACATATAAATCACATACACTCACTGATTATATTCACTTACAAATTGTATGGTCTCATGCCATTCACAAAACATATAAATCACGTACACTCACTGATTATATTCACGTACAAATTGTATGGTCTCATGCCATTCACAAAACATATAAATCACATACACTCACTGATTATATTCACGTACAAATTGTATGGTCTCATGCCATTCACAAAACATATAAATCACATACACTCACTGATTATATTCACGTACAAATTGTATGGTCTCATGCCATTCACAAAACATATAAATCACATACACTCACTGATTATATTCACGTACAAATTGTATGGTCTCATGCCATTCACAAAACATATAAATCACGTACACTCACTGATTATATTCACGTACAAATTGTATGGTCTCATGCCATTCACAAAACATATAAATCACGTACACTCACTGATTATATTCACGTACAAATTGTATGGTCTCATGCCATTCACAAAACATATAAATCACGACACTCACTGATTATATTCACGTACAACTTGTATGGTCTCATGCCATTCACAAAACATATAAATCACATACACTCACTGATTATATTCACGTACAAATTGTATCGTCTCATGCCATTCACAAAACATATAAATCACGTACACTCACTGATTATATTCACGCATAAATTGTATGGTCTCATGCCATTCACAAAACATATAAATCACGACACTCACTGATTATATTCATGTACAAATTGTATGGTCTCATGCCATTCACAAAACATATAAATCACGTACACTCACTGATTATATTCACGTACAAATTGTATGGTCTCATGCCATTCACAAAACATATAAATCACGTACACTCACTGATTATATTCACGTATAAATTGTATGGTCTGATGCCATTCACAAAACATATAAATCACGTACACTCACTGATTATATTCACGCACAAATTGTATGGTCTCATGCCATTCACAAAACATATAAATCACGACACTCACTGATTATATTCACGCATAAATTGTATGGTCTCATGCCATTCACAAAACATATAAATCACGACACTCACTGATTATATTCACGCACAAATTGTATGGTCTCATGCCATTCACAAAACATATAAATCACGTACACTCACTGATTATATTCACGCATAAATTGTATGGTCTCATGCCATTCACAAAACATATAAATCACGTACACTCACTGATTATATTCACGCATAAATTGTATGGTCTCATGCCATTCACAAAACATATAAATCACGACACTCACTGATTATATTCACTTACAAATTGTATGGTCTCATGCCATTCACAAAACATATAAATCACGTACACTCACTGATTATATTCACGCATAAATTGTATGGTCTCATGCCATTCACAAAACATATAAATCACGTACACTCACTGATTATATTCACGTACAAATTGTATGGTCTCATGCCATTCACAAAACATATAAATCATGTACACTCACTGATTATATTCACGCATAAATTGTATGGTCTCATGCCATTCACAAAACATATAAATCACGTACACTCACTGATTATATTCACGCATAAATTGTATGGTCTCATGCCATTCACAAAACATATAAATCACGACACTCACTGATTATATTCACTTACAAATTGTATGGTCTCATGCCATTCACAAAACATATAAATCACATACACTCACTGATTATATTCACGTACAAATTGTATGGTCTCATGCCATTCACAAAACATATAAATCACGTACACTCACTGATTATATTCACGCATAAATTGTATGGTCTCATGCCATTCACAAAACATATAAATCACATACACTCACTGATTATATTCACGCATAAATTGTATGGTCTCATGCCATTCACAAAACATATAAATCACGTACACTCACTGATTATATTCACGCATAAATTGTATGGTCTCATGCCATTCACAAAACATATAAATCACGCACACTCACTGATTATATTCACGCATAAATTGTATGGTCTCATGCCATTCACAAAACATATAAATCACGACACTCACTGATTATATTCACGCATAAATTGTATGGTCTCATGCCATTCACAAAACATATAAATCACGTACACTCACTGATTATATTCACATACAAATTGTATGGTCTCATGCCATTCACAAAACATATAAATCACGTACACTCACTGATTATATTCACGTACAAATTGTATGGTCTCATGCCATTCACAAAACATATAAATCACGTACACTCACTGATTATATTCACGCATACAAATTGTATGGTCTCATGCCATTCACAAAACATATAAATCACGTACACTCACTGATTATATTCACGTATAAATTGTATGGTCTCATGCCATTCACAAAACATATAAATCATGTACACTCACTGATTATATTCACGTACAAATTGTATGGTCTCATGCCATTCACAAAACATATAAATCACGTACACTCACTGATTATATTCACGTACAAATTGTATGGTCTCATGCCATTCACAAAACATATAAATCACGTACACTCACTGATTATATTCACGTACAAATTGTATGGTCTCATGCCATTCACAAAACCTATAAATCACGTACACTCACAGATTATATTCACGTACAAATTGTATGGTCTCATGCCATTCACAAAACCTATAAATCATGTACACTCACTGATTATATTCACTTACAAATTGTATGGTCTCATGCCATTCACAAAACATATAAATCACGTACACTCACTGATTATATTCATGTACAAATTGTATGGTCTCATGCCATTCACAAAACATATAAATCACGTACACTCACTGATTATATTCATGTACAAATTGTATGGTCTCATGCCATTCACAAAACATATAAATCACGTACACTCACTGATTATATTCACTTACAAATTGCATGTTCTCCTCCCATCCACAAAACCTATAAATCACGTACACTCACAGATTATATTCACGTACAAATTGTATGGTCTCATGCCATTCAAAAAACATATAAATCACGTACACTCACTGATTATATTCACGCATAAATTGTATGGTCTCATGCCATTCACAAAACATATAAATCACGTACACTCACTGATTATATTCACGCATAAATTGTATGGTCTCATGCCATTCACAAAACATATAAATCATGTACACTCACTGATTATATTCACGTATAAATTGTATGGTCTGATGCCATTCACAAAACATATAAATCACGACACTCACTGATTATATTCACGTACAAATTGTATGGTCTCATGCCATTCACAAAACATATAAATCACGTACACTCACTGATTATATTCACGCATAAATTGTATGGTCTCATGCCATTCACAAAACCTATAAATCACGTACACTCACTGATTATATTCACGCATACAAATTGTATGGTCTCATGCCATTCACAAAACATATAAATCACGACACTCACTGATTATATTCACGCACAAATTGTATGGTCTCATGCCATTCACAAAACATATAAATCATGTACACTCACTGATTATATTCACGCATAAATTGTATGGTCTCATGCCATTCACAAAACATATAAATCACATACACTCACTGATTATATTCACTTACAAATTGTATGGTCTCATGCCATTCACAAAACATATAAATCACGTACACTCACTGATTATATTCAGGTACAAATTGTATGGTCTCATGCCATTCACAAAACATATAAATCATGTACACTCACTGATTATATTCACTTACAAATTGTATGGTCTCATGCCATTCACAAAACATATAAATCACGTACACTCACTGATTATATTCACGTACAAATTGTATGGTCTCATGCCATTCACAAAACATATAAATCACATACACTCACTGATTATATTCATGTACAAATTGTATGGTCTCATGCCATTCACAAAACATATAAATCACGTACACTCACTGATTATATTCACGTACAAATTGTATGGTCTCATGCCATTCACAAAACATATAAATCATGTACACTCACTGATTATATTCACGTATAAATTGTATGGTCTGATGCCATTCACAAAACATATAAATCACGACACTCACTGATTATATTCACGCATAAATTGTATGGTCTCATGCCATTCACAAAACATATAAATCACGACACTCACAGATTATATTCACGTACAACTTGTATGGTCTCATGCCATTCACAAAACATATAAATCACGTGACACTCACTGATTATATTCACGAACAAATTGTATGGTCTCATGCCAGTCACAAAACATATAAATCACGTACACTCACTGATTATATTCATGTACAAATTGTATGGTCTCATGCCATTCACAAAACATATAAATCACGTACACTCACTGATTATATTCACGTACAAATTGTATGGTCTCATGCCATTCACAAAACATATAAATCATGTACACTCACTGATTATATTCACGTACAAATTGTATGGTCTCATGCCATTCACAAAACATATAAATCACGTACACTCACTGATTATATTCACGCATAAATTGTATGGTCTCATGCCATTCACAAAACATATAAATCATACACTCACTGATTATATTCACATACAAATTGTATGGTCTCATGCCATTCACAAAACATATAAATCACGTACACTCACTGATTATATTCACGTACAAATTGTATGGTCTCATGCCATTCACAAAACATATAAATCATGTACACTCACTGATTATATTCACGTACAAATTGTATGGTCTCATGCCATTCACAAAACATATAAATCACGACACTCACTGATTATATTCACGCATAAATTGTATGGTCTCATGCCATTCACAAAACGTATAAATCACATACACTCACTGATTATATTCACGTACAAATTGTATGGTCTCGTGCCATTCACAAAACATATAAATCATGTACACTCACTGATTATATTCACGTACAAATTGTATGGTCTCATGCCATTCACAAAACATATAAATCACGTACACTCACTGATTATATTCACATACAAATTGTATGGTCTCATGCCATTCACAAAACATATAAATCACGTACACTCACTGATTATATTCTCGTACAAATTGTATGGTCTCATGCCATTCACAAAACATATAAATCACGTACACTCACAGATTATATTCACGTACAAATTGTATGGTCTCATGCCATTCACAAAACATATAAATCATGTACACTCACTGATTATATTCACGTACAAATTGTATGGTCTCATGCCATTCACAAAACCTATAAATCACGTACACTCACTGATTATATTCACAAACAAATTGTATGGTCTCATGCCATTCACAAAACATATAAATCACGTACACTCACTGATTATATTCACGTACAAATTGTATGGTCTCATGCCATTCACAAAACCTATAAATCATGTACACTCACTGATTATATTCACGTACAAATTGTATGGTCTCATGCCATTCACAAAACATATAAATCACGTACACTCACTGATTATATTCTCGTACAAATTGTATGGTCTCATGCCATTCACAAAACATATAAATCACGTACACTCACTGATTATATTCATGTACAAATTGTATGGTCTCATGCCATTCACAAAACATATAAATCACGTACACTCACTGATTATATTCACTTACAAATTGTATGGTCTCATGCCATTCACAAAACATATAAATCACATACACTCACTGATTATATTCACGCACAAATTGTATGGTCTCATGCCATTCACAAAACCTATAAATCACGACACTCACTGATTATATTCACGCACAAATTGTATTGTCTCATGCCATTCACAAAACATATAAATCACGCACACTCACTGATTATATTCTCGCATAAATTGTATGGTCTCATGCCATTCACAAAACATATAAATCACGACACTCACTGATTATATTCACGCATAAATTGTATGGTCTCATGCCATTCACAAAACATATAAATCACGTACACTCACTGATTATATTCACGTACAAATTGTATGGTCTCATGCCATTCACAAAACCTATAAATCATGTACACTCACTGATTATATTCACGTATAAATTGTATGGTCTCATGCCATTCACAAAACATATAAATCACGTACACTCACTGATTATATTCACGTACAAATTGTATGGTCTCATGCCATTCACAAAACATATAAATCACATACACTCACTGATTATATTCACGTACAACTTGTATGGTCTCATGCCATTCAAAAAACATATAAATCACGTACACTCAATGATTATATTCACGTACAAATTGTATGGTCTCATGCCATTCACAAAACATATAAATCACGTACACTCACTGATTATATTCATGTACAAATTGTATGGTCTCATGCCATTCACAAAACATATAAATCACGTACACTCACAGATTATATTCACGTACAAATTGTATGGTCTCATGCCATTCACAAAACATATAAATCACGTACACTCACTGATTATATTCACGCATAAATTGTATGGTCTCATGCCATTCACAAAACATATAAATCACGTACACTCACTGATTATATTCACGTACAAATTGTATGGTCTCATGCCATTCACAAAACATATAAATCACGTACACTCACTGATTATATTCACGCATAAATTGTATGGTCTCATGCCATTCACAAAACATATAAATCACATACACTCACTGATTATATTCACGCACAAATTGTATGGTCTCATGCCATTCACAAACATATAAATCACGTACACTCACTGATTATATTCACGTACAAATTGTATGGTCTCATGCCATTCACAAAACATATAAATCACGTACACTCACTGATTAAATTCACATACAAATTGTATGGTCTCATGCCATTCACAAAACATATAAATCACGTACACTCACTGATTATATTCACATACAAATTGTATGGTCTCATGCCATTCACAAAACATATAAATCACGTACACTCACTGATTATATTCACGTACAAATTGTATGGTCTCATGCCATTCACAAAACATATAAATCACGTACACTCACTGATTATATTCACGTACAAATTGTATGGTCTCATGCCATTCACAAAATGCAATCACTGCAATAAATGTCCAGGTTCCCCCATTCTCAGATCAACATACAGAAACAGAGTTTAATTCTGCTGGCTGCCCAATTACTAGAAAATGGAAATCAGAGTGAAAACTAAATGTATTTGGTATAGTGAATGCTATAACAGAGATAAAAGAACTGGAGGACAAAAAGGACGGGGCAAATCTCCCATTTTCTACATCACTCCATGCTGATGTGTCAACTGTCGCCATCTGTCTCTGTTCAGTACCACTCTCTTACCGTCTTCAACACTCATGTCTGACTGTCGCAGCTCTTCATTCACACAATCCATCCACCTCTTTGCTGGATGCTGTCATTTGCTATTGCCTTCTTCCTGTCTGTCCTAAATCTTCTTCATCAGATTGTCTTCTGTTTTTCACGTGCCCAAACCACTATAATCTGTTCTCTTTCAACTTTCCTGCAATTGGAGCTACTTTGGCTTCTGCTCTTTTTGGTCTTCATTTCTTTGTCTGTCCCACAGGGTGCATCTTACCACCCATCCCAGTCAGTTTATCTCCATCACCTCAAGCTTCCTCAACTGCTCTGCCTTTACTGCCCAGGTTTCTGTACCATACAGTAGTACTAGTCGCACCACTATTTTGTACACCTTACTTTTCAGCTTCTCTGGCATTCTTCCGTCATAGACTACCCAAACACTCTCTGCCATTTAGCACCCCTTCTGATTCTAGCTTTGACCTCCACATTCAGACTTTCCTTGTCCTCAACCACCCCTCCCAGATACTTGAGGTTGATAACATGTTCTATTTTCCCTTCTGTCTCAATTTACACCTGGTTCTGATTTCCCCCATTTGTTGCTATTACAATTGTCTTATCTGTACTTAGTTTGATCCCATGTGCATTCAGTTTTGCATTCCATTCCCCTATCCTTTGCTGAAGTTCTTGCTCAGAGTCTGCCTGTAATGCCACATCATCCACCACATCTGTATTTCCTAATCCCTCCCTCATGCTCTTTGCTAACCCTTTCCAAATCCTGTCCTGAACCTTTTGGGTTTAGAGTGCAACCTCTGTGCTTCCCCACTCCAACTGTTTGTTACTCTTGAATTACATTCTCCCTTGATACACTGGTCATACATGAATAGTCAGCATGCACATGCAAGCACTTGGCACACCACTCACACCTGTTGCCTGGCTACTTTTCTTAATACAGTCCCTACACTGTTCATTGGTTGCAATACTTGAGTCATACTGATGCATGAATCACTAATGCATCCTCTGTATTCTTCTGAATTCCACATTATTGAGTCATTCACTCATAGTGATAGCCTAGCCTGCATCCTTCTCCAAGTCTGGTTCACTGTCCAAGCTCACATTCTTAACTGCCCTCCCATCCTTCCATCTGGATCTCCCCTAACACAGTCCCCTTCTATTTCTAGCTTTCATCAAAACATCCTTCAATTCCTCCTTCCACAGTGGCACTTTCTAGTGTCATATGTCTTTCTTCTTCTGGATTTTGCCAAGTGGCCTTCAAGCCTCTCAGCCATCTCAGCTCCTGGCTGTACAGGATGTCCAGCAGTTTCCTCCAGATCCTTTGGATGCCTATTCTCTATTCCTGTGTAAACTGGGCAATGAGTGCACAAGGGCCACTAGCACACTAGACACCAGATTGGTGGGCTTTATAGCCTATGGATTATGGAGCCCATTTAGGGTGCCTAAAGTGGGCAACAAGCACATCCCACCAGCAAAATAGCACACTAGGCCTGCACTGGCAATGCTGCACACTGGTGCCTGTACCATTAGTCAATAAATTATCTTGAGTACTTTGTTACAGTTAATAGATTGCCACAAGTCATCTATAATGCAGTTTTATCTTGAGTTCTTTACATACCATCACGTTGTTGCAGTCTGCTAGATTGAGTGAGTTATTCTATACAATTTATTTTGAGTAGAGAGTTTTTTTAGACAGTCACACTTACAACAGAAACAACAGGGAAAACAAGCAACATCCAGAGTAGGGGCCGTTGAGGACACAGAGGAACATTGCAAACAACAGAAGCATTAAACACAAGCAGAGATGCATTCAGAGCAAACCATTGAACATTGCAACTCCAGCATGTAATGCCAAGGCATTGTAAATTATTTGAATTATGCATCATGTTATTCACCATCATGTTATAAAGTACCTTTATGTATAAATGTGCTTTATAATCCAATAATGTAATAATTCCACTACATGACCATGTGGTCAATTAAATGCATAAATTGTTGCTGGTAAGAAACCAAGCAGAGATCCCAACAATGTCAGTCCCAAAAAATCTGCCAAGCTAAAAAATCAAAGCTGTAAGTCACAAAAACTATGTAGACTGTCTCAAAGTTTTTTCATTTTGGTATCATACAGGCTACTAAGAGATGGTCTTTGCCTCATGAATAGAATCTCAACAGAACCTAAATTTTTTTGCCTTTGGTACATTACAAGCTATCAAGAGATCATCTTTAGCTCTTCTCTAACATCAAGCCAAGAGGTAGCAAGAACAGAACAACACATTATCAATGGTCCTGGTAGCAAGAACAACAGTGGTGTTGAGACAGTACTCTAAGACAGCATCAAGACAAGCTCGTGGAGGTGTATATTTCTGCGCGTGACCTGCGTGACAGTAGCGTTGTCACCTTGGCTCAAGAGCTCGTGGGCTCGAGCGTCAGCTCATCGAATTCACTGCATTAGACTACTGTGAATAGCACAACGGTGGTGAGCTGCAAAAGGGCTGAACCGAAAGACACCTGAATCAACTGGGGGTCATTAGCGGACCGAATTCATGAAACCTCCCTAACCATTAAGAACACTGAGGTGGTCAGAAATGATGTACTGTTCCAACATGATGGTCCACCTGGGGCCCCATGATGACAAACTGGGGGGTTATGTCAGGGGCATGCTGTGATGTGTATGTGTTTCCCCCACTTGGGGCTGTGATGTGCAAAACATAGTACCAAAAAAACTCACCACTATAACACACCACCATGGGGCTACCCACCAAGTTTCCCACACCTACCACCTCCTCAAAACCACCAGTGGGTAAACCACACAATCACCCTCCTACCCAATGGGGGCTACATTCCCTGGCCCTCCAATATAGGGGGAATGGGATTGCAGTGCAGTTTTTTAATTCAAAATCTTTTGGGTTTGTCTCTTTGGTTATATGGGAGGTGGTATATTGTTGTTTGAGGTATATCATATATGGTTTTGACTACAGACCCTTATCATAATGTAGCCCAGTTATGTGAACCATGCAAATAATAAAGTAGACCCTTATAAAGATGGACATGTATACCATGCCTTGACTGCCAAGCCATGTAGACAATTAACATGGAACTTGGTAAACCTGATTTAGCTTTGCAATAAATGATCTTAACTAATACAGTACACACAGTCTATCTCAACGTTGCCAAGGCTTTCAACACAATCCCCCACTCTGGCATCATCAAGAAACTCACCCAGCTGGGGATTAACCCTTGCTTTACTTATTAAACCTGGTAGACTTCTTTTAGAATGTCAGCAAAGCAATGGATGAAGGTAAGACAGTACACACAGTCTATCTCAACCTTGCCAAGGCTTTCAACACAATCCCCCACTCTGGCATCATCAAGAAACTCACCCAGCTGGGGATTAACCCTTGCTTTACTAGATGGGCAGCCAATTGGCTCACCAAGAGAACATGCTGTCAAAATTGGTGACTCCACTGCCACCAGTAGACCCATCACTAGCGGAGTACCACAGGGGTCTGTGCTGGGCTCCTTACTGTTTGGCATTTATTTCTCACAAGTCCAGGCCTCTGGCTCACCAAGTTTGCTGATGATTCCAAATTGGGAGCACTCATTAAGTCCCCCAATGATGTCAACATATTACAAGAAAAGCTAACCCAAGCAAATGATTGGTGCCAAATCCATGGTCTAAAACTAAATGCAAAAAAATGCATTCTTATTCCCTTACGCAAAATGGAATTCCTACAAATTACAATACTGACAGCACTCCCCTGAGTTCCGACCCAGTAGTATGAGACCTGGGAATGCAGATTGATACCAATCTGAATTTTGACCACCAAGTTTCCACAGTGGTAAAGAAAGCCTTCCACATTGTGTACCTCATAAGCAAGAGCATAGCATTCAGGTCAAGGGATGTGATAAGTCCACTGTACTCGACCCTCATCAGACCAATAATGGAGTATGATGCACTCTTTTGCATGTACCTTACCAGACACTGCAGCAGCTGGAGAGACTTCAGAGGTTTCTCACTAAGAAAATGCAAGAGCTGCAAACTATGATCTATGTGGACAGGCTGAAAGCCCTGTCACTTTATTCTGTATTGTATAGGCTGCTGAGAGGCAACTTGTATCTGGCCTATAGGGCTATCAACAACCCTGTGTGCCTGGCCTATAAGGCAATCTCTCACCCTGCCCTAATGGAAAAGCTGCACATCCACAACTCAAATGGCACAAGAGTCACGTGCTCTAGGGATCTCAACCTAGCCTGTGACATTAACAGAACGTGCTGGAGAGACGGATATGTCTCCCAGAGACTGCTGCTTCTCTGGAATTGACTTCCTATTCATGTAAAATAGAGCTCCTCACTGACCCCATTCAAGCACAACCTAGATAACTGGACAGGAGACTGCAAATCCGCCCCTGGGATGGCACCCACATCCCACATGCACAGGGGTAGCCAGTGTTGATCACAGACTCTGTTCATAAATTCATTCTGCGAACTTCATTGACCTCATGCTGTTTGTAAGAAAATTGAATTTAAGAATTTTAATGGGTGATAAGGGTTCTACTACTAGTTCCTTAAAATTTCTAGTGTATTCAACCCTCCTTTGCATGAAATGTTATGGCTTTTTGAGAGACTGTGTGAGTATGATTTAAGGCCCTGGCTGTTAGTAAACCTTCTAATTTTAAAAAAGGTACCAATGTCACTAGACGTCAATGAGAATTCATTACAATGTTGCAGAATTGCAACATCAGGGTTATGAAACCTGATAAGGGGGGGGTTTGGTTTTCATGGATTACTTTCTTTATGTTGAAAAAATATTGATGCTGTTGAACACTGAGTCTTATGTTTTAGTTAGTATCAACAAAATTAACACTGCTTACACTAAAATAATGGGAATTATAGAAGCCTTATTTTTGGAAAGGGTGATTGACATCGAATTGTACCAGTATTTGATGGTGTTAGCCCCTAAGCTTCCGGTCTTGTTTGGAATCCCCAAAATCCATAAATCCATTTCTGACCCTCCTTTTAGACCTATAGTGAATGGCCGAGCCTATATCACTTACGCATGTGCCAAATTCATAGACAGTGTTTTAAGCCCATTGGTCATCCAAGAGTCCCAGATTTGTAAGGATTCGTGGAGTTTTCTTCAGGATATCAACAAAATTCCATTTAATAAGAACTATTGGTTTTTGACCATTGATATTAAAGATTTATATACTGTCATTCCTCAGAATTTGGGTATGCAATGGGTTCGTGAATTCTTAATTGATAAGAGGATTGATGATAACACCATTTATCTGGGTGAAACATTATTGGAGATTGTTTTAAATTACAACTTTATGTTGTTTGACGGCAAAATTTTCTTACAAAAATCAGGGGTGGCAATGGGTTCCCCTTGTGGTGGTAGCTTTGCCAATTGTGTGTTAGCTTACTGGGAAAGGTCATTTTTGTTTACCAATGCACTGTTTGATGAGTGTGTCGCCTGGTACACTAGGCACCAGGATGACATGTTCATCATTTGGAAAGCACCACCATCTCTAGTTCCAACATTTATTACTAGTATTTCTAGTATGACTGACTTTTTGGAATTCACGTATAACTTACAGGAGATAAATATCAACTATCTAGACATTTTGTTATCCAAAGACACAGTTAATTTGAAATATAAAAGTGTCATTTATAGAAAGCCCACATATTCAAATGCTTTCCTCCATTTCACCAGTTGCCACCCTAGCCATCAAAAGAGAGCTGTTGTGAAGGGACAGATGGTTAGGGTGGCCAGGATGATATCTGATGAAGAAGATTTTCTAGTGGAATGTGAGTATTTGAGTGCTATGTTCATTAACAGGGGATATCCACCCCGCTTTGTTTATGAAATTAAATCTGAGGTTATGTATAAAAGACACTCTGGTTTTTATAAACCAGTATTGATTGGGAACATTAGTATTCATGAGAGTGAGCTGGTGACCCTTAATGAATCGCAAAATATGATCAATATTAATGTCCCCTTTGGAACTAGCTTTCTGTGTACATACAGCGTAGATCATCTTGAAATAAGGAAGTTGTTTAATAAGAACTGGGCTCTCATCACCGAAGATATTCACCTTTGTAGTAAGTTAGGTGACAGCCCTAGAATTATATTTAGGAGGGGTCACAACTTGAAAGCATTACTTGAAGTAAAACAACAATTTGGGAATAATCGAAATTTTGGGATGACAAAATGTGGGGCATGTAGACAGTGTAAGTACAGACACTAAGGTTAAAGTCAGAGATCAAACATTTAATATTATGGGAAAATTTAATTGTGAAACTAGAAGTGTGGTTTATGCTGCGTTTTGTCAGAGATGCACTGCTTTTTACATAGGCAAGACCGAAAGGAAATTAAAGCAGCGCATCTATGAGCACGTGTACGCCATCAACAAAAAAAGATCTTAATAACGCTCTTGCTAGGCATGTCAGCGAATTTAATGACCATCATTTTAAATTTACTATTCTTAGTAAAATTATTACTGACATTAGGGGTGGTCCCTGGCAGATCCAACTGGAAATGGATGAATTATATTGGCAAATTTGTACTGCTGCTTACATGTACCCTGGTCTGAATGACCATGTCTCCATTAGTTGTATTTTGAAATATTTTTCAATGAGAAGGTGAAATAAGTTTTGATTCGATTAATTCTGCTCATTAGCTATTAGCTATTTGTATTTTTTGCATATACTGTGAATTTTCAATTTATGATTTTATCTTTTGTTAAGGTTTTATTGTTATTCCTGGTTTAAGGTTGATTTTTATTATATATATATATATAGGTTCATAGGTTCATAGGTTCATACTAGGCTATCTGCCCGAGGGCATTTACAAGCCTAGCCCATAGTTTTGTGGCTCACGCCACCCCTTAAGTATGGGGAACTATACCCATTATTTTGCTGTGCCTCTGTCGAGCAGTGACACTGAGGCGATCCCCGGGGTATATCTGCGATCTCCCATCCATTGGTCAAGATTTCTCTTGAAAAAGGCCAGCGAGGTGCTCTGCCTCACATATACCGGGATTTTGTTCCACAGCATAGGGAGTCTTTGGGTGATGAATCTATCCCTCCAACACATCCTATTAATAGCCGTGTCCAGGTTTAAGTCTCCCACCCTTGTGGCTCTGATGGATCTAGATTTTTTGAGGTGAAGCATATTCATCAAATCTGGGTTTGACATGGCCTTGTATGTTAGGCAAAGGTCACCTCTGAGCAAGCGGTAAGCGACTGAGTAGAGCTGGAGTTCTTTCAGTCGGGCAGCATAGGACAGATGTTTGAGACCCTTTATCCTTTTGGTGAGGAACTTTTGTGGCCTCTCAAGCTGCTGCAAGTGTCGGGTCAGATACATTCCGAATGGGGCATTATACTCAATCATTGGTGTGATGAGTGATGAGTATCAGGAGACTATGACCTCCCTTGATCTAGACGAGAATCCCTTCATGATAAGGTGGGCAATGTAGAAGGTCTTCCTAACTAATTTGGCTACATGGGTGTCGAATGACAGACTGCTATCAACCTGTGTCCCTAGGTCCCTGATAACTTCTTCTGTGCTCAGTGGATTGCCACCTATTTGGTAGCTAGGGGTAACCTTGTTTTTCCCGAAGGGTATGACTATGCATTTTTTGGCATTTAACTTTAGGCCATGGCTCTGGCACCAGTTATCCGTTTCTGTGAGACCCTTCTGTAGGATATCTGTGTCAGATGTGTTTTCTACTATGGCGCCCAGTTTGCAGTCATCTGCAAACTTTGTCAGCCATAACCCTGCTGTGTTTGCTTGTACTTCGGAAAAGTAGATGCCAAACAAGAGTGGGCCCAGGACTGAGCCCTGTGGTACACCACTTGTGACAGGCTTTGAGTCTGACATGGCGCCAGCAACTCTGACCCTGTGGGTTCTGTCACTCAGCCAGTTTGCAACCCATCTTGTGATGTATGGGTTAACATTTAAGCTGATGAGTTTTTCAATGATACCCGAGTGGGGTATTGTATCAAGGCCTTCGCCAGATCTAGGTAGGCTGTATGGACTGCCTTTCCTCATCAATGGCTTTGGTGACTGTTTCAAAAAGTCAACCAAGTTTAGAAGGCATGATCTGCCTTTGACAAAGCCAAACTGGGATGGATCCAAAGTCTGCAAATTCCCTATGTCTTTATTTATGAGGTCCATTATGATCCTCTCCATGGCTTTGCAGATAAGGCTTGTCAAGCTAATGGGCCGGTAATTTCCAGGGTCGGTGGAGGCACCGCCTTTGTGAAGTGGGACCACAGTTGCAGTGCGCCACTCCCTGGGCACGTATCCAGAGGTAAGACTATGATTAAACAGCTGTCCTAGCTGTGGGTTCAATTCATCGTTTAGTTCGTGGAGCACACAGCCGGGGACACCATCAGGTCCCATGGATGCTGTGTTTTTTGCTTTGGCGAGAGCAGTTTTCACTTGGGTGTTGGAGATGTTTGGGGGACTGCAATCGCTTGGTATAGATATCTCTCCTTTTGGGGGGGAGGGGGGGGAGAAGTTTGCACTGAACCTGTCAGCCAGTATGTTAGCAATGTCTGTAGGATCAGTAATCTTCTCATTATTTTGAACTAGTTCTGAACATATCTGGGAGTTTCCTCCCAGGTTTCTGACATAGCTAAAGAAGGCCTTATGATTGTCTTTTGAGTCTTTAGCTATTTTTCTCTCAAAGTTTGCTTTGGATGATTTTATGAGAGCTCTTAGTTTTTTACTTATAGTGATCAAGGGTGTCTTACCTTTTAAGGATTTTGCTCTATCTTGTAGTAGCTTCCTCCTTTTGTTGTAGAGTTTGTTTATGGCTGGGGTCCACCAGGCTGGACGCTTTCCTTTGGTACAAAGAGTCTTTGTTTTGCTTGGGATTGCCTTATCCATGCAGTCCTGCAGGTGCTGGTAGAAGGCATTTGTAAGTGATTCAGCGGCTTGAATACTGTTTTCCGCCGCTCGGGGCCTTAAAGGAGACCACACTAGTCTTTAGAAGTGTGAAGTCGGCTTTAGAGAAATTCTTTACTGTGGTCTTTTTTATTTCAGGTGGGGGTGGGATGAGGACCTCCAGCGAGATTAGTTTGTGATCTGATCTCACCAGTGAGGGGTATACTTCTGGCGTTGAACATAGTGCTCCCATGTTCGTGATGATGAGATCAAGTATGTTTTCTCCTCTTGTGGGGATGGTGACTAGCTGTTCCATGGCATTTGAGTTTATGAATTCCAGGAACTTTTGGGCTAGGGTGTTTGGGCTTGAGTAGTGTACCCAGTCTATATTAGGGTAATTGAAGTCACCTAGTATGATGGTGTTTGGTGATACATTTATCCCCTCTAGTGTTTTCAGGAAAGCCATATATATATATATATATATATATATATATATATATATATATTCTTTTGATGTTATTGTTATTTCCGGTTAAAGGTGGATTCAACTGGCTGTTTTATACAATTAATGTTGTATAATTGATTTTTTTAATTACGTGTGATTGAATAATTAATATTTTTATCAGGACATAAAAATATGGTTGAAAGTTCATTTTGGTATTTTATGTCTGAAGAAGGAGTGACATTGTGCTCTCCGAAAGCGTTAGCTAATAAAATGGTTTTTACATTTTCCTGGGTGGTCTGCTTCTTCAAGCTCATTTTTTGTTCTTAGTTCGTTGTTTGTTGTTGCAATTTGTTTTGGGTTTTGAGCCTTTTTTTTCATTCTGCGAACTACCCAAAAAGACCAAATGGGGATACCTGGGATTAACATGACTAGCCTTGTAAAGGCTCTAGGACTGCTAGTCTAGTAACCTCCTATGAAGCTATATACATACATGGGTTCACTTTATAATCTCGAAATCCTTAAATGTTGAATTTCAGAATCTTGAGCCCATAAAGTAGAAAATCCAAATACCAGCAACCACAAAACTGTGAAGCTCTAAATCTTGAATCCACAAAACCTCGAAAACACACAACACACAATACACAACACATACAAGCACAGACACACACATCTCCCGACACTGTCAAAAACCAATACAACACACATGCACACAACTAAACAAGCACACACACCTACCCTTATTATATGCAGGGGAGCAAGCCCCCTGCACCCCCCCATGTGGGGGGCATGCTCCCCACACACCCCTACTTAAATATTCTAACTCCAAGGTCATACTACACACACACACACACACACACACACACACACACACACACACACACACACACATACACACACACACGAAACGCCACCACACAAACTACATTCCTCTCGCACACACACATCACAGTAACAACACACACTAACACACACTACAGCCCCTACCCAACACCCTTAAACATGAACACTTACCTGAATCCCTGAACACAGCGCAACACCAAAACCACTAATTAAAATTCTCCTACATTTGAGATTTTGAATGTTGTGCTTTTGGGTTGCGATGTTCCGATCTTTCCACTTTATGAGCTCGAGATTCTGAAATTCGATATTTCAGGATCTCAAGCTTATAAAGTGCTTCCACATACATACATACATACATATATACATACAAATATGTCAGACAAAGGCAATAAGGCCCTTCTAGCCTGCCAATATACCATAACAGATATCCCCATAATAAGTGTCCATGTTGTTCTTAAAAATGTCTGAAATTAGTGCTTGCTTTAATGTAATCTGGTAGTCTTCTCCGTGTATTACCTTCTTTCTCCGAGTACTTGTCTCATTCCTGTAGAATATTCTGCATAGGTTGTCTTATGATTCTCTACTACTTTTTAATAGCCCTAAACATTCCTAGAGGTAGTTGCCTCTAAATGCCCTCTATACCTGAATATGGCCTCATTTTAAAATGTCTGTATGAGACACAATGCAAGTTTAGATATTTTAGTCTTTCATAATACCTTAAATTATCGCATCCATAAATGCCTTTGTTATACTTCCATTATATTCTTTCCAATTCATTCATGCTTGTTTTCTTAAAAGGTTTCCATATTGCAATTCCATACTCTAGTTTGGCTCAAATGTAACTAACAATGATTTCATAATTTCTGATTTCCTAGGCTCTAAAAATCTTTTTATACAACCTTTAGTTCTATAACTATCATTAGCCAATTGGTTGATATGATTAAAAAAAATTCAAATCTAGATCTACCCATATAACCAGTTCCTTAAATGAATCTACAGTTTCAATTGCTATGTGTTGTATTAAATATTCACATTCCAATCTATGTCTCACAAATTTCATATGTTTATTTTTGAATTATTTATCAAAATATTATTCACCTGTGCCCACATGGTCAATTTAGTCAAATTCGTTTACAGACATGCCCCAACTGTTACACATGTAATCAGTTTACCCAAGATCAGGTCATCTACTTACAGACAGTAGAACACCTCAGATGAAAAGGAAAGATCTGAAAAAGATATGTTAAATAAGTATATGGGCCTACAAAAGAGTCCTGTGGCACACCCTAACTGTAAACTGGAGTTTCACCTGTCTAATTACTGTATGATACTTGCCATATCCTATTTTTAATCCATGGAGCTATCCATTTTATCAATATTACATTAATAACTGGTTGTTCTAATTTATTGATCAGTGTTTTGTATGCATCCCTATCAAATGCTGAATTTAAGTTTATGCAAATTACATCACAAAATTTTCCTTTATAGCTGTTTTTATATTGTTATAGAACATCATGTTAAAGGTGTTTATATATCTATTTTAAATGCATGCATGTGGATATATGGTTTCAAACCCCAGTCTTTCTAATTCGGTCAATAATTTATCCAAAATAACTTTTTACATTATTTTTCCATGAAATGTATGGGTCTGGTCTGGGTTTATCATATTTCAGTTTCCCTTAAAGATAGGTTTAACAAGTGCATGTCTCCAATCCTGAGGAATTTCCCAATACGTAAATGAACTAGTGAATAACAGATATGTAGTGTCAGTTCATGCAGAAGTGCTCTCAAGTCATTATTATTAGTTCTATCTCCTCTCTGTGTTTTATTTGGGTCCAGTTTGTATACTTTTGTAGTTTTTTTTTCAATTTAATCTAATTTAATTTCAGTATCTGAAGTTGCCTGGGTATTACTAGGGCGATTTTATCACCCCTTTGTGGAATCAAACTGCTTTGCATAAGAGTTTGTAAATATATTTATTATCTGTTGTGTTTGAAAATAAATTTTAGAATCTACACACAGTTTATCAATTTGTATGTCTTTACTTCCACTACATCCTATGTATCTATAAAATGGTTTACTATTATGCTCAATATCTTTCTATACATTTTCTTCAAAATTGCCTTGGGTCTAGTGGTTCTAATTCTGTTTAATTTGCTCTCTAGCTTCTTTATTTCCATTTTTTTTAAGTTATAATTCAGCTTCTTTTGCATTACTTATATTTTTGTCTCTTACCTTACTCAAGTATCTTGTTCTTATGGAAATATGTCCTCCTGACCTTGTATGCCTAAATCCTGATATTAAACTTATTTAGTTATTTATTTATTTTTGTATATTCAAACATTTTCTCTTTCAAAACATGTCACATTTCTTCTGCTGTTTTACCTAGTGACTGCTTTACTTCCACATAGCCTGTTATTAATCTCCCATGGATTGGTTTACACTTTATTTTGATGGAATTAGCTAGCAGAAATGTAAACTTTATAACCCCATGATCACTGTACATCAACAGTGACAAAACGTGACATGAAATAACAGTCATTTCCTTAGGAAAACAAACAATGTCTAGTATGTTCCATTCTCTGTAGGCCTCTTTGCAGTCTGAAGCAATTGCTGCTCCTGAGCATACACTGACAATAATTTCCTTACTAATAGTGTTGAATCAATATCATTATAGTCTGTTTCTGGTAAATTTAAGCCCCCCGTGACTATTGTTTTTCTCTGTTGTATATCATGCAAGGAAATGTATGAATTCCTCTAGGTCATCAGCGCTTGACTTTGGTGATCTATACACTCCACCAATTGTTATATGTTCCAGGGTTGTCTTTATTGTCACAGTTATACAGTCTATAGTATTGTTGTTATCACTGAGCATGTGATAAACACAGACTATCTTTAATCCCTATCATAACACCACCACCTGATTTTTATTAGAATGTCTGTTACACTAAAAATATTTACACCCTGACAGAACTGGTTTCCAGTCATTGTTCTTTAACCATGTTTCACAAACAATAACAACATCAATCTTGAGAGAATGCAGAAAATGTTCCAATAAAAAAGCTTAATTCCTAATGCTCCTACCATTAAAAACCATCAGAAATACATCAACACTGCTTTGTGTGAACTGTTGAATTTCTGCTCTGCCAAAATCTTGCCTTGCTTTAGTCAAATATTGCAATATATTCTGCTGAAAAAATTCTCTTCCATTCTCTTGACAAGTGTTTATTTATTATTTATATTATTTTATTTAACATTTGTTTACCGGGATAGTCCAACTGGATACATATCCATTTTCAACTGAGGCCTGGGTAGAAAAGCTCCAAAAACATATTCAGCAAACTGTTACATTTTTACAGTTTAAACACAAAATAAAACACAAATAAAATGATTTTTACACAAAAACAGATACACAAACAAATTATTACGTTTTTACTCAGATGGAAAATTCTAGACAGTGTTTTTAAGAATGATAGGGTACTGAATGCCTAGTAGGCTAACCTGATAATAGATCCAAGGAGATCATAGGACTTATAAGTTAACAAACAATAAAGTGTAGGCAGATGTCCTCCATGTGCACACGAGTGATGGTTAGAGTTAGTCTGGATTAGGACAAGGACATAGCCATCACTTTTTAAAGTACTGAATCAGACTTTTCTTGAACTGAGGTAGAGAGAGTTCATATGTAAGATTAGCAGGAAGAGAATTCCAAGTTTTGCCAACAGAGTTAGCAAACAGAGATTTACCGGCTGTGTTGTTGTATTTGAGAGTTTGAACTAATAGTCTTGCAGATGAACGAAGTGCGCTAAGGTTGCTGTAGGGGGTGATGGGATTTTTAAGTATGGGTGTATTATCTGGTTGGTACAAGAGCTTGTGTGCAACTATTAGTTGGTTAACCTGAAGTAGGTTAGGCAGTTCAAGCCATCCTAGTAGATTTAGGGGTTATGACAGTGATGAGTTCTGTAGGCTGCATCGGTAGCAAATCTAGCAATGTGATTGCAGCTGCTAGAAAGTTTATTAAGGTCAGGTTTCAGTAAGACATAGTATGTCTGGGGAAAGAGCATCTAAGAGGGCATGTAGGTGTTGAATCTTATTGTTTACACTTCTGATATTTAGGTGACTGATCAAGAGGGAGTTTGGGGATTTGTCTAAGATTTTTGTAGTAGTGGGACAGTTAGTAAAGGACCTAGAGCCAGTGGATGAGGATGGGTCAGGATTTGGGTGGATATCTCCATCCATTGTCAGGTTGCATTGTAATCTGATTGTGAGCTTCCAGATTTTAATTAATAGACTTTGTATCTTTTGGTTTTAGGGTTGGCATATCTTGTTCTAATGGGATATTGATACCTAGTAAGTAAGGAGTTAGATGGGAGGGGATGTATTAAGTGTTCAAGATTGTGTGGATCTATAAAAGTGGAGGTTTGGCCTTTTGGGTAGTGGAAACCTGGGTATGTATTATATTCATAGGCAGTAAGAAGATATGGGACAATCAGAAAGGGTAGCAGAGAGTACAGCGGTAGTATTTTAAGTGGTTTCATTCCAAGTAAAATTGGGATTATTGAGGTTGACATGTCCCCAGTTTAAACTTTTTAAGATAGGATAGAAAGTTTAGGGACTGGAGAGCCTATTGATGACTTGGATATAGCTGATTGGTTGAAGAATGAGGAGGTGTGGTTGTAGCACTATATATTTAGCACCACTGAGAGCGGTTGGGATTTGGGGGCAGGGTGGAGTGCACAGCAAGCCCGAGCTCAGCGAGGGTGAGTGGAGCAGGGCCAAACCAGACCACAAGGTAGTAAGGGGCTGTGTATACTGCATGAGTGCACTGGAGCTAAAAGTAGGTTCTTTCATACTTTCTATGAGGTTCCTCTCCTCCTTTTTATAACAATTTGTCTTAAGAGTTGCATTTGTTACATTTTACAGTTTTATGGCTATCAGAGTAAATTTCACTGTTATGCCTTGGTAAAACACTTAGCATTCAAGTGCTCACACGTAGAGCAGTTTCCCACTGAGGTACTCCTTAATGGGTAGTAAAGGGACTTAGTAAGTCCAATCAGGTAATAAAGGGTTTCTAAGATACTGATCGGAAGGGAGCTATTAGTGCTTCAGACCCAGTCCGGCTGTATAAAATCTAAAAAGGTGCCTGCCACAGGTAATATTTATTAACTTTGGGATTGGCTTGAGGTAATAAACAGGGAAGGGGGAAACAAGAGTGTGGGCTGGGAGTTCTTTTGTACTGCTGTTAATAAGCCAAGATCCAGGCAAAGACAAGTTTGTGTTTATGAAAAACAATCAAAATTGACCAAGAACTGCTGTGAAGCTATAAGTCATTTCTTAACAATTTATCAGGTGGAAAAACAGCATAACCTTGTATCTATAGGCTACTGTGCTCTCAATTAAATTAAACACACCCAGTATTTGATCAGTTATGGATACTATTTGTTAACAGAAGGGAAAAAAAGAGACATGGATGATGATTGTGTGTGTGTGTGGGGGGGGGGCTTTTAATAAGCTAAAGCAGAGTGTTCTCCAGGGGATAATGAATATTAACTCAAACAGGTGTACAAATACACAAAGTTAACTTTAGCTGTTTGTGTTTGCAGACAGTTCGGACCCAGACTGCACTTTTCATATAACAATATATCCACTGGTCAGGTTAAAGATAAAGGTGTTATTGCAACTGGTTACTTAGAGTGGTGTTAGGTACAAAGTTAACTTTACATGTTTGTGTTTGCAGACAGTTCGGACCCAGACTGCACTTTTCATATAACAGTGTATCCACCGGTCGGGTTAAAGATAAAGGTGTTATTGCAGCTGGTTGCTTAGAGTGGTGTTAGGTACAAAGTTAACTTTACATGTTTGTGTTTGCAGACAGTTCAGACCCTGACTGCACTTTTCATATAACAGTGTATCCACCGGTCGGGTTAAAGATAAAGGTGTTATTGCAGCTGGTTACATAGAGTGGTGTTAGGTACAAAGTTAACTTTACATGTTTGTGTTTGCAGACAGTTCGGACCCAGACTGCACTTTACATATAACAGTGTATCCACTGGTCAGGTTAAAGATAAAGGTGTTATTGCAGCTGGTTACTTAGAGTGGTGTTAGGTACAAAGTTAACTTTACATGTTTGTGTTTGCAGACAGTTCGGACCCAGACTGCACTTTTCATATAACAATGTATCCACTGGTCGGGTTAAAGATAAAGGTGTTATTGCAGCTTTTACTTAGAGTGGTGTTAGGTACAAAGTTAACTTTACATGTTTGTGTTTGCAGATAGTTTAGACCCAGACTGCACTTTTCATATAACAATGTATCCACTGGTCGAGTTAAAGATAAAGGTGTTATTGCAGCTGGTCACTTAGAATGGTGTTAGGTACAAAGTTAACTTTACATGTTTGTGTTTGCAGACAGTTCAGACCCAGACTGCACTTTTCATATACCAGTGTATCCACCGGTCGGGTTAAAGATAAAGGTGTTATTGCAGCTGGTTGCTTAGAGTGGTGTTAGGTACAAAGTTAACTTTACATGTTTGTGTTTGCAGACAGTTCGGACCCAGACTGCACTTTTCATATAACAATGTATCCACTGGTCGGGTTAAAGATAAAGGTGTTATTGCAGCTGGTTACTAAGAGTGGTGTTAGGTACAAAGTTAACTTTACATGTTTGTGTTTGCAGACAGTTCAGACCCAGACTGCACTTTTCATATAACAGTGTATCCACCGGTCGGGTTAAAGATAAAGGTGTTATTGCAGCTGGTTATTTAGAGTGGTGTTAGGTACAAAGTTAACTTTACATGTTTGTGTTTGCAGACAGTTCGGACCCAGACTGCACTTTTCATATAACAGTGTATCCACCGGTCAGGTTAAAGATAAAGGTGTTATTGCCGCTGGTTATTTAGAGTGGTGTTAGGTACAAAGTTAACTTTACATGTTTGTGTTTGCAGACAGTTCAGACCCTGACTGCACTTTTCATATAACAGTGTATCCACTGGTCTGGTTAAAGATAAAGGTGTTATTGCAACTGGTTACTTAGAGTGGTGTTAGGTACAAAGTTAACTTTATATGTTTGTGTTTGCAGACAGTTCGGACCCAGACTGCACTTTTCATATAACAATGTATCCACTGGTCAGGTTAAAGATAAAGGTGTTATTGCAGCTGGTTACTTAGAGTGGTGTTAGGTACAAAGTTAACTTTACATGTTTGTGTTTGCAGATAGTTCAGACCCAGACTGCACTTTTCATATAACAATGTATCCACCGGTTGGGTTAAAGATAAAGGTGTTATTGCAGCTGGTTACTTAGAGTGGTGTTAGGTACAAAGTTAACTTTAGCTGTTTGTGTTTGCAGACAGTTCGGACCCAGACTGCACTTTTCATATAACAATGTATCCACCGGTCGGGTTAAAGATAAAGGTGTTATTGCAGCTGGTTACTTAGAGTGGTGTTAGGTACAAAGTTAACTTTAGCTGTTTGTGTTTGCAGACAGTTCAGACCCAGACTGCACTTTTCATATAACAATGTATCCACCGGTCGGGTTAAAGATAAAGGTGTTATTGCAGCTGGTTACTTAGAGTGGTGTTAGGTACAAAGTTAACTTTACATGTTTGTGTTTGCAGATAGTTTAGACCCAGACTGCACTTTTCATATAACAGTGTATCCACCGGTCAGGTTAAAGATAAAGGTGTTATTAGAGTTGATTACTTAGTGTGGTGTTACGTACAAAGTTAACTTTACATGTTTGTGTTTGCAGACAGTTCGGACCCAGACTGCACTTTTCATATAACAATGTATCCACTGGTCAGGTTATTGATAAAGGTGTTATTGCCGCTGGTTACTTAGAGTGGTGTTAGGTACAAAGTTAACTTTACATGTTTGTGTTTGCAGACAGTTCGGACCCAGACTGCACTTTTTCATATAACAATATATCCACTGGTCGGGTTAAAGATAAAGGTGTTATTGTCGATTACTTTGAATGGTGTTAGGTCTAGAAAAGAAGAGTACGGAGAGGAGTGAGCACTGCTGAGATGGTAAAGATACATTATAAAGACTACAAAACAAACTGTGCACAGGAAAATATGTCTTGAATCAACTACTGGTATACGAAAATACAGAGCCAATTGGATAACACATTTGTAAGAAGGGACCTCACCTGACAGGTATGCAGTCACATATAAAAATATAGCAAGCAGCACTCTGTCCTGGGTCTCTAATGTGATTCTATGCACCACTTACACCACAATTATATAGATGTAATTAGACAGCAGTATGAGCTGTCCAAGCACAACACATACAGGAATACTATTAGCTGACAAGGTGCAACTATGCAAATAGCACATACTAATATACTAAACAATGCATGCCACCCTGTTGAAATACGTGTGAGCCAGTCCCGTCCTTTCTATACAGGTGTGTGCCTAAAATTAGGCTCCAATGCTCTACTCATTTCTGTTTTTTTTTTAAATGGGCCATTTCTTCATGTAGGTATTTACCTCCAAAGTGTTTTTCCTTCATGCTGACCTGACTGTACTTTCTATATGTGATTTGTGAAAAATATGCCTTAACACCTGTATAAGCTATGCTATCTAAGAGGACTGAAGGGCTGTTGGATATATTGAATAAGTACTGTCTCTCAGGATTCAGGAGCCTTTTAATAGTGTGTGTGTATGTGTGTGTGTGTGTGTGTGTGTGTGTGTGTGTGTGTGTGTGTGTGTGTGTGTGTGTGTGTGTGTGTTTGTGTGTGTGCATGTGTGCGTGTGTGTGTGTGTGTGTGTGTGTGTGTGTGTGTGTGTGTGTGTGTGTGTTTGTGTGTGTGTGTGTATCTAGATACATATATTTATGTATTGGGTTTATCATTGAACGTGTAATAATTATGGTCTCATAATTTTTAATCCCTCCCATAACGTTTCGACCTGATTTTTTTTTTAATATGACACATTGGCGACATATTTTTCAATATATATATATAGCGCTGTTGAAGTACATTATTAGTAACCTTTGTGCTGTGTAAGCATGTGATTGCTGACACTCTGGAACCTAGCAGACATCATCTATGGTACCAGTTCAGGCAGTCTGCGTTCCTTTTACTCGTGTCCTTGGCTTATGCCATCAGCAGAATGAGTGCAGGTTGCCCTGCTTGACTTTCAGGGTTTTGAATAAACTGCTGGGGTGCTGTGGTCCACGCTATTAATACTAATGACCTCATCACAGTATCACCCCATTTTATCTCTTGTAGCTTTTTCAGTAATCAGTGGAGTCCCTTTTATATCATGGTAACATAATTGCATATTGTAATATATAGTTACTAATAAATCTTGCAACCTATTCCACGTAACTATTAGAACTGGATATTATTGCTCTGCCGGTGAATTCCAAGTAGGTTGGTGTATTTTAAGCAGACAATAAAAAGCCATTCATGCATACTGCTGTCTGAAATTCTCAGCCTTATTAGTTGAAATGTAACCAGAATTAATTCATTTTCTTATTAAATCTCTCAAAATAGCCTCTGCTTTGTCATATTCTGTCATATGACTCACTATGCACATCATTATCTGACAATTCATGCACATTTTATATACTTGCTGTCTGTCACTGCAATTACACTTTCTTTATCAAAGGCTTTACAGTCCATTTTCTATTTTGAAATATTGCTTTCCATTCATTATTTTAAAATCATATTATTTATTAGTCATACTATTACACTGACTAACTGAAACACACATTTAACATAATGGAAAATATACTAACATGATTGTTATTAAAAGGGGCATAAAGTCACCTTTTATAGTAGGTGCATAGTCATATGAACAGTCACGTGTCCATATTTGTCATAAAATTTATACTACAGAAGGAGCTGTACAAATAAAACATTCATCACATGAAGACACATGCTCAAAATTCAATGTTTCACTATATTTATTCTGTTAAAAAAAACTGCATTAAAAGTAACTTTCTTGTAAGTCTGAAAATGTCTGTCTTTAAAGTGTGTAAAGCATGGGTTAAATTCTGTAAAGTTCGCAGAAGCTATTTGTAGACAGTGCAGCATACTGATGGAAGACTTCAATGCAGCTGCTGCAGATGGAATTCCAGAAGTCATGCTAAAGACAGACCAAGTACTTAAACATTCAATGCAGGATAATTTGGGATTCAGCACAAGACGGTCTGATTCCAAAACCCATTGTGCACATACTACACAACACAAATGTGACAAACAGCCTCTCAGACTCCATTTCTAAATCCCCAGTACATACTTTCCGGACACCAAGGAGTTCAAGCAAACACTATTGAGTACAGCAAAATCTGCAGCAAAACGGAAAAAAACTTATATAAAACTGCAACCTGCTGTTAATATACTACAACAGGCTGCAGTGATACAAGCCATAAATTGTTGTGTGGGCTAGAAGGCAGACAGTTAGAGTCAGAGCAAGGCTGCAACTAAACCATTTGTCAGACCAGCAAATAATTGACAGGTACCAGCTAGACAGACAACTGCTGATGGCTATCTGCAACATGTGTGCCCCACACATGTCTGTGCAGACCCTGCAAGGAAACCCCATCTCCCTTGAAATAAAAGTGTGTCTCAGTTTGGGTGTACTTCCATCTGGGATGCTCCACAGATGTGGGGGATGCTGTGGGAGTATCACAGACAGCTGCCAGATGTATCCAGCCAGAATTCCTGAAAGCAATGTGCAGCAAGGTGGATGACTACATACACTTTCCATCCACCATCATTGAGTGGAGAACTGTGATGCACCATTTCTATAAGAGTGCAAGCTTCTCACATGTACTCAGTGCAACAGATTGGACACAGATACCTATCAGGACACCAGTATATGCAAAAGCAGTCCGGTAAATAAACAGAAGTAGATGGCTATCCATCAACTGCCAAGTTGTGTGTGCAGCAGATGGCAGCATAACAAACATCATTGTAGCAAAGTTCATATTCAGCACACCTTTCATTTCAACATCGGTATCGCATCTGTCTCAGACACCCTGGGTGTGATTTTAAACACAATGTTACAGCCTAACTTGACTGGCACTTGAGCAGATACCTATTTGATTGCACCATTTCAGTATCAGCAAGCATATTTCATAATTTGTTTTTTCACTGTACTAATTGCTGCTTGCTTTTGTAGACAATGAATACAGTTGTAAACATATAATACTGTTAACATCAGATGCATTAGTTTCTCATATCTCAACAGTTCTAGTGATTAAACATATCAAATTGCTTTATATTGATATGTGTTCAGCCAGATATCATGCTGCCTGTTCCAGAAGTTTGTCACATGACTTGCCTATTGTCCACAGTATTATTACGTCACTTTTTCCTCATTTTGACAATGACATTTTGTGGCTGCTCATATAGATCAATGAATGCAGACAGTACAATCTGTTGATTTGAGCATTTATACATTCCTACAAAGCTAATGATCCAGGTGGGTGTGTTTAAGCATATAGAACTGTTCTGAAAATAATATTGAGTCATTTTTACGAATAGGACATGTATGGCCATACACAAATCTGTCCATAATGGATGTGTGAAAGTCCCTGTGTAAATTGTCATCATAATCATATTGTGTTGTGCTGTAATATTCATGGGACTGTTCTGCATTTTTTTTCTGTTGTGTTTTGCAATTAATCTTTGCCTCTGTCACCTTTCACTAGATGCTATGTTAGTTCAGGTAGAGGTACCCCAGTCCTTTGTCTAATCCACACCTAGACACATTGCGATATGCCTTATAACCCTTCTCTCCCTGCATCTGGAGATCAAATCCACTTTGTGCCCTGTACAACAAAGTTGAAGTTCTCCCTTACTAGCCTACCATGGCTGGCATGACCTGGTCATTAGGCCTTCCTCCCTGTGCTAGCCATAAGTTTGTCTTTCTCTAGCTCTCTAAACTGTTAGTGGTGCAATCAACTTCGTTCTAATTTCATTCTCTGAGCAATAAGCAATGCAACTTCAATTTACACTCCCCCACTACACACACACACACACACACACACACACACACACACACACACACATGCACAGTTGAGGAATTCACAACATGCTTCGCTTGAATTTACTGCTCCTGCAGGTGCCTTTCCCAAGCTGCCTGTACTTCTCCCAATGTGATGACAGGTTGGACCCTGTCTGTTATTGTGATGGGGTTATGATAGCATTGCCCTGAAGATGACCTGCAGATGGCAGGATGCACCTCAATTATGACATCAAGATGGCAGACAACAATGGGGTTTGCAGTACATCACCACTAACCAAGAATTTATTCATGGCAATGAGGTGCACTAGCATCTATTTTAATAACTAATTTACATAGCACAACTTGAGGTACACTCGCATCTGTTTTAATAATTAATATACATAGCACAACCTGAGGTACACTCGCATCTGTTTTAATAATTAATTTACATAGCACAACCTGAAATACACTTTCATCTGTTTTAATAATTAATATACATAGCACAACCTGAGGTACACTCACATCTATTTTATTAATTAATTTACATAGCACAACCAGAGATACACTCACATTTATTTTAATAACTAATTTACATAGCACAACCTGAGGTACACTCGCATCTGTTTTAATAATTAATTTACATAGCATAACCTGAGGTACACTTGCATCTATATTAAATAATTAATTTACATAGCATAACCTGAGGTACACTTGCATCTGTTTTAATAATTAATTTACATAGCACAACCTGAAGTACACTCACATCTGTTTTAATAACTAATTTACATAGCATAACCTGAGGTACACTCGCATCTGTTTTAATAATTAATTTACATAGCACAACCTGAGGTACACTCGCATCTATATTAATAATTAATTTACATAGCACAACCTGAGGTACACTCGCATCTATTTTAATAATTAATTTACATAGCACAACCTGAGGTACACGCACATCTATTTTAATAATTTACATAGCACAACCAGAGGAACACTCACATCTATTTTAATAATTACTTTACATAGTACAACCTGAGGTACACACCCATCTATTTTAATAATTACTTTACATAGCACAACCTGAGGTACACTCACATCTATATTAATAATTAATTTACATAGCACAACCTAAGGTACACTCACATCTGTTTTAATAATTAATTTAAATAGCACAACCAGAGGTGCACTTGCATCTATTTTAATAATTAATTTACATAGCATAACCTGAGGTACACTCGCATCTGTTTTAATAATTCATTTACATAGCACAACCTGAGGTACACTCACATCTGTTTTAATAATTAATTTAGATAGCACAAACTGAAGTACACTCGCATTTATTTTAATAACTACTTTACATAGCATAACCTGAGGTACACTCACATCTGTTTTAATAATTAATTTACATAGCACAACCTGAGTTACACTCGCATCTATTTTAATAATTAATTTACATAGCAAAACCTATGGTACACACGCATCTGTTTTAATAATTACTTTACATAACACAACCAGAGGAACACTCACATCTATTTTAATAATTAATTTACATAGCACAATGTGAGGTACACTCAAACCCAACCACTGGGGATGCACAAGCCAGTGCATTTATTTGTGCCGGTCCCAAGCCCGGATAAACGGGGAGGGTTGTGTCAGGAAGGGCATCCGGCATAAAAATTCTGCCACATAACTTATGGTGCAAAAATTTCATATTTCCATATCGGACCGGTCGAGGCCCGGGTTAACAACGACCGCCACAAGTACTGTTAGCCAACAGGGTGCTGTTGGAAATTGGGCTACTGTTGGCTGAAGGAGAAGAGGAGGGTGAAGGCATGCCCGAAGGCAGGAAGAGAGGAGGAAGGTTAGGAGTGTAGCAGTGAGGGTAGGAACTTTGAATGTTGGCAGTATGACTGGTATAGGAAGAGAGCTAGCTGATATGATGGAGAGAAAGAAGGTTGATATATTGTGCGTGTAAGAGACCAGATGGAAGGGAAGTAAGGCCAGGTGTTTAGGAAACTGGTTCAAATTGTTCTATCATGGTGTGGATGGCAGGAGAAATGGGGTAGGGGTTATACTAAAGGAACAATATGCCAAGAGTGTTTTAGACGTGAAGAGAGTGTCTGACAGAGTGATGTTTATGAAGCTCGAAATTGATAGTGAATTGATGAATGTTGTTAGTGCATATGCTCCAGAAGTTGGGTGTGCGATGGATGAGAAAGAGAAATTTTGGAGTGAGTTGGATGAAGTTGTGGTGAGTGTACCCAAGGGTGAGAGACTAGTGATTGGAGCGGACTTTAATGGGCATGTTGGTGAAGTGAACAGAGGGGATGAGGAAGTGATGGGTAGGTATGGTGTTAAGGAGAGGAATGCAGAAGGTCAGATGATTGTGGATTTTGCGAAAAGGATGGACATGGCTGTGGTGAATATGTATTTTAAGAAGAGGGAGGAGCATAGGGTGACGTACAAGAGTGGAGGAAGATGCACACAGGTGGATTATATCCTATGTAGGAGGGCCAGTCTGAAGGAGATTGGAGACTGTAAAGTGGTGGCAGGGGAAAATGTAGTTAAGCAGCATAGAATGGTGGTCTGTAGGATGACGATGGTGATCAAGAAGAGGAGGAGGAGTGTGAAAGCAGTGCCAAGGATTAAATGGTGGAAGTTAAAAAAGGGTGATTGTGAAGTGGAGTTTAGGGAA
>NC_056744.1:322740923-322908423 GCF_019279795.1 Protopterus annectens | reverse complement strand
AGACCTTCTACATTGCCCACCTTATCATGAAGGGATTCTCATCTAGATCAAGGAGGTCATAGTCTCCCTATACTCATCACTCATCAGACCAATGATTGAGTACAATGCCCCATTTGGAATGTATCTGACCCGACACTTGCAGCAGCTGGAGAGGCCACAAAGTTCCTCACCAAAAGGATAAAGGGTCTCAAACATCTGTCCTATGCTGCCCGACTGAAAGAACTCCAGCTCTATTCAGTCGCACCGCTGCTCAGAGGTGACCTTTGCCTAACATACAAGGCCATGTCAAACCCAGATTTGATGAATATGCTTCACCTCAAAAATCTAGATCTGTCAGAGCCACAAGGGCGGAGACTTAAACCTTGACACGGCTATTAATAGGACGTGCTGGAGGGATAGATTCATCACCCAAAGACTCCCTATGCTGTGGAATAAAATCCCGGTATATGTGAGGCAGAGCACCTCACTGGCCTTGTTCAAGAGAAATCTTGACCAATGGATGGGAGATCGCAGATATACCCCAGGGATTACCTCAGTGTCACTGCTCAACAGAGGCACAGCAAAATAATGGGTATAGTTCCCCATACTAAAGGGGTGGCGTAAGCCACAAAACTATGGGCTAGGCTTGTAAATGCCCTCGGGCAGATAGCCTAGTATGAACCTATGAACCTATGAACCTATGAACTCAGATTCACATGAATGGGAGGCCTATTCCATAGGAGGGGCAGTCTCTGGGACATATCTGTGTCTCCAGCATGTTCTGTGTTTATGTCACAGACAAAATTCAGGTCCCTAGACCCTATATTTGTGGTACTCTTTGACTTATGAATATGCAGGAGATTCATAAGTGTGGGGTTTGTGGATGCCTTGTAAGCCAGGCAGAGATCACCCCTCAGCAATCTATAGGTGATTGAGTAGAAGGAAAGGGCTTTAAGGTGCTCTGCATAAGGCATGTTTGTTACACCTTGTATTCTTTTTGTAAGAAGCCTTTGAGGTCACCCTAGTTGCTGCAAATTCCTGGTCAGGTATATACCAAAGGGAGTATTGCACTATGATTGGTCTGATAAGGGCAGAATACAATAGGTTAATGACCTCTTTGGACCTAGAAGCCACGCCTTTACTTATAAGTTGCACGACACAAAAAGATTTCCTCACCACTGTGGCCATGTGGTGGTAGAAGCCAAGGCTATGGACTATGTGGGTACCTGGTAATTAGCCTTGATGGTCGACTTCCCAAAGGGTACAATTATGCATTGTTTAGCATTGCATTTAAGACCATGGCTTTGGCACCAATTGTTAGTTAGAGGTAGGCCTTCTTGAAGAATGCTTGTGTCTGCAGGGGAATCATTGATAAACATCCAGCTTGCAATCATCTGCAAACTTAATCAGCCATAAACCTTCAGCATTTGCTTCCATTTCAGTGAAACAGATGCCAAAAAGGAGCAGGCCCAGTAGCTAGCCTTGAAGGATACTGATAGTGGCTGGTTTCCTGGTGGAGGTGGCCTCATCCATTTTGACCTTCTGGGTCCTATCAGTGAGCCAGTTGGTTATCCAGTGGGTGATAAAAGGGTTTATACCAAAATTAGTGAACTTGTCTATAATGCCTGAGTGGAGTATTATATCAAAAGTCTTGGCCAGGTCAAGGTAAGCTGTGTGCACAATCTTACCTTCATCCATTGCTTTAATGGTTAGTTAGTACCTAAAGCCTTGTCTTACACTGTCAAGTGGCTAGCCCTGCCATAGCATGCAGTCTGTGATCCACAGTCTCCTATCCTGAGGATACTGCGCACCACAGTAGATAGCCAAAGTGGTTGGTCTATACAACTCTTCCCCCCTATAGGGCACAATCTAGAGTCTATGCTTCTGCCCACAGCTCCATTCATTGGTGAGTTTGAGATGAAAATGCTCAGATTGTCTTTTGGAGGTGAGAGGAACCACATAAAGAAACAAGGAGAACATACAAACACCTAACAGGCATTGGTCAGAGGTCAGAAATAAACCTTGTTCCTCCCACTCGGAGGAACACAATCTTGGACATTGTTTTTACTAATAGAGGGGCATCTCACACCATCTCCTTCTTGTGTTTGAGAGATGAAGACCTTAACCATTATGTCAACTGATCTCTGAGAAATTAACACATCACAGAAAACAGTTAAATCAAAACATTTTGAAAAGAATTGTAATTTGAATACCTGGCATACAGACCAGGTTAGGGTTGGAGTGACAACATTCAAGAAGCATTTCCTGTATGCAGAGGTAAGACCAAAGAGGTGTTACTTGATCAGGACAATGAGAGGGTGAAAACAAAAAATATATATATATATTTACAGTTACACCACATGTGATTGTATAACTTTTTCACATAATTTGCTGTAGCAGTGTTGCAAAAATACATCAAATGGATGAACAGACATACCCAGAGCCTCTAAATCAAACAGTGGCAACAATGCCTGGAGACACATTGTCACTAGTTATAGCCGTGGTGACATCAAAGAAACAATGTGAAGACAAGTGCAGTCAGGGAACAAGAGACTGGCATCAGTCAGCACACCTGTGTCTGTGGTATATACTGGGGCATCTTTGGGAAGATCACAACAGCAACAAAAACTACAAAAGAGTTTAGGTCACTGATGGCATTACACACAGAGTACATATTGAAAATGTACAGTATTTGTTCACTGTCGCTGATTTGAACAAATGAATGAATGAATGAATATGGTCTGCAGAATCACTGAGTACAGAAACACACCTTGTATGCTGCTGACATCATACACATTGTCTACACAATGTGTTCACCTAGAGCAACAGTTAGGAATGTGTCTATTTAGTATTATATGAGAAGCTTGAGAGGCTATGTTTCATACAGTAGGCATCCAGGGATATCTTCATAACAAACCTAAAGCAAAAATGTCCTACTCTTCAACACTGGTATTTTTTGTATTGATTCCAGCCACAGTCTATGGACCAGAACAAATGTATTTATTAATTTATCTATTTATTTATTTATTTATTCATTGACATTTGTTGTCCAGTCAAGTCCATTAGGTTGGTAACCCATTTTCAATGAAGGACCAGGGAGAAAAGCTCCAAAAAACAAAATAAAAGGGTCTATATTATATCAACGAACGTTTAGGTTGTAGAACACCTAAACGTCGACCCATAAATGTTGAAAGTTACAAACTACGAACGGCCAACTAAGCAAAGTTTTTTACAGGGTAAAAATTTGCTTAGCCGGTGGAAAACAAAACATACTTTCAAGCCCTAATCAACCCAACTAAATATACCAAATCTGGGATCACTCTACATCAGGGAAAAGGGCAAATTCCTGATGAAGGACAAACTCATTTTTTTCCCTGTGAAAGAATTTGATTAGTTGGCCATTTGCACTTTGTAGCTTTTGACATTTAGGGGTCAAGGTTTAGGTGTTTGGCAACCTAAATGTTTGTTGATATAATATAGACCCAAATAAAAATACAAAAATAGAATAAAATATATGCATATATAATGTTATACAGACAAAATGCAAATTTCAAATACAGACTTTTTAGAGTACATTTGTAGACAGGCTATATTGAAAGATAAAGACTTAGTGTACATAAAGACACGATGAACTGGATGTCAAACATTGTGCAGAATAAAATTAAACCACAGAACAGAATTAATATAGGAATTGTAGCAAAGACTATAGCAAAAATGTCGGTTACTGGAAATGAGAAAGAAAGGAGAGATAGTGAGAGTATAAAGAGTAGTAAGCTACTGGAACAGAGACAGTAGCTGCTATCCAACGAGAGGTAGTCATGGTGTTGCAGGGGCAGATATGATTTTTGAGAGAATGTGTTTTAAGTTCAGATTTAAACATTTTTAGAGAGTCCTGCTGAGTGATAGATGCAGGCAAAGCATTCCATAATTTGACAACAGAGTAGAAATAAAGTTTTTTTCCAGCTCATTTGCTAGGTTTGGTTACACATAGAAGCAGTTTTCTAGTAGAACATAGATTCCTGGTTGCGGACTATGTTTGAATTATAGTTTCTGGAGTAGGGTACTTCTTGGGGTTGTAAATTAATTGATGGATGAGAGCTAGCTGGGTAAAATTGAGGTACTGGAAAATTCAAACCAATTAGGTTTGTTTATGGCCAGCGAGTGGTATGTCCGATTGAGCCTTTTAGAAGCAAATTTTGCAATGTTATAGTAGCATGACTGTAATTTGTTCATAAGTGGCATGAGTAGGTTAGTGAAAATATGGCTACCGTACAGGAGAGAAGGAAAAAGCATAGTACTTGTAAGTTTTATCCTAGTGGGTTTGTCCAAATACAGTTTATGTCTATAACGTTTCCCAAGCTTGAAGTGAGTCTTTTTTTTATAGTACTGAGAATGTGTTGCTTAAAGGAAAGTTTTGTTGTCTAGCACAATGCCTATTAGTTTAGCAGACTTTAATATTTCAATCTGAGTATTGTTTTGAGAAACTATCTTGAAATCTCCAGTTGGTCCTTTAGCTGTGAAGAGAAGGAGCTTAGTTTTGGGGGGTTCAAAAGTAGATGGGCATTCTTTAACCAGGTTTCAATAGATGCAAAGGCCTTGCTTTGGTGTTCTGTAAGGTTATTATAAGAGGAGATGATAGCTGACACGTCAGCATATTGGACCAGAGTATGATGTCTGGAAGCAGTATGAAGGTTATTGATAAAAATATTAAAAAGGAGGGGGCCAAGTATGGATCCCTGGGGGATGCCTGTAGTGTTGAGAAGGCATTCAGACTTAACAGATTGTTTCCTATTGTTTAGATAGTTGGAGAACCATGTGAGGCTATCTGGAGACCAACCAATAGATTGAAGTTTTTGTAAAAGCTTTGGATGTGAAACTGTATCCAAAGCTTTAGGTCAAAAAAGATAACTGAAGTAGACAGTCCATAATTGAGAGCTTTATTTATGGTATTGGTAAAAGAAAGTGATGCTGTGCTGGTACTATAAAAATAATGCTGTGGTGGTACTATGTCCAGGGTGAAAGCTGTGTTGTATGGGGGTGAAAAGGTTATTGTCATAGAGATCCTTTAGTAATTGTGTATGTGCACATTTTTCTAAAATCTTAGATAGGGGTGAAAGTATTCAGATGGGCCAATAGTTACTGAGATCATTTGGACTGCCACCTTTATGTAAAGGAGTATTATGGATTTTTTCCAAAGTTGTGGAACATATGACTCAGAGATGGAGCGATTAATTAGAATGCTAATAGGATATGCTGTTTCAGATGGGAGGCCATCTGCAAAGGGGGAGCTTGGTTTTAGATTATTGAGTAGTTTTAGGATTAGTGAGGTGAGTACTGGTTTGATTGAAAAGTCTGGGGTTGAGGGGATATTGATAGTATTTCACCAGTGAGGGGAGAAAATGTCTGAGTTATGCTGAGAGAGATTTGTGGTAGTGGTAGAGTCCCCTAATGATGTTTTGGATGGCATCGATAAAATGAAAGTTAAACATTTGTGCAATCTCTAGGGGCTCTTTTTCAGGAGAATGTGAAGGGTTGTGTAGGGTTCCAGGGTTGAGTAGTGAAGAAACAGATCTACAAAACTTCTTAGGGTTATTTGGGAGGCTAATTCTGAGATGAAGTATTTTTTTTTTGTATCATTAATGACTAACTTATTAGCGGAATTTCGAAGTTGCTTGTAGCTGAGTAGATGAGTTCGTTTTGGGAGGTCATATTTTTTGCCATTTCCTCCAAGCTCAATCTCTGGAGATTAATGCATGTTTAGTGATTTTACTTAGCTATGGGGCATGGCTATGCTTTATGCATTTGTGCTGATGGGAGCTAGGCTGTTGAGTGTGTTTAGAAATATGTTGTTGAAATAATCAACAGCATCTTCTAGAGGTAAAGTTTTTAATGGAGCCCAGTTGTGTGCCTTTAGATTATTGACAAATAGGTTTTGGTTGAAATTTGAAAGATTTCTAGTTGATTTATATGAGTGGGCTTTGGCCAAATATGTTTGGGTTCTGTGAGTAAAGGTAGATAGGTGGTCACGTAAGATATCAGATAGGGTGTCTGTCTTAGAGACTTTGTAAGGGTGTGAAACTAGCATCTGATGTAAGGTCGTTTTGTTTTGGTTGTTTAAAGTTAATGTAGGGCCTGGAATGAGCTGAGTATAGCTTTGTAGGATGATAGTTTCATTGGATATGTTATGATTGGTCCAGCAAAGGAAATCCTCCAGGACAGGAATATTATCTCTGGGAGGAATAGAGAGTGTGGCAATACACAGTTGTTTACTTCTATTAACATGTAACATGCCAGTAGAACTTCTAAGTTGCCAAAGGTTGGAACAGGTTTGGGAAAGGGGGTTATATTTAAGGATTCTAGGTAGATTAAAGCAACACCCTGCCTTTTTTATGAAGTCTGTCTTTTCTGAGAATATTAAAACCTGAGGGAATAATTTCTGTGTCACTGATATGGAGCTTTAACCAGATATCAGTGACTGCAGTGATACCAGGGAAGAGATGAGAAAGCAGGCTTGAAATTCTGTAAATTTTTTGCAAATGCTGCGTATGTTAATGGTAGTAATGAATAGGTATTCAGTGATACAGGGGTGAAAAGGTGAGTTTGTATCACTAGTCCCAGAGTTAGAGTGAATGTCGCAGCATAGAGAGAGGGGAGAGAAAGCTGTATTAAAAGTATTTGATGTTGCAAAAACTGAAAGTGGGGTTTATGTGGGGCAAATAGTATGTTTTTCAGTTTAGCATTAACAGGAAGGTGTTTCAGTTTTATTAGGAAGAGATTATTGTAGACAAAAAGAGAAGATCAGATGTTAGAGAAGCTGTTGCTGTTGATATGTGGTGGTGTAGATAGCATGGGAAAGTTTTCATAAGGTAGATTTCGAAGGGTGCGGTAGGATGTGCTATGGAGTAAGATGAGTAAGAAGGTGGTGAGGGTAGTTAGAATAATAATAGGTCATAAAGGGATATAGTATTTGGTAATGAAATGATCATGTGTGTTAAATAGGTAGAGAGACAACTGTTAGGTAATACTGCAACAAATGTGGCAATGGATGTTAGAAGACAATTGTGGCAAAGGTAGATACTAGGCTAAAGGTAGTTAGGGAAGAAGGGGAGGATCTATAATAATTATAAATGCAGTGAAAGTGGGGGTGGGTAGGAATGGGGGTAAGGTAGGGTAGGGGAGAGGAGAGGACTGAGCCTGGAGCAGAGCAGAGGGCGAACTGAGGGCATTGTGCCCACCCTGAGATGGGCAATCCCACAAAAAAACTATCTCAAAAAAGTTTTTAACTTTGATAAAGTTTTGCTGTACTTTAGTTCAGAAATTACAGAGATAAGGTAGGTAAATGAGAACAAAAATAAAAAGGACTAAGTAAATGTACTATGCAGTTTAAACCAGCAGGGTACAGACTGTATAATGCGAAAGAGAAGCTTTCTGTTCTGTGCTGAACTTTAGTAAGGGGGAAGTAAAGTGGCAGAGGTAAAACACACCAGAGAACTTCTCCTACAGGGGAACAGGTTACTTCTGCTAAATTAAATGATAAGATATATAATAAGCTATATAGGGTCAAAGTATGAAGAAATTTAGAAAGATAGCTGTTGGCTTCAGGGGAAAAGTACAGGAAATATAGGGGATAGATGTGGCCAAAGTGTGCTAGCAACATGCTCTAAAACTAAATATGAAGCACAAAAGGAAACAGTTACTACCAATGAAAAGCAAACATACATTTGTTTAGGTATTGCAGTTCTATGCCCAAGTTGTGGTGGAAGTAACAGGTCAAGAGGCTGTAAGGTTAGAAGGGCACTGCTGGTTAGCCTTCAGAGTTACTGCTAGAGGAACTGGAGAAGAAAAACAGGAAAACAAAGTTGTGCAGGAATATCACACCTTAAAATGAGGAAATAGTCTAGCAGTGGACAAAACAGAAGAAAAAAGTCAGATTTGAAAAGGTTACTAATTCTGCATTGCAGCAGTTATTGAGTAATTCACATTAAATCTTCAGACAAATATAACATTTCACAATAAGTACTGTGCACTGCTAGCAATGCAGGCATTCTGCAGCAATGACAGAAACAGTATGCAAAGATGCAAACAAAAACTGTATCAGAGGACAGAGGCAGTTTGTCGAAATAAGCATAATTAATAAAAGTCACAGAAGTAAATAGCTAAAAGTTCTAAGAAGTAGTATAATACAATAAATACAAACACAACAAGGGAGCTGCCCTCAAAAAGACTATAAAATGATCATAAGTCAGATATTTACATGATAACTGTACACTGTAAGCAAGGAGTATCTGGTAAATATAAGGCAAGTTATATAAAACAAATTTTGTGCTAGCACACGTTAGCAACTTTGAATGTAACTTTACAGAAGTTAAAGTACTTGCAAGGAACAAGCTAGTTTGGACACGCTCAACAGAGGGAAAGAATACCATTTAACAAAATGGCACCCTGGAAGAGCTGGAAATAAGAAAACTTGCATAATTAGGAAGCCTGGGCAGGAGAAAGATGGGGGGACAGTGAGTAGCACATAGGAAAAGGGAGACAGATAAATCAGGAAACCCCTGTGCCTACCCTGAGATGGTCGATCGTACAAAAAACTATCTCCAAAAAGAAGTTTTTAACTTTGATAAAGTTTTGCCATACTTTAGTTCAGACATTAAAGAGATAAGATAGGTGAATGATAATAAAATTAAAAAGGACTAAGGAAATGTACTATGCAGTTTAAAATGGCAGGGTACAGACTGTGTGACGAGAAAGAGAAGCTTTCTGTTCTGCTCTGAACTTTAGTAATTGAAAGTTAAAGTGGCAGAGGTAAAACGAGGTTCTGCTAAGGAGAACAAGTTGCTACTGCCAAATTAAATGATACACTATATAATATTATACCATGACCCCCCCAAAACGTGCACGCTGATTGGCCAGCGTGCACATTGTAGATTGAGTTATACTAATGGAAAAAGGTCCGGTCGCCTGGACTTTTTTCCATTAGTATAACTCTACTTTTAAAACACTGTCTCGCTATGTTAAATGGGTTTAACATAGCGAGGCAGCTTTAAATAAGAAACGGAGATCTCCGTTGCTTATTTTAAAACTGTCTCACTATGTTAAACCCATTTAACATAGCGAGACAGGTTTTTAAAAAAAAAGCAACGGAGAAAGCAAGATCTCCGTTGCTTTTTTTACTGTTTCGCTATGTTAAATGGGTTTAACATAGCGAGACAGTTTTAAAATAAGCAACGGACATCTTCATTGCTTATTTTAAAACTGTCTTGCTATGTTAAACCCATTTAACATAGCGAAAACAGTAAAAAAAAAGCAACGGAGATCTTGCTTTCTCCGTTGCTTTTATACAACTCTGATGTACTGGCCAGGCGTGCAGTACATCAGAACTGCCGCGGACGCCAGACATCTGCAGAAGGGCAGTAAACAGGCATAATACTATGCCATTATTTAAGAAAAGTAATAGTTTATTTTCTTAAATAATGTCATGATATAATAGCAATAACCCACTTCTGGGTGTGGGTAATGCTGTATTTACCCACGGTTGGCTTTGTTTGGTTCCTCAGGCTTCACCCTCAGGACCAAACCATGCCAACCGTGGGTAAATCCAGCATTACCCACACCCAGGCTTGGGTTATTGCTATAAGCTACATGGGTTCAAAGTATGAAAACACAGGAATTTAGAAGCATAGCTGTTGGCTATGGGGGGGGGGGTAGTACAGGAAATATAGGGTATAGATGTGGTCAAGGTGCCCTAGTGAAGTGCTCCAAAAATAAAAATGAAACAGCAAGGAAACACTTACAGCTAATGAAAGGCACACATACATTTGTTTAGGTATTGCAGTTGTATGCCCAAATTGTGGTGGAAGGAGCCAGTCAAGAGGCTGTAAGCTTAGAAGGGTACTGCTGGTTAGCTTTTATATTTACTGTTAGGGGAAAAGGAACATGCTGGGTAGGTAAGGTTAGAAGGGTACTGCTGGTTAGCTTTTATATTTACTGTTAGGGGAAAAGGAACATGCTGGGTAGGTAAGGTTAGAAGGGTACTGCTGGGTAGGTCATGCTAGACAGAGGGAATGAGTACAGTTTAAAAAAAAAACTGAAGTTGTATATTTCAGCTGGATTAACCTTGCTATGTACAGAACATCCACAAATTATTATGCTACAATTAATAACTGCAACATATGTGATCATGTTCTCTAACTGTTTGTGAGTTGTGTGTATATAGCATGACTTGGTAACTGATTTGATATGGTTAAATTTGATTGATTGCCTAAGAAAAGCACTCCAGCTGAAACAATGCGGACAGGTGTCTCTGGACAAGTTCACTGTGATATAAATGCAGATACTTATTAGCAAATGAATGTTGAGAGTGTTTGTGTTTGTGCTTATGTATATCTAATTACAAGTGTATAAACATTCATTATACACATATGTACTTGGCCATATGCCACTTGGTTACCAGAACTGGAAAAGCGACCATAGTCTTATCAACCTTCTATCTTATTTAGCAAATAAATTACATTGCAAAATATCTTCATTTCACTTTAAGTAATAGAATAATGAATCATTTACTAATAACAGCCTCAGTCTGAGCAATTCATACATGAAAAATAATTCTGAAAACAGTAAATGATCATGGTAATAATTTACTTCTGGATATTAAGAGATACAGATTGTCATTTGTTCAGAAAATAGCTAGTCTGACATTTTAAATATCAGTGCAAATTGTGCTGTGTTCTTGAAGAAGGCTAGTAGTAATTCTGCAAGAAAAAGTAAAAAAAAAGTAATGTATTCATTTTATGTTTGCTTGTATGCACACATACACATATGTATATCTATGTACATGTGTCTGTGTGTGTGTACACATAGATATACGCATATCTATATGTGTCCGTGTATATAAAAATGCACACACACACACACACACACACACACACACACACACACACACACACACACACACACACACACACACACACACACACACACACACACAATTTATCTAGCTACAGATGTACATACATATTTTATGTATATATCTTTATATCTATATATGCGTATATACATATGTGTGTATATATATATATATATATATATATATATATATATATATATATATATAATTATATATATCTATCTGTATTTACACAACCACTTATAAGGCAGGCAATGTAAGAATGGGTATGTGTGTGGTTATTGTGATATCCTGTAAAAAGACATGCTTTTGTGTCGATGGCTATAAGTAAGTAGAAAAGCTTTACCCAGGTGACCTTTGTAATGGATGACATTTCCTGTTCTTGAAACACTGGTTTGAAACAATAAGAAAACAAATATAATTTGTATAAATACAATGCGTAAGTCTTTAGAAGTGTTTTGGCCACCTTCGAGAAAGGCTGTGGGTGTGGAGAGCTAAGAGAAAAGAATTGATCTGATGTTGTATTAATTGTCCTTCAAGAAAGTGGAAATACAAAACAAAAGAGGAAGAGATGATCTTCACATATGCACACGGACATCCTCAAAGTGATTGCATCTTAATTAGTGTATCAGTTTTCCACAGAAGGCATCAAACAAATACACTAACGTACCTCACAAATCAAAATATAATGGGCAGGACAAGCATTGACACTGGCAATGAAATGTGGAGACAAATATCCTTAGTTAGGCAGTATGACACCAAGAAAGTGTGTGAAAATGAGGTGAGCAGACATTATCCAGGGTTATACAGAGGACACTACAAGCAATCAATATAGCTGGTATTGTGACCTCTAGAAGGCCATCAGAGGCAAGACACTAACGAAAATCAATGCCAAATAAAGTATAGCCTTGTGACATTACTGAGCAACATCACTAGTCAGGGGTGGCCCCTCTGCTGACTATGAAATTTATTGTTCTATCACTCTGATTGTTAATAATTACAAGGCTTTGAAATCATGAAATCTCGAGTACAAAGGGAATGATACAAGTGGCAATGTATACAACTGGATTTACAGCAATGTGACTTTTTAAAAGCCAGATAATACTCCATTGATAGACTGTAGTTATTAAATAAAAAGAGCAGTGAAGCATAGCAAAGTAACTAGTAACTCAAACATTACTTTTGGAATTGCCTCTAAAACTACATCCAAGGGCTATGAGAAACCTCTAACCAGTCCATATCCCAGGCCTTGCTTTTCTCAGGACTTTATTTTCTGTGCTCAGAGCTATCCAGACCTTGCTGTGGTAGAGAGAAGTCCTACTGATTACCAGTGGGAGTCGTGAGCATTGTACTGCCCATCTAACACTAGAGGAGTAGTTTCCAGCTCTGAAATTGTTATTTTATTAAGCCTTTTGGGGCTGATTTCTATCCCTTTCAACTTTCTGGCTTACAAACGCGTGTGTTTGCACATTTTTCACATCGTGCAGCACTGCAAGGCTACAGTTAAACTATTCCAGGTGCCAGAAAGTCTGCTCTTCAAATTTTCCCTTAAAACTAGCTGGTTTCTCAGTAGTAGCACTAAAATCTGAACCCCTGTGACTAGCACTTGCTCTAGAACCTGCTGGAAAGCACTATGAATCCTGAAACTGATATAAGCACTCAACTCTCCTTGTGAATAAGGAGAAATTAATCATAAGCACTAAACAGCCTACAATTGCAAAGTACCTTGCAAAGGTAAGGGAAAACAGCTCTTAAACCTTACAAAAAAACACCTAAACAGGCATGCCCAAGGGTCAGCTTCCAGTGATTTCTCCTGTCCACCTGGTGAATCTGGGCATACTGGGGCAATGCGGCAACTGCCTCATGTACACAGACAATCCTCTTCTCCTACCACTCTACAACCTGCGAGAGATGCACTTACATAGCCAAACTGGAAGCAAAGCTCTATCCGGTCCAGACTGTGCTAGACAGTCAAGAGGAGAAGGCTAACACCTGCATTACACCTCTAGCAACTCATAGCCCTTCAAAACCCACACCATCAACTCCCACACATGGCAACACTAAACCCACATATACGGAGGCCCTTAACATTAACCTGCCCAAGCAACAAGGACCTCCGAAGCCGAAACGCAAACAAACACCAGTCACAACCAAAGTGACACATAGCTCACAACACCAGTGAGCCACCCAACAACAGCCCCTAAGGCAAGACAATATGCCCAACACTTTAGTCATAGGTGACACTATAGTCAAGCACACTGATGTCCCACTCACCAGGGTGAACAAGGAGAAAATTACAGTCAGCTGCCTGTCGGGTGCCAGGATCCACCACATAACGCATGCACTCAAGTCACTCCACAACTAGTACAAATACAACTCTGTCATTGTCCATGCTGGAGTAAATGACTTGAGATGTACCTCCCTGGACTACATGAAAAGAGACATGGAAGAGCTCTTGGATCATGTGACCCAGGCAGGTATGACCCTAGCCCTGAGTAGCATCCTGCCTTCGCCCAGAATGATACCACAGTATAAGGACAAAATTATTGACTTCAACAATTGGCTAAGCTTCTGGTGTCATTCAAAGGGGATCCAGTATTTGTTTGCCTGGGAAAACATGATCGACAAACCACGATTCTTTGCCAGAGATGGTCTGCACCTGTCACCTCTGGGATTCAGGTTACTGGCTAAAGCTCTTGCCACCCCTATAGTGCCTTTTTTAGGCAAAGTTCAAAGGATAAAACCACCACCGCAACAGATACAAGCATGCAAAATCTGAAGTTAATGCTACTCAATGCTAGAAGTCTAAACCTCAAAATGCACTCTCTTGAGGCACTCCTAAAAATGGAGAACATCGATATCTGTGCAGTGACTGAGACCTGGTTTAAGGCTCCAGAGAGCACCCCTGCAATACCAGGCTACAATTCTTACCACACTTTTCGGCCACAAAACCAAGACCGAAACACTAAAGGTGGAGGAGTGTCTATATTCACCAAGGATATTCACACCTCCAGGCTAGTTGCCCAACACAATGCATCTGAAATTCTCCAGATGCAACTAACACTAGTAAGACCCAAATGAAAAAATGCCAGCACCAAGAATGAATTGAGTAATAGTAGCTTTATTTAAACTGAAATTCTAGACCGGTTTCAGCACATGGCTTTCATCAGTAGATTATTACACATAAAATGAGAAGGCCCTGCTATAAATACCTTTATAACTGGAAGTAGAATGACATCATTTCCTGTCTCAAGAAGAAAATGTAATTGTTACAAAAATAAACATAAAAATAGAAATAAATATTAGTATACATAATGTAATACAATTCAAAATGCATGTGCTTTCAAAATATACATATTCTAACATCAATATTAAAGTCAAAAAAGAAAAAAAAAAACAATGTTTGAATTATGATAATTTGTCATTAAGTCCAGGGGAAAACAAACTCCCTAATTTCACTATCCATCTTTTCTCTTTGTTATTCAGAATATCATGCCATCCAGTTTTAAAAGCACGGTTGCCTATAATGTTGTCAATGATAGTGAATGAAAACTTGGCAGTGGGATGATTCATAGTGTGTCTGTATAAGGCATTTGTAATCCTACCATTTCTGATGTCCCCCAGGTGTTCAGATATTCTAATTCTGAACTGTCTGGATGTCTGTCCAACATAAAAGGCTTGACATGTGCATGTTGCAAGATAGATAATCCAATCTGAACTACAGTTACCAAAAAAACCAATATCATATAAATGACCAGTGTTTTTGCTAGTAAACGTTTTAGTTTTAAATATGTAGCCACAAAAGCTACAATGACCACAAGGGTATATTCCAACTAGTTTCTCACCTGTTAATGTTCTTTGGGATAAAGTTTCATCCCTAGAGTTAACTTTCTTATAATGTGAGAAATGAGATCCCAGTGTTTTCCCCTTTCTGTATGAGAATGAACATTGCTCCCCCAAATAGTCCTCTAAGAGGGAATGAGACTTCAGTATGTTCCAATGTTTATTTATAATATTAAGAAGATGTTTAGTATTTCTACCATAGGTTGTAACAAATCTGCAAGTTTCTTGATTGGTCTGTTTTTGATGTTCTTTATATTCCAGTAGTGAATCCCTAGATTGGTTTTTGCTCCATTGCATGGCAAAACTGATAGTATGTCTAGAGTATCCTCTAGTAAGAAACCTATTGGCTAAGTCATCATGATGTTGTTTTAAATCTTGCTCAGAGGAACATATCCTTTTGAGCCGCAAAAACTGTGATTTAGGAATGTTATTAATTGTGTGTTTTGGATGTAGACTGTTGGCATGGAGCAAGGTGTTAAATTCGGGAAATTTTCGATATACAGAAGTTTTTAGTGTATTGTCTGGTTGGTGCTGTAAAAAGACATCCAAAAAATGTATTTCATTATGATGATAGTCCACCGTAAATTCTGTACCCCAAATGTTTCCATTAAGATGTTCAACAAATTCTTGAAGATAATCACTGCCCCCTTTCCACACTAGCCAACAGTCGTCCAAATATCTTCTCGTGCAACTCATCATAGATTATGTGTTCCTCCACATAACCCATATAAAGGTCAGCATAAATGGGTGCAAATGAGGCACCCATTGCCGTACCCTGTATTTGTCAATAGCAGTCTTGTTTGAAGTAAAAGATATTCTTGGTAAGGATATGTTCAGCCATGCAAATAAGTAATGTATTGAATCCTGGGGCATAAATATTAGCTTTGTTTAACTAAAAATCCAAAGCTGCTAGTCCTGCCCAGTGTGGAATACTAGTATATAGAGATTTGACATCTAGGGTACACATTAGCCAATCCGGCTCCAATTCTGATTCGGAGACAATTTGCAGAAATTCAGTAGTGTCTTGAAGTCTGGCTCTAATTAAAGATAGAAGGGGTTTCAATTTTTCAGTTAAGAAAACAGAAAGTGGTTCTGTAAGTGATCCAATCCCAGACACAATAGGTCTGCCTGGCGGTTCATGTAAAGATTTGTGTATTTTCGGTAATAGATATAAATATTGTTTAGCTGGATCTTTGACCGTCAAATGTGATCTAATCTTATCAGAAATGATGCCAGCCTCCACAGCCTCCTGTAAGAAGTCATCTATTTCTCTTTTGAAATTAGGTGTAGGGTCGGTACTCATTTTCATGTAGTGATGATGGTTAGACAGCTGTCTATTTCCTTCATCCCAATAATAATCGGCATCCATAACTACAACCGGGTCTACCTGAGTTAGTCGACACGCCAGAAGACCGACAAGCAAATCGCGAGCCCCAGAAGATCGACCATTCAGAAGACCGACGCAACAGATGAAAACACCGACGCCGAGGATGCCGACATGGGAAAAGGTTGTGTAAGTATGCGGTAGTGATGGACGTTAGGGTGCGAGTAAGGTAAGTGTGGATATTGACGGTCTGTGAGGATAGGGGTGGGTTAAGTGAGTTAGGGTCAGTGCACGGGTTAGGTAAGTGTGTGGTAGTGATTGTGTTTGGGTTAGGGGTGGGTTAAGTTAGTTAGGGTTAGGGAGCGGGTCAGGTAAATGTGCGGTAGTGATTGTGTTTGGGTTAGGGGCAGGTTAAGTGAGTTAGGGTTAGGGCGCGGGTTAGCTGAGTATGCGATAGTGACGGACCTTAGGGTTAGGGTTTGGGTTAGGGTTGTAGATAGTTGTGTATGTGAGGTTTAGTGTGGGTTTGTAGGGATTTTGGTGTGCTTGTGTTGTGTGTGTGGTTTTTGGACAGGGAATGTGTTTTGTTTGTTGATTGTTGTGATTGTGGTGTGTGCAGTGTATGAGGTTTCGTGTTTGTGTACCGTCGGTTATTTCGTTGTCGGGCATGTGGGGTTTCATGTTTTTGCACTGTCGGTTATGTGGTTTTGGTGATTGCGTTGTCGGTCTTTTGGCGTGTCGATTATGTCAGGTAGAACCCTACAACCGCATCCCCCTTATCAGCAGAGAGAATGACAATATCAGTATTATTCTTAAGATGTGTTAGGGCAAGTTGTTCAGATTTGGATAAAGTATGCTTGGTGTTGTAATTTGATCTCAAATGAAAATGTAAGTCTTTGATAACTGCCTGTTGAAAAATAGCCACATGTTTGTCCATTGGAGGATTAAATGTTGATTTATGAAACCGAAATTCAGAAGATCTTTGAGGAGGATCAGAATGATCCTGTTGTCTGAAAAATAAATTCAGGTTAATCTTTCTACAGAATGCAATAGTATCTGATACTAGAGAATTCTCATCAATAAAAAACCCAGGAATTAATCCAAGACCTTTATTGAGTAATGTGTATTCATCTTGTGATAAAACATACTTTGAAATGTTGAGCACATTAGTACAAGGCAAATCTATTTCACTACTGACATGAACAGATCCTCCAAACTTTTTACCCTTGTGTTTTCTGCCTCCCCTATGTTTTCTACCTCTAAAGGGTCATCTGATGTTCGTCCCCTCTTAACATTTGGTGAGTCACCAGTACCAAAAGATTCTGTGTCTGTTGTTGAGGACTCCTCACCAGAAGTAGTGTTACTGAAGCCTGTCTTTTTTAAAATAGACCTAGGCCTCTTTTTACGCACATAAGTTGGATTCTTTGTACCCTGGGCAAACCTTACCCCCCTGTGTGACTCAAACTGTCTTCCTCTATCATAATCCTCCCTGTCTCTTGAGAATTTATGAAGTTTTTTTAGTTTTAAGATTATTTTCAAGAGTCAACAGTTCCTTAGATAATTTGCTCAGGCCACCTTTGAAACTGGCCTGTTCTTCAAATTTTTTAAGATCATTGCATGTCTTTTCAACTTCCAAAATATTGGTCTGAACAGTTCTTTCGTAAAAAGATGCCAATATATTCACAAATGACATGGCTGCCTCCTGCTGTGCTAGCTGCCAATCTTTGAGTAAAATATCATCTGGTATTCCAACCAATGGTTGAATTTTTGACCTTAACCCCCTAGGGGATATTTTTTGATTCTGATAAGCCTTGAACAATTTGTGATGCCAAATGTTCGTCCTTAGTATTTTGATTTGCTTGTCTAACTGATTAAACAAGCGGGAGCAACCGTCAACTGGCTCTAATGTTGGACCACTAACCGATTCCATTGACATCATGCCAATGCCAAAAACCTGTATATCATCTTTATCCGCACATAGGCCGGATAATAACTTCTGTAGATCCATGACAATAAGTTGCCTGAGAATGATATTAATTGCTTGCAAATCAAAGCCTATCAAAAATGTGGCCTGAGCAAAGAACCAGGAACAGTATCACTATCCCAAAATGTAATATATGTATATGTATAACTGTATCAGTTTGAGTCAGACAGGGACGAAAGCATATAACCCATAGATGATCAAAAATAAAGATAAAGATAGACCTAGCTATCAAAATGACCTAAAATTCTAGTTATAATATCAATTTAAACAATAATACTGATATGATATTATCATATAGTATATAGAGGTCAAATTAGTCCTACATGTGGCTAGCTTTTATCAATGTTCCCCCTGAAATCCAACAAAAGTGGGAGACTGTGCAGATATCTACCAAAAATAAGGTATAGAAATAATCATATAATGTTAATAAATGCTAACATAGTGTATTCCTACTCAAGAGCAAAAATAAGGAACAATGTAATGTGCTTAGTAGGCACGAGATATCATAACCAGCTAGAATAATACCAAAATGTATACTTTTATATTAACATAGCAAGTATCTGTAGTCTTGACCCAAATTGTGAGCAATGCCCAAAAAATGAGAATTGCATAGGTTATAGTCATTCCAGTCACAACATAAATACCCTATCTAGATACTACTAGAAATATAAATAGTATAGTATAGAAAGCCTGACCTAGGCAGCTTATATAAATAGTCATATAATATTGATGAGTATTGTGATGATATATTCCTGCTGGACAACAAAGGTGTTAAGCAGTGTAATGTGCTTAATAAACACAATATATCATACCCTATTAGAATTATTCAAGATGAAAATTATTATATACACATGGCTAGTATCTGTAGTGTTAACCTAAATTATAAGCAAAGCCCAAAAATTGAGAATTGCATAGGTTATAACCAATTAAGCCACAACATGAATGTCCCTATCTGGATACTGCTAGATATATGGACAATATGCAAAGCCTGACATAGACAATATAAAAGTAGTCATATAATATGGTATATTCCTTTAAGATGGCAAAAATAGTCAAGCAATGTAATGTGCTTGATAAGCATGATATGTCCTGCTGTAGTCTTTACAAAATATATATTTTTTAAATAAGCTTAGCAAGTATCCTGAGTTATAAGCAATGCCCAAAAAGTAGAAAATAATGACAGAAATTTACATCCCGCTAAATATATGAACAATATACAAAGCTTGACATAAATTACATATAATCCCATAAATGAGAAAAATAAGTGTAAAAGCTTCTTGATAGATAGCAGGAAATATTAGTAAAAATTCAATACATTAATCTGCTTGAATGAAGACATTCAGTTGCTGTTTAAACACAACATACCTTTTCATGAAGAATCTATAATGGTGATATAGTTAGTTATTCTCACTAAATAATGTGGCCAATACACTAAATATAATAATGAATATCGTTGTAAAACCAAAAAAACAATCATGAGTACAAAGACATATGATGAATTGTATAGTCCCAAATTATGAAGAACAACTCGCAAAAAAAGTCCAAATTCTTCAAACAAACTTGCACGAAAATACAGCAACTGTAGAGTAAACTGCAAGTAAATAAGTGTCAAAAAATCATCGCGTTTATATTCCCCACAATGAAATATCCATCCAACGATGATAAGGCAGCCAAAGTCTTGATGTTATTCAATTCAAAAGTCCAAATAGAAGGGTAACCATCTCAACAGTCCCCAAAAAAATAAGATAACAAGATGAGAAAACAATTTATGTAAAAGTAGCTGAATACGGATTTGTTCAGTAACAATAGTCCAATAGGGAACTCCCTGATCCCTATGATGTTGAACGAAAATCTTCGCCTCTGCCCGTCAGCTCGTCTCCCTGTTGGTATCAAGCACCTGAATAATCCCAGAATCACCGAAGGACATCTAAAATAGCTGAAACCATGTTTTCACAAACCTAGGCATTGCAATAGAACATGAAAAATGTCTGAAGCCATGCTTTCTCCAACAAAAGCATTGTAATCTGACAAATAACTCCACGTAATGAAATCCAAGGCAACAAGATAGTAATCCACTGGAACCCAATGAAAAGGCACATGCAGAGAAAATGTACAAAAAACAAAAGCGGTATGTAACACAAACGCCAACTCCCAATGAGGAGCCTTCCTCAACAGACACAGGAATATCACAAAATGGCGCTTCTCCTTCTCCTTAATCCATTCAAATGCCAACAGCCAGCAAAACATCAACATGAGTGAAAAAAGGAAGCTAGCAGGTACGGCTGGTGCAAGGCAAGCAAGCTAGTAAGACCCACATGAAAAAATGCCAGCACCAAGAATGAATTGAGTAATAGTAGCCTTATTTAAGCTGAAATTCTAGACTGGTTTCAGCATATGGCTTTCATCAGTAGATTGTTACACATAAAATGAGAAGGCCCTGCTATAAATACCTTTATAACTGGAAGTAGAATGACAGCAACTAACACTAGGTAAGACTGCAATCCAAATTGTAGCTTGCTACAGATTCCCCACCATACCCCAAGATTCTCACTACACCTTCCTAAACATACTGGAAAATATTAAGATACAACCAAACACCCTAATACTGGGTGATTTCAACTACCCTGCCATTAATTGGAAAAACGACTCGGGTACCAACTCTTTTTCCCAACGGTTCTGGGAATTCATAAATTCCAACGCCTTGGATCAACTAATCCATTGTCCCACCAGGGGCTCCAATATCCTAGACCTGGTCATTACCAACATGGGAGATAGATGCTCCACACCAGTGGTCACCCCCTCATTGGTCAGATCTGACCATAAGCAAATCATCCTTGACATCCACATCCCACCCCCAGCCCCCAGTAAGGAAACCTCCTTAAAAATCTTCTCCAAAGCCAACTTCATGCTACGGAAGTCAGAAGTGACAAACTTCGCAACAGCCACACAGATGGGATCTGGACGTTTAACTGCAGAATCCTACACTAAGGCACTGTATGAGCACATCTACTCGTGCATGAATTGTGCCATCCCAAAAAGAACCAAGATGCTCTTCTCCAAAAAAAGGAAGCCAATCTGGTGGTCCCCTGCTATAAACAAACTATACAACAGAAGGAAGAAACTGTTGCAGAAAAGAAGAAAATCCCAGGATGCAAAAAACTCCCTCACCAGCCTCAGTATGAAACTGAGATCCCTCATAAAATCCTCAAAAGCTAGTTACGAAAATAAAATTGCCAAAGATTCCAAAGACAACCGCAAGGCATTCTATAGTTATGTCAAGAATCTAAATGGCAATGCTCAGATCTGCTCTGAGTTACAACAGAATGGCATTAAATATACTGATCCCAAGGATATTGCCAATATCCTGGCAGATCGATTTAGTGCCAACTTCACCCTCCTCTCACCCTCTAAAGGACCCATCTCAATACCAAAAGATTGCCAAATTCCAGTAATCACAGCCACACAGGTAGAAACAGCACTTTCCAAAGCTAAGAATAAAGCATCCATGGGGCCAGATGACATCCCGGGCTGTGTACTACATGAACTACAAAATGAACTGGCACCCCACCTAAGTGTCATGTTTAATCATAGCCTCACCTCAGGCTTCATGCCCACTGAGTGGCGCACAGCTACAGTTATCCCGCTCCACAAGGGAGGATCCACCTTGGATCCCAGGAACTACCATCCCATCAGTCTGACAAGCCTGATCTGCAAGGGCATGGAACGCATTATCATGGAACTTATAAACAAAGACATTGGCAACCTCCAGACACTAGACCCCACCCAGTTTGGGTTTGTGAAGGGCCAATCTTGTCTCCTGAATCTGATTGACTTCTTCATATTGGTCTCCAGAGCTGTGAACAAGGGTAAGGCGGTCTACACAGCCTATCTGGACCTCGCCAAGGCTTTCAACACCACCCCCCACTCTGGAATCATAGATAAACTTACTAAGCTGGGCATAAATCCCTACGTCACTCGATGGGTTGCCAACTGGCTTACTGACAGAACCCAGACTGTAAAAGTAGCCAACTCCAAATCCAGCTCCAGGCAAGTGACAAGTGGAGTACCTCAGGGTTCAGCCATGGGACCACTCTTGTTTGGCATCTACTTCTCTGAAGTACAGGCCAACACTAAGGTACTCTGGCTAACAAAGTCTGCAGATGACTGCAAACTGGGAGCCATTATTGAATCCACAAATGATGTGGATATTCTACAAAAGGGCCTTACAGAAACAGATGCCTGGTGCCAGAGCCATGGGCTCAAGCTTAATGCCAAGAAATGCATAGTTATTCCCTTTGGAAAAAAACATGTACCCATGAACTACCACATAGATGGCAGGACACTAAACATCGAAAGTGTGATGAGAGACTTAGGGACACAAGTGGACAGTGGTCTCACTTTCGATAACCACATTGCCACAACAGTCAGAAAATCCTTCTACGTGACACACCTCATCACTAAGGGCTGTTCATCCAGACAAAAGGGGGTCATTGTCCCACTGTACTCATCCCTCATTAGACCCATTATAGAGTATAATGCCCCATTTGGTATGTACCTCACAAGACATCTACAACAGCTGGAAAGGCCACAGAAATACCTCACTAAAAGAATCACAGGCCTAAAGCAGATGCCATATGCTGACCATCTAAAAAAACTCCAGCTATACTCTGTGGCATATCGTCTACTCAGAGGCGATCTCTGCTTAACATACAAGGCCATGAGCTGTTGGACATGCTTCACTTAAAGAAATCCCAATCCCTCAGAGCCACATGCTCCAGGGATCTAAACCTTATCATCACAATGAACAAAACATGCTGGAGGGATAGGTTCCTGACCCAGAGACTCCCCATACTCTGGAATAGACTGCCCATACATGTCAAGCAGAGTGCCCCATTGGCCCTCTTCAAAAGGAACATTGATAATTAGATGGGAGATAGTAAATTCACCTCAAATTCAATTCATGTCAGTCGCCCTGCTAGACAGGGGCCCAGAGAAGTAAATATTGTGGGAAAAAATTTCCAGGGAATTGTTATGGCTAGGCTTGCATAGGCCTTAGGGCTGATAGCCTAGTACCAACCTATGAACCTATGAACCTATTACGTTTGGAATTGCCTCTAAAACTACATCCAAGGGCTATGAGAAACCACTGAAGAAATATAAAAATGTCTTTCAAAAATCAGCTCTTTCATGCACAAAATAAACAGACTCCATCAAAACTAAGTATATATAGTATCAAGATCATATAAATAACAAATAAGGACATCACATAACAAAAATAAACAGTGACTTTAGGCAAAATTAAGTAAAGTCAGTACAGACAATCAAAAAACGTTTTGTAAAATGTAATAAATAGCATCAAATAACTAAATCTAAGGTGTAACAAAAAATTTATAGTACAAAATAAATTAACATAAAGGTTAATATAAGGAGTATGTAAAAAATAATCAAACTTATTACAGTTATAATTTAGCTGTTTGCAATTTTAGGATGCTGTTTAAGGAAATATTTTCATTTACACCAGGGAGGCTCCCAACTTTCAATTTAATCTGCCAAATAAGGTCACTGTATGTTATGTTCTTAAGTCTATACTAGTCCAACAACCACCAGGGCCTTTATAAGTCTAGCCATTAAACCCAGTCCACTTGTGTCCATATGTATCATGGGCATTTATTAGAAGGGGTATGTTAGTTAGGAAGTTTCCAGAGGTTATGTCGGGGGATATGTTAGTTTGGGTATCATTGTCTGCCTCTCTGTCTATCAAAGATATTGGGGCCTGCCATGGGGTGAATTGCTGACTTCCCATCTAATTTTATGCTTAAATAGGGTTAGTGGTGGACTCTGTTTCACATGGATGGGGAGCCTGTTTCAGAGCATGGAGATTCTCTGAGACACACATCTGTCTTGCCAACATGTCTTATTTATGTCACAAGCAAAATTGAAATCCTTGCATCTAACAGTTCCGATGTTGTTCATTTTGCAGATGTGCAAAAGTTTCATGAGAGATGGATGTGAGGATGCATATTATGCAACCATATATCACCTCTCAGTAATCTGTAGGAGATAGGGTATAAAGACGGGGCTTTAAGGTGATCTGTATATGGCAATGTGTTATACCCTGGATTTTCCTGGTAAAGAACCTTTGTGGGCATTCCAACTGCTGAATATGTCTGGTCGGGTACATGCCGAAGGGGGCATTACACTCAATGAGTGTTATAATGGCCAAATAAAGTGGCACTATGACTTTCTTGGACCTGGATGCCACACCCTTACATATAAGTTGGATGAAATAAAATAATTTTCTAACTGCCTTGGACATGTTGGTTAAAGGCCTCATTACTTTTTACATATGTTCCCAGATCCCTGACTATAGGGTCAGCTCGGTGTCTTATCGATGGAGTAATTAGCTTCGGTAGCAATTTTCCCAAAATGCCCTGTAATGCATTTCTTGACATTAAGTTTTAATACATTACTTTGGCACCAGTCATTTGTCTATGTTAGACCCTTTCATATGATATTTGTGTCATGGGGGAAATATATGCTAGCTTCCAATTTGCAGTCATCTGCAAACTTTGTCAGCCAAAGTCCTTGACGTTAGCTTTCACCTCTGAGAAGCAGATGCTAAATACGAGTGGCCCCAGCATGGAGCTGTGAGATATCCCCAGTGGTGACCAGTCTCATCGTGGACGTGGTATCACCAATCCTGACTTCCTGGATCCTGTTAGTGAGCCAGCTGACAATTGAGCAAGTTATGTGGTGGTTTATGCCCAGTTCAGTGCATTCACCCACTATACCTCAGCGGGGTATTGTATCGAACATCCTATCCAGGTCCAGGTAGGTGGTATGCATTACTGAACATCTTATCCAGGTCCAGGTAGGTGGTATGCATTACTGAACATCTTATCCAGGTCCAGGTAGGTGGTATGCATTACTGAACATCTTATCCACGTCCAGGTAGGTGGTATGCATTGCTTTCCGCTAATCCATTGCTTTAGTGACCTTCTCAAAGAAGTCTCCCAAGTTTAGTAGGCGTGACTTTCCCCTGTCAAAACCAAACTGGGTTGGATCAGTGTTTAGGGGTTCCCTATGTTTTTTGTTGATCAGTTCCATGATAATTTGTTCCATGGATTTGCATATCAAACTAATCAGACTAATAGGTCTGTAATTTCTGGGGTCAGTTGATGATCCACCCTTATGAAGTTAAATAACTGTTGCAGTCCTCCATTCTTGTGGTACAAAGCCTGTTTTGAAGCTACAGTTGAAAAGTGACTCAAGTGGTCATGATAAGTCATATCCTAGGATTTTGCCAGGGCCCACTGAGGGTATTATAAAATTGCAAACAAAGGTTTTTCATATCACAAACCAACTTGACTGTTCTAAAAAAAACATTATTTTACTTCTATAAAAGGATATCCTAATAATGTTTATAACTTGTCTTTCCCATACCTCTCAACCATCCAGATTATTGCAGAATATCCAGTTTTTTGCCATATATTTTTGGTCTGCTTCTCATAAAATTGTGGTTTCTGGCAAATCACTAGCAAATCTTTGAGGGCTGAGGTCAGAAAAGGATAGGCATTTGAGTTTCAGACTTCATACCCTTCAGAAAATTCATGCTAATGCAAAACCTTTTCTAAGTTTAAAAAGTGTTCCTATTTTGGGGCCTTTGTTCCCCCCTATTATTTATGACTTTGTCCAGACTTCTCATTGTAAGAGGTTGAGAGGTATGGTCTTTTCTAATGATTATTCGATTTTTCCAACATAATATGAGTAACGTAAATTATAGAAGGTTACACACATCACCACTATGTATCAAAATTAAACTATAAATTTTTATGATTACAATTTTTTCAACATTAGTTCTTCCCCTTCTTATATACATTTACATTATCTGCAACACTCAGACACATTTGTGCCCTTCCTAAATGTGCTAACATTCTGTTTCCACCAGGGGTATTTTTTTATAAACAAAACATGGAGATTCATGCATTATGAAGCTGGTATCAACTCATACCTTAGTTGTGGGATCTTGCTACACACAAAAAGTCCCTAGCGGATTAACACAGTACTCTGTGTTGACCCTGCAGATCTTGGGTGTATACTTGTATGACATGAAAGCTGGGACGGTGCCGGTACAACTAATCTTGTTTCATAACAAAGGTGATGTCACAGTGGCTATGACACTCCAGTCCGATACTGACATTGTCCGGCACACACAGCACCAACTAAATGCTTGACATTTTGCTCCTTGGTTGCCATCATCACAAAGAGAGGCATCATAATTTCCTTTGTAAAATGCAGCATCATTCATCAAAAAATATACGAGTACATTTCCAATTACGTTTGACTAGTCATTATGGATTTACTATTGGTTCAAAAATCCTACTACTTTTCACTCGTAATTACTGGTGGTATCTCCTCAAAGTTGCAAGAAGTTACAGTGATGCAATATCCCTACTATCATACCTATCAGTGACAATGACTTTCCACCATCTGTCAAGTGTCTCACTAAACATATAAACTAAGTTGAGAGACCAGTATGTTTAATCACCAAAAAACATCACCAGTATCACCCTTAACTGGCACGATTGACTGAAAGCCATTTCCGTCTAAGCAGTGAGAAAACACACTGAAATCTGTGAAGCACTGATCTGGTATCTGCAGCCTCAGCAGTCTGCAGGACACAGTTAAAGATTAGGACTAAGGATAAGTGTTCAGATGTTCGATCCTGGCCGCAACTCACTTCTCAAAACTTAGCAAAAATAAAGTCCTCTTTCCAGAGGAAAAACAGCCCAGTTAATAGTTTAAACAGATCTTTATTCAAAGATGACTGCTTGTTCGAATCCTTTCCGTCTAAGCAGTCTGACAAAAGATCCAATGTATCGAGACACATACAGTCAAGCATTCAGATACCCACATGAATATTTAGTTTATGACTATGGCTTTGTATATATTTACTTACATAAGAAAAAATATATGTATATATGTATGTGCGTAAATATATATATATATATATATATATATATATATATATATATATATGTGTGTGTGTGTGTGTGTGTGTGTTTATAAACTGGCATCAGCTTGAATCCTGTTTTCTTATTTTTAATAAAAATGCAAAGTGATCTTTGACAGGGATCTTACATAAGAGGTTAAGACAACAGTCTATTTTAATACATTTTTATTTATTAACCAGGAAAGTCCGACCTGGAACAAGCCAATTTTCAGCAGAGGCCCAGGGAGAAATGCTGCAGACGCATGTCTTTGTAAAGTGGTAGGAAACCTGAGCACCTGGAGGAAACCCACACGAACACAGGGAGGACATGCAGACTCCACACAGAAAGCACCCCAGCCGAGAATCAAACTGGAGAACCTCTTGCTGTGAGGTGATAAAGCTACCGCTGCATCACTGCGCCATCTGTTGTACTCCATTGTCATTCTTGTACAGTACTTTTACCATTTTTTTACTTTATTCTTCCTTAAGGAAAGTATGAACTAGCTTTAAGGCTGGAAAACTACATTTTGTCTGTACTAGGTTACATTGTCTCTCTCTCCTTCTCTCTCTGTATATATATATATATATATATATATATATATATATATATATATATATATATATATACATACATAAGAGGGTCAGAAAGCCACATTTATGTCTTTTGTTCAAGTTTCGACCACTGTGTGCATCAATGCATATGTGTACATTTACACAGATTTTGATGATTAAATATCCAGATATATGTGATCAGTTACTTCAGGGCAGCTATTAACTCATTGCATTCGAGTGACACCTCTAGGCCTCAAATATTGTTTGTTTATATTTGCATTAATAATTCCAAAACCCTGTTATGTACAAGGTTTTAAAATATTTCATCTTAAAGCCTAGACAATAGCAAACTGAACTACATTAATATTTAACCTCTGTCTAGCGCAGGTAAATAGATATTAAGTGTTGTTTTTAAGATATTAATTTATATACATACAATTTTAACATTTTTCTAAATATCTCAACAACCAAGTAACAAAGACAGCACTCCTTAGACTCATATGGAAGCTCTCAGCTCGATGAATAAAATGCTGCTGACAGTATGTGCGTAACTTGAGTAGTTACTAATATTGTAAATTGTTTACAAAATATTACAAACATAATAGTTATGTGTTTACTGTGACTTACAAAATTCACTTTAAGACATAGAACCTAAAGACCCTCCACCTGGACTAAAGCCCTAGTTCCAGCTGATGAAAACCAAGCCCAAAGCAGGATACTGCCACCACCATGCTTCATCGTGGGGATGGTGTTCTTTTGGTGATGCAAAGTGTTATTTTTGCGCCAAACGTACCTTTGGAATTGTGGCCAGAAAGTTCAACCTTGGTCTCATCAGACCACAACAAATTTTCCCGCATGGTTTTGGGAGACGATGTATTGTTTTGCAAATTTTAGCTGGGCCTGGGTGTTTTTCTGTGTAAGAAAAGGCTTCCGTTGTGCAACCCTACTCCATAGGCCAGACATTTGGAGAATATGGGAGATTGTTGTCACATGCAGTATACAACCAGTACTTCTGTCCACAAAAATCAGCAGGTTGGTTGTAAACCAGTCCTCAGTACACAAGCAAACAAAGTCCAGGAAAAGAAGCACTGTGAACACTCAGAGACTTTTATTAAAATCGCAAGTTAAAACCTCTGACACAAAGTCAAAACGTTCACCATCAAGGCTTCCTCAGGCGAATACAAATCAATTAAAACACACACAGCTTAAATACTTAAAGTCACATGCCAATCATTAAGCCTTCCGATGTGACACTTTCAAGTAGGGTTTTAAAGTAAAATAATCATTGAGGCCGTGGGGGTATGTGGGCTCTCATAGGTAATATCCACTTCATCTCTTCGTTTTCTGTGAAAAGTTTCATATCCCCTTCCATCAAGGGCTTATAAATAACTTTTCTAATCATAAAATTAAAACTATGTACACAACCAGTACTTGCCAGAAACTACTGCAGCTCCTTCAGTGTTGCTGTAGGTCTCTTGGCAGCATCCCTGACCAGTTTTCGTCATGTCTTTTCATCGGTTTTGGAGGGATGTACTCCATTGTCATTCTTGTACAGTACTTTTCCCATTTTTTTACTTTATTCTTCCTTAAGGAAAGTATGAACTAGCTTTAAGGCTGGAAAACTACATTTTGTCTGTACTAGGTTACATTGTCTCTCTCTCCTTCTCTCTCTGTATATATATATATATATATATATATATAATACAAAACACCACACACAACACACACCACCACACACTTACAAACCACACAAAAACCTTACAAGCCCACACTAAACCTTACCTAAACTAAGGTCCGTCTACCCTAAGGTCCCTAACGCACGCTCCACTAACCCCGCTAACCCGCCCTAACTCCCCTAAACTACTAACCCCGCCCGCTAACCCCCTTAACCCTCCTCACCTTAACTTAACCCTAACCTCCCTAACTCCTAACCTAACTCCTCCCCCTATCTATCCCACAACCGTCAATCTCACACTTACCCTCCAATCGTCTTATCGTCCCGCATACTACTCTACGACACCTTCCCCCGTATCCATCCTCGGCATCCTCGTGTCATCCGTCATGTGTCGGTCTTCTGCATTGTCGTGTTCTCTGCAACGCGATTACAGCGCGTCGGTTCTCTTCCTTTTTCGATCTCTCGAGCTCAGTTCGATGTCGGTCTTCTCAGCTGTCGACGAAGTCAGGTAGAACCATATATATATATATATATATATATATATATATATACGCATATACATACATAAGAGGGTCAGAAAGCCACATTTATGTCTTTTGTTCAAGTTTCGACCACTGTGTGCATCAATGCATATGTGTACATTTACACAGATTTTGATGATTAAATATCCAGATATATGTGATCAGTTACTTCAGGGCAGCTATTAACTCATTGCATTCGAGTGACACCTCTAGGCCTCAAATATTGTTTGTTCATATTTGCATTAATAATTCCAAAACCCTGTTATGTACAAGGTTTTAAAATATTTCATCTTAAAGCCTAGACAATAGCAAACTGAACTACATTAATATTTAACCTCTGTCTAGCGCAGGTAAATAGATATTAAGTGTTGTTTTTAAGATATTAATTTATATACATACAATTTTAACATTTTTCTAAATATCTCAACAACCAAGTAACAAAGACAGCACTCCTTAGACTCATATGGAAGCTCTCAGAATAAAATGCTGCTGACAGTATGTGTGTAACTTGAGTAGTTACTAATATTGTAAATTGTTTACAAAATATTACAAACATAATAGTTATGTGTTTACTGTGACTTACAAAATTCACTTTAAGACATAGAACCTAAAGACTAAAGAATTCTACCACTATAAAAATAGTTTGTGCTGAAGGGTTTGCTATTTATACTTCTTTCATAACCTACAGTTCCAGATAAAGGAACATTTGTTTGAAATGTGAGGACATAATTTGATTCTATCAAAAGGCTTAGGCTCCACTGATTGGAAGTTACAATGCAAACTTCCTGAGCTCCATTGGAGAAATTTCTCCTCAGGGAAAGATCAAACACCAGTAATGCATAAATGTAGATAGATGTAAATATTGTAGATACAGTGGATATAAAAAGTGTACACACCCCTTTTAAAATGCCACCATTAATGTGACCTATAACCTGTACAATTCAATTCAAAAATAAACAAATCTGTTAGGGGAAAAAATATAAACAATAAAAGACGTACAATAAGCTGGCTGAATAAAACTGCACACCCTTAAGCTAATTGTTGAAGCACCTTTTGATTTAATTACAGCATTCAGTCTTCTTGAGTATGAGTTTGTCAGCATGGCACATCTTGACCTGGCAATATTTGCCCACTCTCCAAATCTGTCAGATTGCGGGAGCATCTCTTGTGCACAGCACTCTTCAGGTCACCCCACAAATTTTCTATTGGATTTAAGTCTGGGCTCTGGCTGGGCCATTCCAAAACTTTAATTTGCTTCTAGTGAAGCCATTCTTTTGTTGATTTGGATGCATGCTTGGGGTCATTGTCGTCTTGAAAGGTGAAATTCCTCTTCATCTTCAGCTTTCTAGCAGATGTCTGAAGGTTTTGGGCCAAAAGTGACTGGTATTTGGAACTGTTCATAATTCCCTCCACCTGGACTAAAGCCCTAGTTCCAGCTGATGAAAACCAAGCCCAAAGCAGGATACTGCCACCACCATGCTTCATCGTGGGGATGGTGTTCTTTTGGTGATGCAAAGTGTTATTTTTGCGCCAAACGTACCTTTGGAATTGTGGCCAGAAAGTTCAACCTTGGTCTCATCAGACCACAACAAATTTTCCCGCATGGTTTTGGGAGACGATGTATTGTTTTGCAAATTTTAGCTGGGCCTGGGTGTTTTTCTGTGTAAGAAAAGGCTTCCGTTGTGCAACCCTACTCCATAGGCCAGACATTTGGAGAATATGGGAGATTGTTGTCGCATGCAGTATACAACCAGTACTTCTGTCCACAAAAATCAGCAGGTTGGTTGTAAACCAGTCCTCAGTACACAAGCAAACAAAGTCCAGGAAAAGAAGCACTGTGAACACTCAGAGACTTTTATTAAAATCGCAAGTTAAAACCTCTGACACAAAGTCAAAACGTTCACCATCAAGGCTTCCTCAGGCGAATACAAATCAATTAAAATACACACAGCTTAAATACTTAAAGTCACATGACAATCATTAAGCCTTCCGATGTGACACTTTCAAGTAGGGTTTTAAAGTAAAATAATCATTGAGGCCGTGGGGGTATGTGGGCTCTCATAGGTAATATCCACTTCATCTCTTCGTTTTCTGTGAAAAGTTTCATATCCCCTTCCATCAAGGGCTTATAAATAACTTTTCTAATCATAAAATTAAAACTATGTACACAACCAGTACTTGCCAGAAACTACTGCAGCTCCTTCAGTGTTGCTGTAGGTCTCTTGGCAGCATCCCTGACCAGTTTTCGTCTTGTCTTTTCATCGGTTTTGGAGGGACGTCCAGTTGTTTGCAATGTCACTGTTGTCCCATATTTTCTCCACGTTTTGATGACTGTCTTCACTGTGTTCCATGGTATATCCAATGCTGTGGACATTTTTTGTACCCTTCTCCTGACTGATGCCTTTCAACAATGAGATCCCTTTGATGCGTTGTAAGTTCTCTGTGAACCATGGCTTTTGCTGTAGCAGGCAACTGAGTAAATGTCAGGAGAATCGTACTAGGACAGCTGAACTTTATTTCGGGTTAATCCAAGTCTCTTTAATTGATGGCAGGTGTGTACCCAAGAAGACTGAATGTTGTAAGGAAAGCAAAAGGTGATTCTGCAAAGTATTATTTTAAGAGAGTACACACTGATGCAACCAGCTTATTGCATGTTTTTTATTTTTTATATTTTTTCTCCTAGTAGATTGTTTCAAATTTAATTGTAGAGGTTATGGGTCACATTAAAGGAGGGAAAAGTTTTAAAATGATTTATTGTGGTCTCATTTTTTTATATCACAAAAAAATGGCATTTTAACAGAGGTGTGTATGCTTTTTATATCCACTGTATATCTGGGAAAAGCCCAATATTACCATACAAGGTTATAATAGAGCTGTATGTGCCTGTAGCATGTAGTATGTTGCTTGCATTACAAAATGTCTTACCTGTGAAAGGTTTTATTAGGGAAAGACAGAACATAAGGCGGCAGGCTGGAATGCACCAACATTGCTACTCAACTGAGAAATATGGTAATCCTGGAATGTATCATCCCAGGGCTGCCTCCTTAACACAGTAAGTCACCACCTTCCTACATTTGTCATCAGAGTCCTTCACTCCACCCCAACACCTCGACAACTTAATGATGCACATAATCATACTCCCATCCAAAAAGATAATATTTATCCACAACCTAAAACTCTGTGAGTGGCATAAAAGATCTCCCACTAGATGACATTGTTACTTTTCACAAAATATTTCCTCAATATCTTAAACAGTCTAACAACACTCAGAACAAAATGAGAAAAACCTACACCAGCTCCATGGTTGGCAAAATTGCTAATGAAACATAAAAGACAAAGCCTGGAAATCCTGGATCACAAACAAGACCCAAAGCAGTCCACGGTTATATCACCACCTTAGAAATCAAACAAATTCTAACATAAAAATAGAAAAAAAAAAAAAGAAATTACTATACTAACTTGCAGACCAAAAACTGCCAAATTCATTCTGGACTTCTTTAAATGAAGTTCTCAAACCTAGTCATGCCACTCAAGCAGAACTGACAGCACTCAACAAAGCAAACAATATTCCAACTCTCTTTAATAACCACTTTATAAATTCTGCAACATCACTAATCAAATAACCCCCACCTCCCACTGGCCAGACCAACAACAGCACCACCTCTAACCCAAACACCTTCTCATGTTAACCAGTCTCCACCTCCGCTACAAAACAATTCTATCAAAACGAAAATCCACTACCCTCTCACAAGATGACCGTCTTACAGAATATCTAAAACTGTCTGTCCACGCTTTTGCCTAGCCAGTGTCCAAACTCATAAACCACTCTCTCTCTGAATCATACATTCCATTGTTATGGATAGAAAGTTGCATCCTACCTCTGCACAAAGTAAGCAAAAATGACAGAACTTGGAAATTTTCACCCTATTGATATCCTGTTCCTTTCATCTAAAATCCCTGAAAAATGCATTCAGTCTTAACTGGCCCAACACCTCACTCAAGACAATCTCCTCACCTTATGCCAACATGGTTTTTGTCCACATCACAATACAATGGCACTCCACTTTACTAACACTGTTAATATACACAGAACTAAAGACAAGCTAGTATCAGCACTGTTTTCTTGATCTTTCAAAAGCTTTTGATATATTCTCCCATCCCGTCCTTCATCACAGACTCTCTAGACTTAGGGCAGGATTCACGAAGGCTTGCACGGAGTCTAAGAGTAGTGTAAGACTCCATGCAGCCCTCGTGATCCAGGAACAGCCCGAAATTCCATGTAAGAGACCAGCTAAAACGTCTCTTACACGGACTGGGCGTGGATATGCTAATCACCTCACTTGCAGCCGATAGGCATGCAAATGAGGTAGATTAGCGATCCACGAAGCTCAAACCAGCCCGTGTAAGAGCCGTGTTAGTTGCAGAAATGTACTCAGTTGACAACTGAGTACGTTTCTGCAAATAACACAATGGAGCCATGTCAGCTCCAAATAAAGGGTGCATATGTGTCAGGCAGCATGCCAATGGCCAAATATGTGGCCATTGGCAAGGTACCCCGATGGAAATATGAGAAATAAATATTTTTTTTTTCGGCGATCACCGATGTTTAAACACAGCGCAGCCCCGCGCAAACAGGCTGCGCTATATAAAACATAAAAATGAAGGTTATAAACCCACAAATGTGGGTTTTATGCAATTCATGGATTTACAATGCAGGGAGCAGCAGACCAAAAACAACATGGCCACCGTTTAGTGGTTGCTAAAGGGGGAAGCTGAGTCTAAGACATGTAACTAAGCATTAGTAGGCAATCTGATGTAAATGAATGTTAGGATACTGAATCCCACTGTCACATAGCAAATGAGCACATTCTGAGTAGTGTAAGAGTTACATAAGGGGGAGGAACAGAGTAGGAGATAGGTGACATCACAGGGGGGAATGGCAGAAAGAAATGCAGTTCATTGGAGGTCAGTGTTACATGACAGATGTCAGACACATATCATGGAAAGAGGAGTGCCACAAGATAAGCATGGGAAAGTCAAGAAATGGAAGGTGTACACTGTTGCCAACACCAAAGTTTCTTGCTGGGCATGCATGCGCACGTGTGCATGCCATGAGGTGCGAGTAGGGCAGTGTGCATGCGTGTAAGGCAGACTGAGCATGTGTGAGCCTGTTGGCAGACTTGTAAGACTGTTTGCACTGGTGTGCGCGTGTTTTAACCCGAATAAGAAGATTCTAAACCGTGTAAGCATGTGTGCGCGCATGTAAGCCACTGTGAGCGTGTTCCCACTGGTATGCCCGTTGCTCCCCCCCTGAGGAAACAGAAAGGAAAAAGGAAGCAACAGAATTAGTAGGAAGCTAGCAGAGAATACTGCTGGAGCTAGCAGGTGAAAACAATTAGAAGCACGCAATTACACAGGCAGAATAGTAGCCCAGCCCAGCACTTAAAACTCTGCAAACAGCAGTGCAGGATGTTTCTCTCAAGAGACACTGCAAGACAGGAGTAAGCTGTTAGAAGTGAAAACTGAAAAAGATTAACTCAGAGCAGAAATGCTAGGGGCTGCCATAGCTGTCATAAGGAGACATAGGCGACTTGCTGAGGGTGGTGACAATGCAAATGGTGCCAGACAACCCACAGTGAGGAGATGGAGAAGAGTGTACAGGCCCAGGGTCACCTACCAGGGGTTACATGAGCTGGAGATAGTGGAGCGCTATAGAGTGGACAGAGAACTCCTGCAGCAAATTGTCGAGCTGTGCAGGCCACGCCTCACACACAGAACCAACAGAGGGGAACCCATCCCAGTGGAAACCAAGATATGTGTTGGCCTAAGAATACTAGCAACAGGTACCTTCCAGAGACCAACTGGTGATATGATGGGGATATCACAGGCATCAGCCTCCAGGGTACTGCACCAGTTCCTGGATGCCATGTCAGCACATGTCGGTGATCATGTATATTTCCCCAATGCCCATGAGGTATTGGCCAGCAATATGCGTCTCTTCCAGCAAATAGCGGAATACCCTGAGGTAGTGGGTGCAACAGACTGCACGCACATACGCATCAAAGCACTAGCTGGTGAGCGGAGTAGGGCCTACATAAACCGCAAGGGCTTCCCCTCCATCAACTGCCAGGTCATGTGTGATGCCCAGGGCATAATAATGAATGTGTGTGCTGGCTGCCCTGGGAGCTAAAATGATTCCCATATCTGGCATTTGACGCAGCTGTACCAGACATTTGCCAATGGGGACATCCCACATGGACACCTAGTGGGGGATGCAGGTTATGCACTGGAGCCATGGCTGATGACACCCATCAGAAATGCACACACACCTGAACAGGAATGCCATAATGAGGCACACGCACAAACACGTAATATAATAGAGCATGTGTTTGGGCTGCTCAAGTCATGGTTCCGGTGTCTGGACACATCTGGTGGAGCCTTGCAGTACTCACCAACTACATGTACCCAAATTGTCATGGTATGTGCTATGCTACATAATATGATCTTGCAAAAACAGCTGCAGCAGGACCAGCATAGGGCTGGGCCAAACAGCCCCCCACCATTGCCAAGGCCATCACAGGCAGAGCATGACTCGGAGGAGAAACAACCTGAGCCTGCCCCAGTAGGCAGAACGAGGCATGCCCAGTATGCCCTGGCCATGGCAAAGAGGCAATGCATAGCACATACACTGGCTCAGTAGTAAGCCTGGGAATGATACCCCTCTCTGACTCACTCATATAATAACAGGGATGCCTAAAATGACATAACCTGCTCTCAAACATGTACAGGGAGTGTAGTATGTGCTTCCGACAGAGGCAGCCCTGCAGCACCACCTGAGGCATGATTGCCATGTGTTAAGCAATGTAACACCATGTAGTATATGCAAACTTGATGACCCTGACTAACATCCTACCCTCACCAAGCATGATGCCACAATATGAAGATGAGATGATCAATTGCAATAATTGGCTGAAGTATTGCTGTTAGTCAAAGGGGATCCAATGTGTGCCAGCCTGGGATGACATGCTGAGCATGACATGATGCTCCACCTGCTAGGGGTGGTGTGCACCTATCAGTCCTGGCCTTATGGATACTGGCAAAGGCTGTTGTTACCCACAGCGTGCCTTGAATAGGTAAGGCTCAAAACACAAACCCACCTCCATAGGTATCACAAGGGATAAGAACCTAGATGTAATGCTACCCAATGCCAGAAGTCTAAACAGCAAGATGCATGCAGTCTAAACTCCCCCCTTATGGAGAATGTTGATATCTGTCCTGTAACAGAAAACTGGGTCAAGACTCACAACAGCACCCTAACACTACCAGGTTACACCTCATACTGTGCTGTACAGCCTCAAAACATGGAACAAGCTACAAAAGGAGGGTGACTAGCAATAATTGTCAAGGATAACCACACCCCCATGTTGGTACCACAACAAGAAGCAGCATTGACTAGCCATGGTCAAGTAACAGTGGCTAAAACTGCCTCCCAGTTCATAGCCTGCTACAGACTACCGTCCTAACACCAGGAACTGCACTTGGCCTATGTTGGAATACATGAATATATCAAGCCCTCCAATCCACATTATATTGGGTGACTGAAAATACCCAAACATAGACTGGGAGCATTATTCTAGCTCCAACACTCTAGGACAAAGGTTCCTAGAATCCATAAACCAAAATGCCCAGGAACAACGTACCACTCCCACAAGAGGGGTAAGCATACTGGATGTGATAATCAGCAACATGGGTACTGGATGGCAAGACGAGAAGTGTATTGCTCACTGGTAAAACCAGACCATAGAGTAATCACACTGGATATACACATCCTGACCACAGTCCCTGGCCAGAAAACCACAGTGAAAAACATGTGTAAAGCAAAAGTTGCACTCCTCCAAACTGATGTAGAATTCATTAAAGGCCCTGTGCAGGTGCAAAATATGGGCCACACCTCAGAACCTGTTATACAGGCATTCCATGAACACTGCCAGGAATGCATGGATTATGCAATCCCAAATAAAACCAAGACACAATGCCATACACGCAGGCATCTGGCATGGTGGACCCCAGCCATTACCAAACCATGCAAGAGAATGAGGAAGCTACTACATGATAGAGCAAACCTAAAAAGGGAAGTAATCTCTGATCAGTAGTATGGCGATAAAATATGTCCACTCATACAATCCACTAAGGCCAGCTACAACAAGTTGAATCTGTGAATCTTGAGGCAATGTTACACCTGCCCCATGTACACAGACAAACCTCACCTCCCCCCAAGAAATATAAATATATGTGAGAGATGCAACCATTTATCCAAACCGGAGGCTGAGCTCTCTCAAGTCAGTACTGTTAAAACTAGTCAGAAGGAGAAGGTAACCACACACACCACAAACCCAGTCCCACATAGACCTATCACATCTGCAAACCAAAGACATAAACACAGAAAAACATTCCTGGAGGCTCTAATTACAAACACACCACATCAACAGAGGCCTCCAAAGCAGACACCCAAGCAACCACTACCTCCAAACATAGCACATGCAACACATAGTACACAAAGCTGGTGTGCCAAACAGTCACAGGCCAGAAGGAGAAACAACATGTCTGATACAGTTGTAATAGGTGACTCCATAGTCAGACACACTGCTGTCCTGCTCACCAGACTGAACAAGGGAAAGGGTACAGTAAGCTGCCTGTAGGCTGCTACAATACACCACATAACACAAGTACGCAGGTCACCCCAAAGCAAGTAGAAATATGATGCAGCCATTGTCCATGCTGGCATGAATGACCTGAGATGTACCTCCCTGGACTACATGAAAAGAGACATAGATGAGCTCTACGATTATGTAGTCCAGGCCAGTATGACACTGACCGTGTGCAGCATCCTACCCTCACCAAGAATGATGCCACAGTACAAACACAGAATGATCAGCTTTAACAAGTGGCACAATTACTGGTGTCATTCCAAGGGGATCCAATGTCTGTCTGCTTGGGATGTCATGCTTGACAAGCCACGCTGCTGTGCCAGGGATGGCTTGCACCTGTTACCCCTGGGTGTCTGGATATTGGATAAGGCTCTTGCCACCTCCATAGAGCCTTTTAAAGGCAAGGCTGAAAAGACTAACCCCCCCTCCCTAGAAAACATAAGTGGAAAGAAACATAAGGGTAATGCAGCCCAATGCCAGATGTGTAAACCTCAACATGCATGCTCCCAAGGCCCTCCCCAGTATGGAGAACATCGATGTCCGTGTAGTGACAGAAACCTGCAGCAAGGCTCCTGACAGCACACCAGCACTACCAGGTTATACCTCATATCATGCGTTATGGCCCCAAAACCTGGACCAAAACATAAAAGGAGGGGGAGTATTCATATTCAGCACAGATACCCACACGTCCAGGTAACTGATAATGCACGAAGCATCGGAGACCACCCATGTGCAACTAACCATAGGCAAAACTGCTGTACAGTCTGTAGCTTGCTACAGACCACACTCTCACACACAGTAACCCCACTCAGCCGTCCTGAAGACACTGGACAGTATGAATGTCTCACCAAATACCAAACAAGGTACTCACAAATTACCACATAGGTGGTAATCCATTATGTATGGAAGGAGTAATCAGGGACCTAGGGACACAAGTGGACAGTAACCTGTCATGTGACACTCACATTGCCAACGTGGCTAGGAAGACCGTCTATATTGGCCACCTTATCATGAAAGGATTCACATCTACGTCAACAGAGGTCATTGTGCCCCTATACTGTTCTCTTATCAGGCCCATAATTTAGTACAATGCCTCATTTGGGATGTACCTTACCCGACACCTGCAGCAGTTAGAAAGACCTCAAAGGTACCTCACCAAGAGGATAAAGGGTCTCAAATATATGTCATATGCTGCCTGGCTGTAGACACCCCAGCTGTATGCAGTCACATACTGCCTACGAAGAGGCATTGTATGCCTGTTGTACAAGGCCATGTCCAACACAGGATTAATGGACATGCTCCACCCCAGAAAACCCAAATCCATTGGAGCTGTGATTGTGACAGATGTCAACCTCAACACATAATGAAATAGGATGTGCTGGAGGGACAGATACATAACCCAGAGGCTCCCTACACCCTGGAAAGGAGTCCCACTCCATGTTAGGTAGAGCCTCTCACTGACTCTCTTCAACAGGAATCTTGCCAAGTGGATGGATGATCGTAGATGTACATTGGGGGTCTTCACTGTGTCACGTCCAGACAGAGGCACAGTAAAGTAAATCCTAAATGGCCATAATATTCACATAGCAAGGGGTTGCGAAAGCCACACACACTCTGGCTAGGCTTATAAATGCCCTAGGGCAGATAGCCTAGTATGAAACTATGAAGATACAAATTGTATAGGACACTAAGGATAATCACAAGGCTTTCTTAACTGATGGTAGGAACCTTGTTGGGAATTCACAGATATGCTCTGAATCACTCAAATATTACAAACAACATACCAAACACACACACATATTGCCAACATCCAACCTGACAGGTGCAGTGCAACCCCCCTCCCAAATGCAAAATATCTATCCCAGCAGAGTGCTGGCCCCCTGACATTGCAGATGCTGAGGTAACAGCCAGCATCTACAAAGCAAAACACACAGCATCAATGGTACGAGATGGTGTCCTGGGCTGAGTCCAACATGGACTCCAAGAAGAATAGAACGTCAAATAACACTACTGCTCAGTGTCAGCCTTACCACAGGATATGTACCCAAAGAGCAGTGTACAGCAACAGTGGTCCTTCTCCACAAAGGTGTTGCCTGAATGGATACTGCAAACTACCACCCCAGAATCCTGACAAGCTTGGTCTGCAAAGCTATGGAAAGGATCAGCATGTACCTCAGACATAAAGATATTGGGGACCTACTGACACTGGACCCTACCCAGTGTGGCTTTCTTAAGTGCAGATCCTGCCCCTTAAACATGTTTGACTCATTTGAAACAGTCATTAAGGTCATTGATGAGGGGAATGTGGTCCACACAGCCTAGATGGACCTTGCAAAAGGCTTCCATACAATACCCCATGTGTTCATTATAGATAAGCTCACCAGCTTAAATATGAACCCCTATGTCAGTAGAGGGGTTGCAAACCAGACCAAGGACAGAACTGACATGGTCAGAAATGCTGCAGCCATGTCAGACTACAAACCAGAAATAACTGGCATCCCACAAGGCTCGGTCCTGGGACCTTCCTTGTTTGGTATATATGTCCCATAGGTACAGGCCAACATGGAAGGACTGTGTCTGAACAAGTTTGCAGAGGGCTACAAACTGGCCACCATATTTGACCCTCCAGCTGACACAAGCATCCCACAAAAGGGCCACATAGAAACAGACAACTGGTGCCATAGCCATGTCAGCAAGCTAATTGCAGAAAAGTGTACAGTCAACCCCTGTGGATATACAGTAAGTGCCCACCAATTACCACATAGGTGTTAATCCATTAAGTACTTAAGATGTAATAAGAGACCTGGGGACACAAGTTGATAGATATCTTGCATTGGACAAGCATATGGCTGTAGTGGTTACAGAAACATACCATATACCCACCTAATCATGAAGGTAGTCAGATCTAGATCAGGGGAGGTCATTGTGGCTCTGCAGTCATCCTTCATCAGCATCACAATTGACTACAATGGCCCCTGTGGGATGTACCTCAGCAGACACCTCCATCAACTGGAAAGACCCCAAAAGTACCTCACCAGGAGTATCAAAGAGCTTAAACAGATGACATGTGTTGCCTGATTAAACAAACTGCAGCTCCACACACTGCCATACTGCCCGCCCAGAGGCAAGCTGTGCCTGATGTATAAAGCCATGTCCAAGCTGGAATCAATGAACATGCTGCACCTTGTACAATCTGAATGGCAGTGAGCTATGCACATGAGAGACCTGAACCCCAGCACTGACATACATAAGACAAGCTGTACTGAATGATTCATAACACAGAAGCCACCCCCACTCTTGAGTAAATTCCCAGTACAGGTTAGCCAGAGAGTCACTCATCGACTCTCCTCAAGAGGAATCTTGATGAGTGGATGGGAGATGGTAGGTTTACCCTGGGTATCACTGTTATGTCACGGGTAGATGGAGGCACAGTATACTAACCATGACATATGTCATGGCAAACTCCAGTTACAATGTGTGTCAAAGGACAAACACACTCTCTGACTAGCATTAGAAATGGCCTAGGGTACATCGCTAGTGTTTGCCAATGTCCACCTATGTTGTGGAATACACTACCAATGTTGGACAAGCCTGGTTTAAGTAGTCCATATCCGAACATAATGCAACATGGTCATATGTGCACAACTGGCCCCTAACCAGTCTGTTGTGCTCACTATGAAAATTTAAAGCAGTGATAGGACTAAAGCCCAGGATACTGTCCACCACAGTGAAAGTACTGAACCAGTACACTATAAGGTACTACAGTGTTAGGTCAGTATGAAAGGATGTTGACAACTGTATGCAAAGTATCCCATGCAAACCCTGCAGGCACAGTATAATCCCTGTTGTGTTCAGACATAAAGCAGTTGGCCAGTAAGTACACAACATGACACCCAACACACAACCATAAACGTGAGATATTGTTGAAGTTCACACTCATCCACAAATGTGGTGGACTGCAGAGTTCAACATATGGAAAGCTGACACTGGGCATGCTCACACACTTTGATAAATGAGACATATGTCAGACAACATGCCATGGAAAGCCTGAACTGGGCATGCTCACACACTTAGGCCATATCTCAATTTAGCAGTTGGCCACACATATCTGGTATTTGTATGTGTTATTCCAGGAACCAACCACATTACAGCAATCTGCCCAGTGCACACAGTTAAATGACTACAGAGACATAAGTGATATAGTGGATCCCTCTCATATTCAAACATCTTCCACAGATACACAAGTTGTTCATAGAAACAGGGAATGCTATGGCAATAAAGACCTGCAAACAGTCTATCAGCAACAAATACTGTGCATCTGACAATTAAACATATGGGTGTAGAGGTCAATACTAGGCTGTTTGCCCTAGGGAATGAATGCTTAGCCAGATTGTGCTTGGCGTCTGCCTCCCCAGTACAGTAGGCTACTGTGCCACTGTAAAGTAGGTAACATAAGGCACCGTTTGAGGCTAGTGTGCTGTGCCTCCGTCAAGCAGGGACACAGTGGAGATCCCAGGGGTTGAATTTGCTATGCCACATCCATGTTGTTGGTGTGTGCTGGAAGAGGGTTGTTGAGGACCTCTAACAGTAAGTGGGCATCAATAACAGACTGAGGGGAGCCTTATCTGCAGTGTCTGGACAATTTCACTGTCAACACTTTGTCATGATGATTATGAGGGATTGAAGTGTCGTGCTAGTACTGTTCAGAGATTCCTCCCTCTGTGGGCTACTGCTCTGCAATGTATTAGCTCACTCCATCTGTTGGACAGCTCATTTATGGCTGGTGTACACCTGACAGGTGTCCTGTTGTGGAGGAGTCATGGGTATATTTGAGATAGCATGATCAATGCAAACCTTCCACATGCTCATAGAATGCAATTGTCAAGGATTATGCAGAGTGGCCTGTATACTCCCCCAGCATGGGTCCTTTGAAGTCTTCCACCCCAGTCTTCACAAGTGCAAAGTCTGATTTTGATAAATACACTTTGTTTGCAGTGACAACCTTGCCTGTGGGTGGGGATGGGATATGGATGTCCAGGGAAAGGTGGATATGGTCAGATATCAACAATGGTGGTCTACCTTTGGTGTGGAACAGTGAGTACCCATGTTGCAGATGGTCAGGTGCAATATGTATTCCCCCTTGTGGCTGTGGTGAGTGGTCCTGCCATAGCACATGGACTCACAAATTGTAGTGGCTGTAGAGGCCTGAGTAGTTCCCACACACAATATACCTGTACCTGATGTTAACAACTGGAATGGTGTATGTGAACACCTTCATATCTTGGCACTGTTCCTAGGGAAGCAAAGTGTGTGTCCTGGATGTGGGAGGGGTGGTCTGAACTGGTTGTGTTGTGTGTTACTGGTCCTGTGGTCACGAAGCATGGTATAAAACATAACCTGCCAGTGCTGATGTGCATATCTGACCCTGAAGTAGGTGGCTGCAAATGCATATATATGCTATCCCCCACCTGACAGGTAGTAATAGATGTACATACCTCTGTATAAATAATGATGTCAGCACCCTATAAATACTGCAGGTGCAGAACAGATGCCCAATAATTCGGATAGTGCGCTCTGCTAATGCGTCTCCCTCAAGTGTCATAATATAGTTAGGTAGGGGTTTGAATCCTGCAAATGCTCAGTGTGTGTGTGTGTGGGTGAGCGGGGTTGGTGTGTGTGCAATTCTGTGTGAGAGAAATGTCCCTTTTGGCAACTAGGAAAACACACTACAGGATGCACATTCCCCTTTCTAAACACTGATGATGTCAGCACCCTATAAGTACAGCAGGAGAAGGGAAACCTCCCAGTAATGTGAATAGCGCGCTCTGCGAATGTGTCTGTCTCGAGTGTCCTAACATAATTAGGTAGGGGTTTGAATCCTGCAAATGCTCAGTGTGTGTGTTTGGGTGAGGGGGATTAGTGTGTGTGCAATTCTGTGTGGGAGAAATGCCCCTTTTGGCAACTAGGAGAACACACTACAGGATGCACATTCCCCTTTCTAAACACTGATGATGTCAGCACCCTATAAGTACAGCAGGAGAAGAGAAACCTCCCAGTAATGCGAATAGCGTGCTCTGCTAATGCATCCGTCTTGAGTGTCATAACATAGTTAGATAGGGGTTTGAATCCTGCAAATGATCAGTGTGTGTGTGTTTGGGTGAGGGGGGTTAGTGTGTGTGGAGAGGGATTTCCCTTTTGGCAACTAGGAGAACACACTACAGGATGCACATTCCCCTTTCTAAACTCTGATGATGTCAGCACCCTATAAGTACAGCAGGAGAAGGGAAACCTCCCAGTAATGTGAACAGCGTGCTCTGCTAATGCGTCCGTCTCGAGTGTCATAACATAGTTAGGTAGGGGTTTGAATCCTGCAAATGCTCAGTTTGGGTGAGGCGGGGTTAGTGTGTGTGTAATTCTGTGTGAGAGAAATGTCCCTTTTGGCAACTAGGAGAACACACTACATGATGCACATTCCCCTTTCTAAACAATGATGATGTCAGCACCCTATAAGTACAGCCAGAGAAGAGAAACCTCCCAGTAATGCAAATATCGCGCTTGGCTACTGCGTCTCTTACTAGTGTCATAACATAGTTAGGTAGGGGTTTGAATTCTGCAAATGGCAAGTATGTGTGTGTGTGTGTGTGGGGGGGTGTGCAATTACATGTGTGAGAGAATTGACCCATTTGGCAACCAGTACAACACACCAGCTGCTGCATATTTCAATCTCTACATAGAGATAATGTCAGCACCCTACAAGTAAAGCAGAAGAGGGCAAATCTCCCAGTAATGCAAATAGCATGCTCTGCTACTGCATTTCTCACTACTGTCATAGCATAGTTAGTTATGGCTTTGAATTCCACAAATGCCACGTGTTTTTGTCACACAGAATGCCCATGTGTGTGGGTGGTTGTTCACAATAATGCATGACATCGATTAAACCAGTAATGGCAATGCACACATATGATGCATGTGTGTGCCAAATACACATATATACCTGTGACCTTCAATAGTTCCCATGTCTGACGCCTGCCACATGTGAATACATGGTATTTGCACTGGATAACATTATGGCTGTGGTTTTCTGTGCGGGTGCTGCATGTGGTATGTGTATATACAGTGTGAGTTGTATATGGTATCATCCTAGCAGCGAGGGATACACATCTGGTCTGGGGCATATAGTCTACATGTTGTTGATGAACAGGTGCTGCATGTTTTCACCTGTTGTGGGAGTGGTAACAAGTTCTTCCATAGCAATGCAGTGACTACATGCTAGGAACCTTTCAGCAAGGGTATTGTAGCTACAGTAATTCATCAGCATTCAGTAATACTTCAGCATTCTTGGTGAGGGTATGATGCCAACCAAGGTCAGGGTCATACCAGCCTGTGCCACATGCTCAGAGAGCCCTTCTATGTTCCCTATCATGTAGTCCAGTGAGGTACATCACAATGGACAATGACTGAGTCATATGTGTCCATGCCTCTGACTGACCTGTATGCTTGTGTTATGTGGTGGACCATAGTGCCCCATGGGCATATCACTGTGACCTTCACCTTGTCCAGCCTGGTGAGCGGGACCTCACTGTACCAGACAATAAAGGTACCTAACACAACTGTAGCAGGTGTGCTGTCTAGCCGTACAGGCTGTGACTGTTTGGCACACAGGATTTGTGTGCTATGTGTTGCACGTGCTGTGTTCTGGCTTAACGTATGCTTGTGTGCCAGCTGCAGAGGTGTCTGCTGCTCAGGCAGGATGCTATTCTGAGGCTCCATGAATGCCCCAGTGTGTTAATGTGTTTGGATTGCTGTCCATGTAGGTCTACATCAGAGTGGTATTGTAGTCACTGTAGTATTTCATGTCACCTGACAGGTTATGCCAGTACTGGGTTCAGAGTGCTTAGTCCCCAGTTTGGCTATGTGGTTGCATCTCACACATGTGTTGTACATCCATGTGTAGGGGAGAGGGTTGACTGTGTACATGTGGCAGCTGTGACATTGCCACATGACTCACATATTCCACAACTGTACCATAGAGGTGACTGACAAGTGACCTTTGCACATGCTACCATAGTATTGTGATTGCCATGGTGATTAACAGCACATAGGGCCAATGGGGAACAAGGAACTGAAGGTGAGTATGTGAGGGTGTAGTGCCTGTGATTAGTTAGCACTGGCATATATGACTGCCCACGTGGTCAAATGCCAGGTAAGTCATATGCAATGTGTCACAGGCAACGTACATGTGAACAGGACAAACAGTGACATTCTGTCAAGTGAGACATGGACATATATATAGTAAGCTATGCAGATGTAACTAGGAATCCACAGAAGCTCCGTAAATCTGCATTGCAGGTGGAATCAGTGTTCCAGGGTAACTGCAAGCAAACATGCATGCAAACAAAGCTACAGTAAGCAGGGCTGCATGTAGTCCATTGTACAACAAACAAGCTGTACCACTTCCAGTAGGTAACAGTGCAAATATGCAGGCACTATATACATGTACATGGAAATACACAGGTCAGATGGCCAGGGTCCAGTCTCAGCGCACACAAGTGTACAGACCATGTACCGTCAGGATGTACAATAACCGGATGGAAACCCAGGTGCTCATACCTGCAGTAATACACATGTCAAATAACAGACACTGAGCCTTCACTCAGTGGTTCCATACTTAGTAGGATGTATGCTACCTGTCCTGCCACCACAGTATCCCTGACATTTATGGGTACTCTCCCTCCTGTGAAAGTTAGTTTTGTGTGTTGGGGCTGTCTAGCATGGTATGGGATGTGAGCTTGCAGTGTTAGGGTGCTCCTGTGTGTCCTGTACCAGTCATGTAGTACTGCACACATATCAACATCCTCAAACATCCGCATTGCAGAGTCCAGTGTGGGCAACATGCCACTTGCAGTTTACATGTCCATCATTGCGTATCAATACTTTCATTACCTTATGCCCTGTGCTACCTATGTATGTGGCCTTCTGTTGACATCCTTACCACCAGTATGCAAACATGTGCAGATGATACACTATGGTACTTACCATGGGTGTAGAAAACAGTACAAGACAATCATACCCTTACTGCATCAGGCATGCTGGGATATACCCACAATTATATCAGCACACTGTACTGTTAACAACATGATACTATTAGTACACGTCTATGTAGTCACCCTGTGCATCAGCAACATGTTAACCTGTACCTGCACTGATGTTACAGATTGCAGGAGTTGGCACAGTTTCATCATATGCACAGGATGTGAACTTGGTATGCCTGAGTCTGCCACTGATACCACCAATTGACATGTATGTGTATGTGTGTTGGTGAGGGTCAGCAGTACAAGGTGGGGCAATTTTGATGCAGTGTGTGCATGTATGCGGTAGCCCTAGGTGTTGTCAATTTGCATGTGTGTATGGATGCACACAGTTCCACCTCATGGCTGCCATATACCGGTGTTTGTGGACAGCCACAGACTGTACCTGCCAGGTCATACAGATCAGTGTCTCTGGCCACGGACACAGTACCTGTGCCTTGTAGGGGTGCTACGGACCGTATCCGGTACTAATCCAGACTGGGTACTGTCATCAAAAGCAGGTGTTCATTGACTGGACACAGATCCCTGCTGGGCCTGTCCAGAGCCATGTGCACGTGGTCTCCTGGGGCGGTCTGATGACAGCACAGACCCAGCATTGCTGGGGCTGCTGCTGGCACTATGGGGGCAGCCACGGCCCTGTTGTCATCCACGATGACTGCCAGCTGCTGCTGTTGCTGGCATACGCCCACGTCAACGCCTCAACCGTCCACCATTGCCCTGGCTCATGGACATGTAGTTGTGGAACTGATCTAATATGTCCCCACAACGTCTGTCTATGACATCGGTGTAATTACGGATGGCAGCCGCAATGTCACGCATACTGTCACCCATGGCTGTGCAACATGCTGTCAGCTCCCTCAGACTCTGTCTGGTGTACCGTTCCATATGTGACTGTGCCTGCATGACAGCCCGAAACATAGCTGAGGTTGTAAGACCTCAGTGGGCACGTCTGACAGGGGCAGTACACCCATGGATGCTCCCACGAGAACCCCTGGACATCTGTCTGTGTGGTACCATCTCAGGGCCATGCCCATGGCTGCTGTGTGGGGAAGCATGTGCCACAGATACCACATTACCCTGGTCAATGCCCACTGTATCCTGTCCATCACCTACGGACATTGGTGACAAAGGATGTATTGGCAGGATGACTGTGAGCATTGATGGGGTTGACAGCTGTGTACTGTCAATTGGCTGACCAATGACTGACCCTGGCACACCTTCCTGTGCCATTACACAGATGTCATCATTATCAGTACCCATGGCACCTGATTCAGGTTCCCTGCTGCATGACACCAGAGCAGCACCAGAACCTGTGGGAGGGAAACAGGAAACACAGTTTACAATGTCTACACAATGTTACCAGTGATGCACACATGCACAGGTGTACACATGCACACATGCACAGGTGCACACATGCACACAGTTGCACACTTGCACACAGTTGCACACAGTTGCACACTTGCACACAGTTGCACACTTGCACACTACTCAGTATGCAAGATATCAACACACAGACACAGACACACCTGCATGCATACACAGAGCACTACTGATTGAGCCTAATATTACTATTACTATCAAGACTATTAAAGGTATTGTTAATGCACACTCACCAGCATGGATAGGCTGCATTGCTGTTACACCGGAGGGACCTGCAGAAGTGAGGAAATTAATGTCAGTAGGCACAACTGTGCAATTGTTACTGAGTATGATACAGGTCAGTAGTACAACAGTTGCCTTTCACAGGTCAGCTGCTGATATTGAGAATATCACACTTGCACATTAAATACTATGATGACAGCTACAAACCAAGGACACACCTCACACATGCATTAACTACCAGTGTACACAACAGTCAACTATACATATGGCATATTACCTGCACGCTCGTAGTCATGGTGCTGTGTGGCTCCAGCCTCCATCATAATGCAGGTCTGCTGCTGTTGTTGTTGTTGGTGGGCTGGAGCCACAACACTTAGGAGTAGTCCCTCCAGTCTGGTGAGTGGGGGATGTGTAGTCACCCCACCACCTGTGGCAACCTATTGCCTATGGATATCCGATGCACGCTGACGGGCATTTCTGATTAAATCACTGCAGTGATGTCGTACCTGCTCATATGTCCTATTATGCATGCCTATGTCATTTACCCGACGGACCAGGTCTTGCCACAGTGCAGCCCTCTCCTGCTGATTTTGGCTGGTGCGGGAAAAGAGTATTGCAAAATCCCACACCAGGCTCTTGTGTATTTCCTCATCCTCGGCTGCAGAGTATGCCGGATTGCGCTGGTGAGCCATGGTCCTGAAAAAGGAAATAAAATGATATCAGCAAAATATGTCAGCAGAATTTGGCACACATACTACACATGCTACTCAACTGTTGTGATACAACATATCTCCCATATATAGCATCTGTCTGTCTATTGGTGGATACACATGTAAATGGCCAGGTATCAGTGCTCAGCCAACAACTGTGCAACAGCACCTGGCACACTCCATACGACATACTACCAAACTGATTCAGGTCCAAAGCACCTCCTCAATCTGGGGGTTTGTATCGAGGTACTGTATGGGGTACATCATCAACTACTGTGATCTGACCACAAACTAATCACCCTGGATATACATATCCCACCTCCACCACCAGCACAAACAACTACAGTGAATAACATTTCAAACGCAAACTTTACACTTCTTAAGACTGAGATGGTATCCTTTAAGCCCACTGGGCCAGTGGAAGCCACAACCCACAATGCTGACTCCTTCACAAATGATTTCTACAGAAATCTCCAAGAATGCATGGATCATGCAATCCCATATAAGACCAAGACACTCTCCACAAAGGGAAAGCATCCTGTCTGGTGGACCCCAGCCATAAACAGATTGTATAACAAAAGATGGAAGCTACTGCAAGACAGAGCATAATTCCATAAAGGGAAGGCATGTCTGATCAGCACTAGTAAAGAGCTATGTTCTCTCATACAAACATCCATGGGCAACTTTGAGAGGGAAATCACCGGGGACACTATAGATAACCACAAGGCCTTCTTCAGTTATGTTAGAAACCTGGTCAGAAACCCTCCAATATGCTCATAGTTAGTACACAACAACAAATAATTCACTGAACCCACAGATATTGGCAACATTGTGGCAGACAGGTTCAGTGCAATTTTCCCCTTCCCTCTCCCCCAAATGAAGACATACTTATCCCAGCTGAATGTAACCTCCCTGTCATCACAGATGTCCAGGTGAGAGCCGCCCTCAGAAAAGCAAAAAACACAGCATCAATGGGACCTGATGGTACCCCCGGTTGCATGCTACATGAACTACAAGAGGAGCTAAACCCGCATATAGAAGTGCTATGTAACACTAGCCTGACTACAGGATATGTACCTGTACACTGGCGTACAGCAGCAGTGGTTCCACTCCACAAAGGAGGCACCTTTACATACCAATACAATACAACACAATACAATACAATACAATATGCTATTGCCCCTGGGACTACAGCAGCATACTGTTCTGCTACCCTGACCATTGTGACACATGTGATGTGATGGTACCTGCTCCTGTCAAACAGTTACACAGGGTGACTCATATGGCATATTACCTATCTGACTAACATTCAGCAGGGGTATGTGTGACATGTACTCATGGGGAGTCTTGCTTCTTAACGCTGTGTGGTTTATTGCAGGGTATGTCTTATCTGTGGGTAGGAACCTGTGCCTCCGCCTTGTGCTCTCTACTGTGGTGTCAAGGACGACACACAGCAGTCATTCAGGTTGTGGATGGTGTGAGGTGTTACTATAGTTGTTGGACATCTGTCATGGGAGGGACTTAAGTATGTAAATCCAGGAGTGGTAACCTCTCTGTGGGTAGTATGTGTGCACTCTGTGGTGTTGTCAGTCACTGTGCATTAGTAATGTGTTTGAGTGCATTGTCACAGTGTCGTACATGTCACTGTGTCCTTCTCCATATCTGTAGCTGTCATGTGAGGTACATACCGTGGCAGCCATTGTGTGGTGTGAAGGGGTACACTGACCTACATGTCCATAGCTGACACACCATGTCTGCTGACACATACCATGTACAGGTATTCCAGGAATAGTGTGCCACTGTGACTATCATTGGGGGGACTATTGCACACATTTATGACCCTGTTCACTCCTGACATATGCAGTGGTGGGCAGCCAATCACATATCTGGTGGTTACTGGTGTAGGTGATTTGAAATGGGGTATGGTACTCCAGTTTCAACACTGGTATTCACTCCATGCCTTTGTCACCAGGCACCTGTTGCAATACATCTGTACACATGTGCCTCACTCAGAATATATATATATATATATATATATATATATATATATATATATATATATATGGTTTACTATCACATTGTCGATCCCGTTTTGTGCGACGCGCATTGCCCGAACGCGGAACTGCGAACGTCACTACACCGACGCCCAGATGTGCGAACGGCAAAATCTCGCCCCCATCCGACCCATGGTAGCATGGGTGTGGAGGTGTTGCGCTGCCGGTAATGTCGATCGTCGGAGTTTCGCGGTTTCGGTTCGCGGTTTCGGTTCGCTATCAAAATGGTTTTGGTGTTTCAGTTCGTGCAAACGCGTCGATGGGGTCGCCGTTCGCACGGAGTGCATTCGAACATTTAATAGTAAACTTATATATATATATATATATATATATATATATATATATATATATATATATATATATATATATATATATATATATATATATATATATATATGTCTATAAATATATATGTCTGTATACAAAACTCCTTCATTTGTCCTCAGAGGAGTGGTTTAGGGCAGTGACTTGTGGTTTGTTGGCCATTTTGGGTCATTTCCTGTCTTTTCCAGCCCCTGCTATAAAGCACGCTTTAGCTGATTTAGCCGATTTAGCCCGATTTAGCGGAGTTGCTACTGTTGCACACTAGGGCAGCCGTTAAGCAGGTTTAAACTATTGGCTACCTAAAGTCCACTCTTCAAATTTTCCCTTAAAACTACCTTCCTCGAACTATACTACTGATCTAATCAGCGTATCCTATAATTAAAAAGATCATCTCTACTTGACTCCAAGTAGACTATTCTCTATCTGTTAAACGTAGCACTTGCTCCTACAGTACTTATTACCTTGATACGGCACTCTTGTCATAGATAGTACCCCAAAAGGCAACCCCCATTTCTCGGTCACCCACGTCCCCGGAATCTTTTTTAAAGTTTTTTTTGTCTATTCCTTCTAGCATGTCGAGGGATCAGTTGCTAGTGTCCTCTCCTGCTCAGCTGGTAAACCTGGGAATATTGAGGCAATGTTACAATTGCCTCATGTACACAGACAACCCTCTCCTCCTCCCACAAAACACAAATACATGCGAGATGCAACTATACGGCCAAACTGGAGGCTGAGCTCTCTCAACATAGGACTGGCAAGACCAGTCAGGAGGAGAAGGTTACCACACACACTATAGACCCAGTCTCACATATTACCATTACAACCTCAAATCATACACATAAACACACAAAGACATACTGGAGGCTCTGATCAAAAATCTACCAAAACAGCAGAGGCCACCAAAGCAGACACCCAAACAACCACCACCTCAGAACACAACACCTGCAACACATAGACCTCACAGTCAGAGTGTCAAACAGTCACAGCCCTTAAGGCCAAACACAATGCCAGACACACTAGTCATTGGTGACTCCATAGTCAGACACACTGACGTCCGCTCACCAGACTGAGTAAGGAGAAGGTCACAGTAAGCTGCCTGTCGGGCGCTAGAATCCGCCACATAACGCAAGCACTCAGGTCTCTCAACAGCAGGTTCAAATATGACTCAGTCATTGTCCACGCTGGTGTAAACGACCTGAGACGTACCTCCTTGGACTACATGAAAAGAGACATTGAGGAGCTCTCTGATTATGTAGCCCAGACAGGTATGACCCTGACCTTGAGCAGTATCCTACCTTCACCAAGAATGATGCCACAATACAGAGATAAGATGATCAGCTTTAACAATTGGCTTAAACACGGGTGTCATTCAAAGGGGATCCAGTGTCTGTCTGCCTGGGATGACATGCTGGACAAGCCACGCTGCTTGAAGGGCGGCTTGCACCTGTCACCCTGGGATTCGGATATTGGCAAAGGCTCTTGCCACCCCCATAGTGCCTTTTTAGGCAAGGCTCAAATTCTAAACCTACCACCCTAGAACACAAAAAGGAAAAAACTAAGGGTAATGCTGCTCAATGCCAGAAGTCTAAATCTCAAAATGCACGCACTCGAGGCCCTTCTCAGTATGGAGAACATTGATGTCTGTGCTCTGACAGAAACCTGGTTCAAGGCTCCTGAGAGCACCCCAGCGCTATCAGGTTTTACCTCATATCATGCGTTCCGGCCCCAAAATCTGGACAATACCAAGAAAGGAGGGGTATCCATATTCATCAAGGACACCCACACCTCAAGACTGGTGGCAACGCACGATGCATCGGAGACCATCCAGGTGCAATTAACCATAGGCAAGACTGCTCTGCAAATTGTAGCATGTTACAGGCCACCCTCACAAACTCAGGAACCTCACATGGCCTTCCTGAAAACACTAGAGGGGATAAAGGTATCACCAAACACCATCATACTAGGTGACTTCAATTACCCTAATATAGACTGGGAACACTACTCAAGCCCAAACACCCTAGCCCAAAAGTTCCTGGAATTCATAAACTCAAATGCCATGGAACAACTAGTCACCATCCCCACAAGAGGAGATAACATACTTGATCTCATCATCACGAACATGGGAGCACAATGTTCAACACCGAGGTGTACCCTCACTGGTGAGATCAGACCACAAACTAATCTCGCTGGAGGTCCTCATCCCACCCCCACCTGAAATAAAAAGACCACAGTAAAGAACTTCTCAAAGCCGACTTCACACTTCTAAAGACTAGTGTGGTCTCCTTTAAGGCCCCGAGCGGCGGAAAACAGTACTCAAGCCGCTGAATCACTTACAAATGCCTTCTACCAGCACCTGCAGGACTGCATGGATAAGGCAATCCCAAGCAAAACAAAGACTCTTTGTACCAAAGGCAAGCGTCCAGTCTGGTGGACCCCAGCCATAAACAAACTCTACAACAAAAGGAGGAAGCTACTACAAGATAGAGCAAAATCCTTAAAAGGTAAGACACCCTTGATCACTATAAGTAAAAACTAAGAGCTCTCATAAAATCATCCAAAGCAAATTTCGAGAGAAAATAGCTAAAGACTCAAAAGACAATCATAAGGCCTTCTTTAGCTATGTTAGAAACCTGGGAGGAAACTCCCAGATATGCTCAGAGCTAGTTCAAAATGATGTGAAGATTACTGATCCTACAGACATTGCCAACATACTGGCTGACAGGTTCAGTGCAAACTTCTCCCCTCCCCCAAAAGGAGAGATATCTATACCAAACGATTGCAGCCCCCAAACATCTCCAGCGCCCAAGTGAGAACTGCTCTCTCCAAAGCAAAAACACAGCATCCATGGGACCTGATGGTGTCCCGGCTGTGTGCTCCATGAACTCAATGAGGAATTAAACCCACAGCTAGGACAGCTGTTTAATCAAAGTCTTACCTCTGGATACTGCCAGGAGTGGCGCACTGCAACTGTGGTACCACTTCACAAAGCGGTGCCTCCACCGACCCTGGAAATTACCGCCCATTAGCTTGACAAGCCTTATCTGCAAAGCCATGGAGAGGATCATAATGGACCTCATAAATAAAGACATAGGAATTTGCAGACTTTGGATCCAACCCAGTTTGGCTTTGTCAAAGGCAGATCATGCCTTTTAAACTTGGTTGACTTTTTGAAACAGTCACCAAAGCCATTGATGAGGAAAGGCAGTCCATACAGCCTACCTCGATCTGGCTAAGGCCTTCGATACAATACCCCATTCGGGTATCATTGAAAAACTCATCAGCTTAAATGTCAACCCATACATCACAAGATGGGTTGCAAACTGGCTGAGTGACAGAACCCACAGGGTCAGAGCTGCTGGCGCCATGTCAGACTCAAAGCCTGTCACAAGTGGTGTCCCACAGGGCTCAGTCCTGGGCCCACTCTTGTTTGGCATCTACTTTTCCAGTACAAGCAAACACAGGAGGGTTATGGCTGACAAAGTTTGCAGATGACTGCAAACTGGGCGCCATAGTAGAAAACACATCTGACACAGATATCCTTCAGAAGGGTCTCACAGAAATGGATAACTGGTGCCAGAGCCACGGCCTAAAGTTAAATGCCAAAAATGCATAGTCATACCCTTCGAAAAACAAGGTTACCCTAGCTACCAAATAGGTGGCAATCCACTGAGCACAGAAGAAGTTATCAGGGACCTGGGGACCCAGGTTGATAGTAGTCTGTCATTCGACACCCATGTAGCTAAAGTAGTTAGGAAGACCTTCTACATTGCCCACCTTATCATGAAGGGATTCTCATCTAGATCAAGGGAGGTCATAGTCTCCCTTTACTCATCACTCATCAGACCAATGATTGAGTACAATGCCCCATTCGGAATGTATCTGACCCGACACTTGCAGCAGCTGGAGAGGCCACAAAAGTTCCTCACCAAAAGGATAAAGGGTCTCAAAATCTGTCCTATGCTGCCCGACTGAAAGAACTCCAGCTCTATTCAGTCGCACCGCTTGCTCAGAGGTGACCTTTGCCTAACATACAAGGCCATGTCAGACCCAGATTTGATGAATATGCTTCACTTCAAAAATCTAGATTCATCAGAGCCACAAGGCGGAGACTTAAACCTTGACACGGCTATTAATAGGACGTGCTGGAGGGATAGATTCATCACCCAAAGACTCCTATGCTGTGGAACAAAATCCCGGTACATGTGAGGCAGAGCACCTCGCTGGCCTTGTTCAAGAGAAATCTTGACCAATGGATGGGAGATCGCAGATATACCCCAGGGATTACCTCAGTGTCACTGCTCGACAGAGGCACAGCAAAATAATGGGTATAGTTCCCCATACTAAAGGGGTGGCGTAAGCCACAAAACGATGGGCTAGGCTTGTAAATGCCCTCGGGCAGATAGCCTAGTATGAACCTATGAACCTATGAACCTATATATATATATATATATATATATATATATATATATATATATATATATATATATATATCGATGTACATATATTGCTATAGATATGGAGGGGGGTGTGACAGAGATGGGGTGAGAGTGACAGAGGGGGTGGGACGGGGGAGTGTGAGATAGTCATATACAGTCATATCTGTAGATAGTCAGATCTGTCTGTCTATGTATATGTATCTACATATATCTATATCTGTATGTGTGTATTACATATATATGTTTGTACATATTCTATCTATCTACATCTGTCTATGTATTCCTACATCCATCTCTATCTATGTATACATATATGCATATTATATATATATATATATATATATATATATATATATATATATATATATATATATATATATATACATACATACATATATTGACATACATACGTATCCATATGATAGATAGGTATATCAACATGTTTGTTTACAAAACTGTATACACACACTAACATACTGCTAAACATACATAACTGTGAAACCTACTTTGTACATTGCACTACAACCTACATTCAACCTACATTGATATGTGCACATAGATGCCTTCATATACATATGTATGTACAGCCTTCACTGATAGTTGCTGTATGTCCCCTGCCCTATGCACATCTTCATATACATATAGATACAGACCAATGACACATATGGAGGGTTCACAGTATGTAGACTTTTAAAGTATTACTTTATATTACCTGTGTTTGTCACAGCTGCTTGCGTTGCCTTTTGTATTGGTGTCCTGCTGCTGCTCCATTTGACAGATGTCAGCTTTGTAGTAGGTTTTGTTAAGTGTTTTTGTTTGTGTATCTCTCTCTCTCTCTCTCTCTCTCTCTCTCCCTACCTCCAGAGGGTGCAATGAAAGTATTGCATGTGTGGACTGGGAGTACAGCATGCTTTTGTAGGTATCTGCATATGTCCATGTGATGGCCTCTGCACCAATTGTTAGCCAGCATTTGCTAATTGCATGCAGCCAGTTGTGTACTGATTGCAGTTCTCACTGTGATTTCAGGACAGTGCTATAAAAAGGTATGTGAGATAGGCATAGCCCTTTCAGTTTAAGGGCAGGGACCATGCTGGTATGCTGTGGACACTGTTCTGTGAGTGTAATGGTTAGTATCTCTCTCATATTTCGGCTGTGTTGTAGATTAATATTTCTCCATTCATTTCTCCAGTTTCCTGTACTAAGTGTGTATGTACACTGACACCTAAGACTACTACTACTGTTAATGTTGGTGTGTGTGCTTGTGTAACTGGTATATAGCAGTGGCTCTTGCACTTTGTTGCTATGGCTTCAATATTTGCCCTTTACATTCACTACTTGTATGCCTGCTAGGTGTCTTGACTGTAGTGTGTTGCTGTGGCTTTCCTATTTTCCATGTACATTCACACCTTGGAATGCTTGCTATATCTGCTAGGGTGTTACTGCATGCAGTGTGGTCTGGCCATGGTGTGGGCCTTGACATCTATTAGGGTATTTGAGTATGCTGCTGAGCAGGCCCCAGAGACTCTCAGGTGCATCTTTTATCTGCCTCATGGAATGGTACATATCAGTGGGGTACACCCATTAAATTGTCTGGTATTCTGCAGTTGTGACTGTGGGATAGCATGAGCATATGTATTACTACACTATTTCTGCCGTGCAAGTGGTGCATACTTTCAGTACTTCATAGTTACCATTGCATGTGTTGTAACACCTTTCTGCCTACTGTTTGTACATTTCACAGGGAGTCTGTGGGGCATCCCTGTAACTCAGTCACTGTTGCTATATCTAGGCTCTTAACTATTCAAATATGGCAGTGTCAGACCTCTGAAGTGTACAGATATTTGCAGGATGTCCACATTTTTGCCTCATATTTTGGTCCATATCTCATAAAACAGCTTTTCCTGGCAAATCACTCAGGGCTCAAGTCAGACTATGGTGACACACATTTCAGTTACAGACTTCGTACCCTTCCAAACATCCAACATAATGCAAAACCTGTTACTCTCTCAACTGTCTACGTTTGTAGGAGCAATATTTGAAATGTGTCCCTGTTTTTGGGCCTTTGCTCCACATTTGTTATTACTTAGTCCAGATGTCTTGCTGTAAGAGGTTGTGGGGTATGGGCAGTGATTATCCTGCTGTGAGTATGTGTGTGGCTTGCAAGGTGCTACAGTGACATTATTACCTACTAGCTACCAACTAGCATGGCTGTTTCTGTTCACACACTACTATTATAGAAATCCACTACATTTGACAGTAAATATACATGACATGCTTTGTGTACTACACATCCTATATTCCCTTTCCATTCATTCCTACTATTGCATCTTTCCATTCATTCCTACTATTGCATGATATATTTATTGTAGCACAATGTTCTTATATAGCAGTCATGGCTTAGTGGTAAGTCATGCAGACTACTGTTTCCAAGGTCCTGGGTTCGGGACTGACAGTGGGATTTTATTTTTCTTTTGAGCAGACTACAGGCCTTGTCATTCAGAGTGACTAAGGCACTTTTAAGCAGTTGTAAGCGGGTTAGCGCTGGTTTGCATGGAGCTCACACATGCGCACTGGCATTTAGCTCCGCGCATACCCGCTTACAACTGCTTAAAAGTGCTTACTCTTGCGCACACCCATGCTAATTTCTTTGAAAGAAATGAAAATGGGGAGACAGGAAAGTGGGGAAAAAGGGGTCTCAAAGAGGGTAGGACAGTGGGGAAACAAGCTCGGGTTTTGCAGGAGGGATGTAGGTAAGGTCCATAGCTGCCCATTTCTTCATCAGCAACAGCTGTGCATATGTTTGTAATTTGGTGTGACATTTGAAACCTTCCACCCCTGAGAGAGAGGTGTAAGGACAACAATAATATTTGTTGTACAGCCAATTGTAATTGACAGTTTCCATGTCCAGCAGACAAGTCTGCAAAATGGGCAGCTATGTATGGGGCGTAATTTTTTTGTTGGTACAGAGTGCCCTTTTTTTTTTTTTTTCAGGTGAGAGTGGTATGTCAGGTACAGGAAGTCGGTATAGCTGGGGGGTAGGTTGGGTAGGTTAACAGACAAGACAAACAAGACGCATACAGGGGCGGTGTATGACACATGTGGGGGGGGGTTATTGACGGGGACGGATGTTTGGATATCTCGAGTCCATTAGCCCACAGATGGCAACAGTGGAACTGAGATCCCCACCCATGGGCAGTTGCCACTGTGCCTTCACTGCCCAGGATGGGGCTGTGCTGGGGGCTGTGTAGGCTGGGCAGCAGGCACGCCTGTGAGTTGTGCCACCCGTGTCTCAAGCTGGCGTAGGGGCCCAAGAACAGCGTCCCGGATCTCCCTACGCACCACAGTCCGGACATTACAGAGGATGAGTGGCTGTTCTCCTCCGGCCACACTTGCAGATGGAGGATGAGCCCCATCCCCTGCAGCGCTTCCACCCGCAGGTGGAACAGGGCCACCGGAGGAGGGTCCGGCCTGGGCACTACTGCCAGGTGCACTCGCCAGCTGAGGAGGGAGAGGTGAGTCCACTAGAACCCGCCTTCCCTGTCGTCCTATGTTTTGCATTATGTTATGACAGTTTGGGTTAGTAACGTACAATACCATTCACAATTAGTTGTAACAGCATGCATTAGTATTCCCATTAACCAAACACCCAGATATTCACACCATTGAACAGCGAGCATAACACATGCATAATTTGAACAGCAATACACAATCCAACAACATGCAGGATTGATTGGTGGCAACAGGCCATCAGGTTTGGATGTATGAACAGGGCAGATGCATCAACGTACATGCAAATATGTATGACCCAACAGGACAAATGTCCAGGGGTGTTAATTGTGATTGCACATACCAATTTCACGTGGAATGGATTATATGTGGTTATAGGGTAGGGTGAAGAAAATTTAATTAACACCTTCAAATACCAATACATATGCTGTACATTTCTAATAGCTGCACATATATACACACTACAGTTCTACCTACAGTTTCCTATGTGATAACTACTTCAAGTTGGTGATAGGACTGTTACTGCTACATCAATATACATTTTCATTTTTATTCATACACATTCATATCTGGCTCTGTTCAGCTACATCATCCTGCTACATTTGCTTTATATAGCTATAGACAACTGTGGATGTTTGGTATTTCAGACAACCATACTATCTGCATATTGCAGACTGAGAGCAACATATCCAGATTTTGGGACACACATTCCAGCTGCGGTACTGTTTTCAACACATGTTACTGTTTGGTTCTGCCTGTCACATTCATTTCATTCTGTACTGACTGCAGTATACTTTATTCAGGAGTTATTACTACTTTATTGGTGGATTCATACCTCTTTCTCACACTCTCTCACTTGTTTTATTTTTACAATTCAGGATGGTACTTAATTCTAGGCTTTATTGACATGTTTTACCTGTAGTTATAACAATCCTTTCCAACAGTCTCACTTCTGTCATGTTTCTGTATTTCAACAGGGATATATTTCACACGTGTTTTACTCAGCTTCTGCAGCTGCACTTTTCAGCCTGCTGCAGGTTATGTACTATTATATTACAGGTGGGACATCTTTATTTCAGACTTGTTTCATTTTTACGTTTGGATTACAGGCTGCATCACACTTTTGTAATCAAGCAATACTTGCAAACCCTCTTACACTGTTACTTGCACATTTTATTAATTAGTGACTACACTGCACTCTTTTGCTAACTGTCATACTTATATATTTATTTACAGTTACAGGGAGATAATTACTGACCTGCCTGGTGGCGCATCCATGTCAGCCTATCGCCATAGGCTTGATGGTTCGCAGAACAGACACCTGCAGCTGTAATATAAATAAAGTAATATTGAAATACACATCTCCATAATATCAGCTAGGTTAATTTCTTACATAAATAATTACATGTAACTTACTCAGTAATGGGGCTTTGGGCATTTGCCGGGCCTCTTGGATTCAACGGTTCAGTTGGTCCTGCTTCCGTCTCTTCAGGTCCACATGGTGGTGAGGGACTTGCTCACCAGTCCTTGGTATTCCTGTGGCACTGGTGAAATCATGAGCTAACCGGTCCCACGCCTCAGCCCTATATGCTCCCCACAGGACCTGGCCCTGCATGAGTTGGGCCTCATGATTATGGATGAGGAGCCAAACCATATATTTGGACTCCTCAACACCCCACCTCTGTGCTCGGAAGCAACTACCCTCATCTACACCTGACATCCTGGCTGCAAGTCAGTTCTACAATCGGTAATGCTGTGTATTCCCGACTATGGGGCTTATATATGCCATTTTTCCCGCACTTATCTGTGATTGGCCATTTTGGAATTGTATCAGCTTCACAAAACCTGCTTTGTCATGCTCCTCTTTCTGTTCATTCCTATATATATGCTATTACTGCATTTCTAAGTGCAACTGTCATGGCTTAGTGGTTCAGTACATTGACTATGGTGCATGGTATCCTGGCCATTGCTTTTTATATTTTATGTCTGTCTACACAGGCTAGAAGGTGTGTCTGTGTAAAGGCAGTTTTGATACAGCTTGCTCAACATTGCCCGTCTGTTAGCTTGTTGGCGCGGCTCACAGCTCCGTGCAAACGGGTTATGCTGGTTTACCCGTCATTTGGCTGTCAGCACGCATATTACGCTCAGCTCAGCTATGGGCACACAGTTTCAGCATGTTAAAATGCTGCTCAACCCCGGGCACTCATTTTACACCTGTTAAACCACTGCTCACCTACGGGCACTCATTTTAAACCTGTTAAAACACTGCTCACCTACAGGCAGATGTACTCAACTTATTAGACTGTAGCTCAGCTATAGGCACATCTGACATATTTTTTTTTTTATTATCTCACATTTCTTCAAAATACATGGCCCATTTCATTACATTTTACATAAAATATAATTTTATATGTGTATATATGTCAGGGACTTGTTCCGTGCTTATTTCACTAAAAATAAAAATTGATGTTGTGGGGGGCTCGAACCATGACTGCCTGCTCCTCAGCCGACGTCTCTACCACTACACTATTGCTTCTTGGCTTACTTTGCATATTTAGTTCTTATATGCTTTTCCACTGACTGCTAACTGTGGCTAAGCGACGGGCATGCCTGCGCAAACAAGCACACTCACGGGCAAACATCTTTACAATTTAAAAAAATATATATAAGATGTTCATTTCTACATTTTATGTTCATAGTCTGAGGGCATGTGTTGTGTTGTGTTTATTCACATTTACACGGACTCTGTCGTGGGGGTTTACTTTCGGGACTTTTACTCTTCTGGGGGCGTGTCCGTTTGCAGGGCTCGCCCTATGGACACGCCCCCTACTGTCTTCCACAGACCGTGTTAGCCTTAGGTGTGATTCAGCATGCCCTCATGCATATGCATGACATGCTGATGTCACACCATTTAACTGCAGCCTCCGTGTAAGCCTTGTAACTCTTACACAGAGGCTTCATGAATCCTGCCCTTAGTCTTGCTGAAGCCTTCATTACCTGGTTCCACAGGTATCTTGCAAACAGAATCGAAACTATAAAACGCCACAGAGAGTTATCTCCTTTACTCTTAGTCTCTACAGGTTTTCCCCAAGGGGTCTCACAGGCCTCTAAATCAGCCAAAATAGTCCAGTATGCAGACAATTCTACCCTCTTCCTTCTCTTAAACCCCCACAAGAGTAAAGAAGTATCTTATTCACCCCAAAATACCTCTCAGCACAGAAATTCTCCTTCAATGTCAGCTCCTCACACAATACTAGAATTGAAACTGTCACTCATATCAAAATGCTTGGCATCTACACTGATATTACTCTTAAATTTGACTATCGTATCCAGCATATAATAAAGAAAACAAATCAAAAATTGGGTTACCTATTTCCTCACTCACCAAACCAGAAAACACCTAGCATCCACACTACGTCTTCCAACACTCCTCTACTGTACCCCAGTTTTCTGTAACTTACATCTCACCCAACAAACTAAGCATGCACAGTGCTATGACAAAGTAGCAAAGTTTGCAGCTAACCATCCACACAGATCCTACCAATAACTAACGCCAAAGGAACTGAAGTGGTTTGAGCTACCTCACTACCTGACTTACTCCTAATGAGCTACTATTCAGAATCTTATCTATAAGCCTAACAACTGACCATCGCTGTCTCTGTCTCTCTCTACCCTTATCCAACATTACAAACCCAATAAACCCCTCTGATCTACTAATAAGCTGCTCCAACTTGCCCAAAATCCAAATATGCAGCTGAAGATAACCTTTTTCAAATCACACGTCTAAAAACTTGGAGTTCCATTCCCTATATTCTAAAACTGGAATAACAGCATCTAAAATCTCATCTACTCAGTCCCTGGCTCTGCCCATGTAATAATCCTCCAAAATTATTCTGCACATATGTCCCTCTGTTTCCATGAATCCTCATCTCCATAATTATTCTGCACATATGTCCGTCTGTTTCCATGAATCCTCATCAGCATAATTATTCTGCACATATGTCCATCTGTTTCCATGAATCCTCATCTCCATAATTATTCTGCACATATGTCCGTCGCTTTCCATGAATCCTCATCTCCATAATTATTCTGCACATATGTCCGTCGGTTTCCATGAATCCTCATCTCCATAATTATTCTGCACATATGTCTGTCTGTTTCCATTAATCTTCATCTCCATAATTATTCTGCACATATGTCCGTCGGTTTCCATGAATCCTCATCTCCATAATTATTCTGCACATATGTCTGTCTGTTTCCATGAATCCTCATCTCCATAATTATTCTGCACATATGTCCGTCTGTTTCCATGAATCTTCATCTCCATAATTATTCTGCACATATGTCCATCGGTTTCCATGAATCCTCATCTCCATAATTATTCTGCACATATGTCTGTCTGTTTCCATGAATCCTCATCTCCATAATTATTCTGCACATATGTCCGTCTGTTTCCATGAATCTTCATCTCCATAATTATTCTGCACATATGTCCGTCGGTTTCCATGAATCCTCATCAGCTATCTTTCTCTTTTAGCACTTACACCCACTCACTTCCTCTCTCACTTATGTACATCACCATTTCTCTAGTTCATCTCCACTCCTTATCTCTGTCTCCCAAATATTCACTGATTGCTCTCAACTCTTGCTCACCTACATTTCCCTATTCTCTCCCCTTTATTTTTTTTCATTATCTTTTCCAGTCTCAGCCACTCAAACTGTCATCTACTACCTGACTAAATACTGTTTCTATTACCACACAGCAAACTATGCTGTTTTTTGCAATTCACATGCAAATCATGGAAGATATTTAAATATGTCTGCTTTAAGTATGATAATAACCACTACAGATCTGTGTGACTCAATATGGAATCACTTATGACTAAGATGTTACCAGATATGTTGGCTTAGGTTTACTGCTTTAAGGCCATTGGCTTGCCACAAACTGACCTTCTTTTGTGTGTGTGTGTGTGTGTGTGTGTGTGTGTGTGCGTGTGTTATGTTTACGGATGCTGTTAGCTTGACATTGTGATGCTCAGAATCCTGGACTTACAACCTATATCCTGAAGGTCATTGTAGTTTGGGTGGGATTTCTTAGGTATGTCAGCATAAGGTGACTTATTTATTGGTTTAGGACAAGGTGGGCATGACTGTTTCAATATCAGTACTGACAACCTGGCTGGTGCTGTAAATAAATGCAATGACTGTCTGGCTTCCAAGGCTACTAAATACTTGCACCTTGCACCTCTCATATGTAGATTCATCCAGTGGAAGAAACAAATGTTTTCAGTAAGCATGATCCAAATATTTCATTCCCTGAAGACACTTAATGCTATCTAGACACTATAGATGGCATGGGAAACTCGGGCATCATGGCTTGTAGTGTCTGGTGTGTAAGGAGTACAGTCATGACATTTATTGTAAGAAACATTTTATATATTATTTAGGAGAGGAGTGAAGATTTGAGTGAAGTAAGAGAGTAGTACAGTAAAGACAAAAGTGTAAAAAGTGGAACAGTGAGTCGGTACCACCAGAGTAGCAAACGAAACAGAAGGATGTAACCAGATTCACTGTGTAGCAGCAGTTAAAGTACAGCATCCGGACAATTTGTGAAGTAACACGACAAGTAGCAATCAGGCTCCGTTACAGTCTGATCATCAGCAAATAGTGAAAATGAAAACCAGTAAAAGGCAACAGCAAGAGCAACAAAAATCTACGGATATCAAAAGCAACAACCAGTCGTCTGATCTCATGATACAACGGTAGACAAGTAACGGTATTGGGCAGATTACAATTTATAGTTCACAGTGATAACTAGCAATTTGGATTAGATGCCCCAAAAGTAGACAAATAAGTGAAATGAGACAGCACATAGTATGTGTACAGCAAGGCAGACATCGACATAATATGTGTACAGCAAGCGCAGAAATCGACATAGTATGCATACAGCAAGCACAGAAATCGACATAGTATATGTACAGCAAGCACAGAAATCGACATAGTATGTGTACAGCAAGCGCAGAAATCGACATAGTATGTATACAGCAAGCACAGAAATTGACATAGTATGCATACAGCAAGTGCAGAAATCAACACAGTATGCATACAGCAAGTGCAGAAATCGACATAGTATGTGTACAGCAAGCACAGAAATCGACATAGTATGTGTACAGCAAGCACAGAAATCGACATAGTATGCATACAGCAAGTGCATAAATTGACATAGTATGTGTTCAGCAAACGCAGAAATTGACATAGTATGCATACAGCAAGTGCAGAAATCGACATAGTATGTGTACAGCAAGTGTAGAAATCGACATAGTATGTGTACAGCAAGTGCAGAAATTGACATAATATGTGTACAGCAAGTGCAGAAATCGACATAGTATGTGTACAGCAAACGCAGAAATCAACATAGTATGCATACAGCAAGTGTAGAAATCAACATAGTATGTGTACAGCAAGCGCAGAAATCAACATAGTATGCATACAGCAAGTGTAGAAATCGATACAGTATGTGTACAGCAAGCACAGAAGTCTACATAAGATGCATAGGGCTACTATATGCAAGTATTCTCAGCAGCAGATATGCACAAGTGTCTGCTGAATCTAGTTACATACTACAAGAAACTTACTTTAGCCATCAGGGAATAAATGTGCAGGGTGATATCACCTCTTAGTGCAATATTTCTTACAAAACTAAAAAGTACAAATAATTGGATTTATCAAACATGGTTCTCAACAGTGTGCAACCATGCTGCAGACTATGCAGCCCTTCCAAGGAATAGAGCAATCAGGTTTACATATCAAGGCTGAGTAGTTGTCATAGGATCATAGGAGGTTACTAGACTATCGACCCGAAAATCACTTCAAGTCTAGCCATTTCATACCAATGTAATTATACCCTAGTCAATACCCAGGGCTGTATTTAGTAATGACTGCTCATGCTCAGGAGGGTTGTGGGTGCTATATCTGGTAAGAATTTGTGGTGCCCCATCCACTTGTCCATGTTCCTTTTGAACAGTGTCATAAAGGTGCTTTGCTTCACATGAATTGGCAGTCTATTCCAAAGATGCTGCAGTTCTTGGGAGAAAAGTCAGTCCATCCAGCACATCCTGTTCAAGTTGCAGGCCCTATTTAGGCCCCTGGAATGGGTAGGTCTAGTCCCATTTGGTTTACTAATGTGCAGCAAATTCATTAGCTCTGGGTTGGAGATTGTTCTGTAAGCCAATCATAAGTTTCCCCTAAGAAGTCTATATGATGCTGAGTATAGTGACAGAGACTTTAGTGAGTCTTTTTAAGGCACATGCTGGAGTCTCTTGATCTTCTTTGTTAAAAATCTCTGAGGTCTCTCTAAATGCTGCAAGTGCTTTGTGCGGTACAGGCCAAAAGGGGTGTTATACTCATTTATGGGCCTAATTACTGACAAGTATAGAAGGGTTATAACATTCTGTTCTAGAGGCAATGCCTTTGCTAATCAAGTGTGCAACAAAGAAAGCCTTCCTTACTACACTAGACACATGGAGGTCAAAGTTATGGTCGCAGTCTACTTGTGATCCCAGATACTTTACGACTTCAGAGGTACATAGGGTATTGTCGTTAATTCGATAGTGTGAAGGGACATTGTTTTTACCGAAGGTCTGTTGTCAACTTCTGCTGAAGCATACTGAAATCATTTGAGGATGTGATAATTGTACAATGTTTGCAGCCATCCACAGATTTGGTCATCCACAGCCCCTTAGTTCTGGCCTGAACTTCTGAGAAGTATATACCAAAAGCAGGTGGCCCAGCAGTGACCCTTGCGACATCCCACTGATGACAAGTCTGCTAGCTGATGTGGAGTCATCCACTCTGATAGTGTGTGACCAGTTTGTGAGACAGTTGGCAACCCATCTTATACCAAAGGGATTTACATTCAGTTTGGCAAGTTTATTGATAATGCCTGAGTGTGGGATTGTGTCAAAGGCCTTGGCCAAGTCAAGGTTTGCAGTGTGCACATATTTGCTCTTGTCAATAGCTCTGGTCACATTTTCAAAGAAATCCACCAGGTTTAACAGGTAGGATCTGCACTTGACGAAGCTGAACTAGGTCAATTCCAAGGTTTTGAGGTCGCCTATGTCTTTCTTTATGAGGTTCATGATGGTTGTTCCATGGCCTTACAGATGAGGCTGGTCAGGCTTATGGGTCTATAATTCCCCAGGTCTGTTGCTAGGCCACATTTGTGGAGGGGAATAACTGCTGCTGTTCTCCATTCCGCAGGAACAAAGCCTGTGGTTAGGCTGTGATTGAATAGGGTACTTACCGGTTATGCTAGTTCATGTTTTAGTTTGTTTAGAAGACAGCCTGGGATGTCATCTGGTCCCATAGATGTTGCATTTTTTGCCTTAGACAAGGCTTTACTGACCTGCTCTTCAGATATGTAGGGTGGGAGGGAAGTTGTGGGCAAGGTTTGTGATAAGTTTGGAGGGGATAAGGGAGTGAAATTTTCACCAAATCTGTCCACCAGCAGCTTTGCTATCTTTGCAGGATCAGTGTGTGTGATACCATTAGTCACTAGTTTTGTACATGTTTGAGTCCTGTCTTTTAGGCTGCATACATAACTGTAAAAGGCCTTATGATTATCCTTGGCTGTGATTACTAAGTTTTTCTTAAAGTTACCCTTAGAGGTTTTGACATATTGTCTTATTTGCCTGTTGAGGCTGAGGATGGTGCTTTTCCATTGTTGGGGCCTTGCCTTAGTTTTCTTAGACACCAACTTTTTGTGTTTGTTGTAAAGTTTGTTGATGCTGGATGTCCAACAGGGCAGCTTGTTTTTACTTCAGGCTCTGGCTTTGATTCTGTCTGGAACAGCCTAGTCTATACACTTACACAAGTGATTGTATAGGGATTTAGTGTAAGCTTTGGTGTAGTTACCACTTCCAGCTGGGATTGGGGTTTGGAATGCTTTTATACCTTCCCCTAGGAGGGTATAGTTTGCCTTGGTGAAGTTTTTTAGTCTAACATCATGCTTTGTGAGTTCTGGTGTTAGTGCCAGTTTGAAGGCAACTGATTTGTGGTCAGATATAACTAATGAGGGTCTGACAGTAGCAGTGGTGCATCTGCGTGTCATATTAGTAAGGACCAGATCTAGCATGTTTGTTTCTCTAGCTGGGGTTTGAACACTTTATTCCAGGGCATTTGAGTTAACAAAGGTAAGGAACTTTTACACTAGTAAGTTAGGGCTAGAGTAGGTTTCACAGTTCATGGTGGGATAATTGAAATCCTCCATGACCAGAGTGGCAATATTTGAATTGACTCCAGTTTGGCCAAGTAGGCCTTGTCCACATCATAATTCATGGAGGGGGATCTATAACTAGCTATAACTTGAATGGGGGTCTTACCCACAGTAATCTTAACTTGGAGTAACCTCATGTAGTTGCCCTGTCTAACTAGTCAGGAGGTGAATTTATCTTTAATATAGATCAAAACGCCGCCTCCTTTGGTTCTCAGATGTTCATTTTGGAGTCTGAATGTGCAGAATGCATTGTAGCCTTGCAAGGCCAGGGTACTCTCTCAGGTCTTGAACCAGGTTTCTTTGACTGCACAGACATCGACATCCGTCAGTGATAGAAGTGCTTCCAGGATGTGCAGTGTTTGGTTTAAGCTCCTAGTGTTTAGCAACATAACCTTTATTTTGTTATGATTAGCAATTTCCACAAGAGCAATTTTGCTTTTGAGACCTTGCCTTTAAAAGGCACTATGGGGGAAGCAAGAACTTTTGCCGGCAGCTGAAAGCCTAGTGGTGCAAGGTACAAAGAGTCTCTGGCAAAGCAGCGAGTTTAGTCTATCATGTCATCCTAAGCTAACAGAAACTGGATCCCCTTTGAATAACACCAAAAACTAAGCCAACTGCTGAAATCAATACATTTTTGTTTATACTGTGGCATCATTCTAGATGAGGGTAATATGCTGCTCAGGGCTAGGGACATACCTGCCTGGGACTCATACCCGGAGAGCTCAACCATGTCTGTCTTCATCCAGTGAGGTGCAGCTCAGATCATTCACTCCAACATAAACTATGACAGAGCCATAATGGAAGTTGTGGTTGAGAGACCTGAGTGGATGCATGATCTGATGAATCCTGGCACCAGACAGGTAGCTGACCGTGACTTTCTCTGATGAATCCTGGCACCAGGCAGGTAGCTGAACATGACTTTCTCTGATGAATCCTGGCACCAGACAGGTAGCTGACCGTGACTTTCTCCTTATCTAACCTGGTGAGTGAGACATCCGTGTGTCTCACTGTGGAGTCTCCAATGACAAGAAAATTTGGTTTATGAATGTTACACTTTGAGGGCTCAGAGGTGAGACACTGCTGTTGCTATGAGTCTTGGGTGTTGTGGGAATTGTGCTAGTTGTAGCAGTCTTATGTTTTGGAGGTCTCTGGTGTTTCAGTAAGTTTTTGAGAGAACCTCTGCATATGTTGATTTATGTGTTGGATGTATACTATGTGTATGAGTAGTGGAAATACAGTAGTGGGTAAGTTGACAACCTCTTCAGTGTTACTGTTTTGAGTGCTGGAGAGCAGGGATTCACGATTCTTGGTGTAGCTACATCTCTTGCACTCTGTACTAGAAGTTATGAGTAGAGGGTTGTCAGTGTACATGATGCAATTGCTGCACTGTCTAAGGAGACCCAAGTCAACAAGGCTGGCAGGAGAAACAGGGGTAGTCCAACTGTCCATAATGCTAGATTTGAAGAATTGTTATCACAAAGGGGGTGCTTTCAGGACTGATCTAGGAGGTGCTCTGTAGATGGGTATTTCTGATGAGGTTTTTAGCTGGTGGTTTAATAGGTCACAGCTCCATAGCAATACTTCTTAGACCAGAGATGTACTAAAGATGAGGACTGCACTAACGTACTACAGCTGTATCTAAGGGAAAACTTATCAAAATTATCTGTCCGGACATGGTGCAAAATTGCAATGCAGTGTGTTATGTACAAACAACCAGAAACCCGCTCAAGTACGGAGCTTAAATACCAGAAGCTAAAAACATAAAGAAAAAAAAATCAAAATAACCAATGAGAGTGCTTACTCCAGACAGGTTCTAATCAGCATGCTTCTCTCACAAGGGTGCAGAAGGACCCCTTCCAATCAAAGATGGCTTGGAAAAAGTACTAAAAATACAACAGCCAATACAAACAGACCCAGATGCAGCAAACCTGTATCTGGACTATGCTACAGCTTCTAGCTACAATAATTTAGGCAGGAACACTAAAGAATGTTTTAAATAGCAGAAAAACAGCAGTGAGACACTAAAAATGTTTTAAACAGCAAACAAATCAGTTATTTAAAACACTGCTTGACAGGAAAACAGAACAAACAGAACAGATGCTTTGCAAACAGAAACATTAATAACAATTGCTCTGTAATCAGTGAAAACAGAAGAAAAGCTTTGCAAACAGTGAAAACAGCAAGAAAATAGGATTTAACAGCACAGTAATGCAGACAAATGCAGTACAAACAGTGCAGTTTAGTTTACAGTATTAAAATACAGTACTAAATAAGCAGAACACAATAAAAAGTGCAGTGAATAGTATAATCCAGAAAAAAACAGGCAACTTATGGCTTTTGGGAAGCTCAGAAGCTTCTAGTTGTCTAGTATCTCAGCTCAGAATTGTTGCTTGAAGCCCACATCATTTCAGCTCCATTCAAACAAGCAGAAACCTGCGCAAATGCAGGGATTAAATACCAGAAGGTTGTGTAGTACTGGCTGAGAGACTTGCATCCATTAAGAAATCTTGTCACTGTAGAGCTCATTTATAGAACAATAACCTGGTACCAAAAAATAAATAAATAAATAAACATATTTACTACAAAGTATCAATTATAAAGAACATACTCAGAAGCACACACATATCAGACGTACGCTAAACAGACAATTTATAGGTGCATTTATTCAATGATAAAGAACAAAGGATATATACTGCCAATATAAGAGAGTAAAGTGCTCATAACACACGTTCTTGTTTATCTCTGTTACTGTGCTGTAATGGCTTCTTACACTAAAGCCAATGAACCATATTAAGTTGTTGCAGATGTCTTAAAGAAAACCATAAAATGTTTTCCCTGAACCAGAAGTTTATTTTAAAGACTGATGCCTTGCTACTAAAATAGAAAACAAAGAGTTAAAGAAAAAGGAAATAAACCATAGAGTGTGGGCAGTTGTCTGACTGGGAAACCTGCAACATTTGTAGTTGTATCTGTGGGCCAAGGACTGAATTATGTAATCCCTTGAGGATTATATAATCAACCACAATACAAGTCATCCGTGAAATGGAAAATTGCCACAAGTGCTGATTAAAACTTGAAATGCAATGTTACATCAACAACTTTCACATGCCAAATATAGTATAGTAATTCAATGGCTTGTGCCCATTGGTTGCTGGGATAGGTTCTGCCGTTCCTGTGAACTTTATTAGACAAATAATCAAAATCCAGAATATTTTATACAAAGAGCTCTAAATGAAGCAAACTGATAGCGTTAGAAACAGTGATTAGAAGAATAAATACAAGTTATGGTAAATAGTTTTAGCTTACAATGCAAAATTCCATAACAAACCTTGAGTTTTTTATTAATAAATAGTCTGAAAACTGGAATGTTACATTATTTTCCTGGAAAAAAAGTGGAACATGAATATCTGTGTTAATACTCTGGAAAAAGAAGAAACGACTATACCTTTGTGAAATAGTTAGATTTTTAAGCTATAACTCAAATTGTTGAAGAATCCTATGAACAATTAAGATCATATTCAAAATGTTCAATCTATCATATGCTTTATAGCACATGAAATGTATATATCCATCTAGTTTTGAAATCACTTGGCTTGCTAAAGGTTGTTTTATTAACAAACTGAACAGGAAGATCAAACATTCATAGCAGACTAATGGCCCTATAGCCTAGGCATATTCATCCCGAGTTGCCCCGATTGTCGGTGGTTAAGACAGTGAAGTTCACAGAGGTAAGGGTCTAAGGTAGTTAATACTGACTTCATCTGTCTAGGAGGGACATGGACAACACCCCAGGAGTGAATTTGCAGTCAACCATCCATTGATCTAGGTTGTGTTTGAAGAGGCTCAGGGAAGGGCTCTGTTTCAAGTGAACTGGAAGCTTGTTCTACAGAAGTGGCAGTCTCTGGGAGATATATCTGTCTCCCCAGGATGACTTGTTCATGTCAGAGGCTAGGTTAAGATCCCCGGAATGAATGACCTTTATGTGTAACATTTTTATCAGGGCCAGGACAGAGAATGCCTTTAAGCCAGGCACAGGTCACCCCTTAGCAACCTGTAGAAGACAGCAAACAATGACAGGACTTTCAGTCTTTGTAAGACTTGTTTTGTGTACCCTGTAATTTCTTGGTTAAAAATTTCTGTTGTCTCTCCAGTTGTTGTAGGTGTCAAGTGAGGTACATGCAAAAGGGAGCACTGTACTCAATTACTGGTCTGATGAGGGCCGAGTGTAATGGAATTATAACATCCTTAGATCTAGATGTGATGCCTTTACTTATAAGATGCGCCACATAGAAGGATTTCCTTACTACTGTGGATACGTGGTGGTCAAAGTTCAGAGTGCTGTTATGTTGAGCACCCAGATCACGTACTATCTGATCTACACAAGGGGGGTGCTTTCTACAATGTTATTAGCAGGAGTATCAGCTTTCCTAAAGGGAATAATAATGCATTTTTTGCATTTATTTATTATTTTATTTATTTATTTATTTTACATTTCTTGACCAGGTTTGTCCGACTAAGCTGATAACCCTTTTTCAGCGGAGGCCTGGGGAGAAAAGCTCCACTTTACATAATACATAATATAACAGTAGAAAAAGGTAATACAGCAATAATTTGGAGAAAAGCTCCAGATAACATTTGTTAGCAACATATTAATAGCGTTCATATTAGACGTTAATTGAGTGCAGATCAGTTTAAATGAATTTACAGTTACTAACAGTATTAAGTATAGACAGGTTAAGTTACAGACTAGACAGATTCATGTTTACTTGGGTTCATATATAGTGAACTAATTATAAGACTGGTTCACAGATGGGGTTGTAGAGGAAATGCAGCATAGTTAGGATGTATTGAATGAGCATTTCGCTTTAATCCATAGCTTTGGAACCGATCATTTGTCTGCGTTAATCCTGTCTACAGTATAATATCATTATGGGACTCAGTGTTTTCTCCCAGTTTGCAGTCATCAGTGAACTTTGTCAGCTATAGAACATCCAAGTTTGCCTGGACTTCTGAGAAATAAATTCCAAAAAATAAGGGGCCCAGCACAGAACCTTGTGGTATCTCACTGGTGACTGGTCTTTTGTTAGAGGTGAAGGCACCCACTTTGATAGTATATGTCCTGTTGTTGAGGCAGTCAGCTACCCATCTGGTAATGTAGGGGTTAATTCCCAATTGGGAGAGTTTCTCTATAATACCTGAGTGAAAGATTGTGTAAAATGCCGTGGCTAGATCACGATAGGTGGTATGTACTGTCGGGCCTTGGTGACTTTCTCAAAGAAGTCAACAATGTTTAATAGACATGATATACCGTTAATGAATCTGAACTGGGTTGAGTCCAGAGTTTGGAGATTACTTATGTCCTTGTTAATAAAGTACACAATGATTCTTTCCACGGTGTTGCCGATGAGGCTAGACAAGCTTATGGGTCTATAATTTCTAGGGTTGCCTGATGGTCCCCCTTTGTGCAGAAGGATTACTGTTGCTGTCCTCCATCCACTGGAACATTTCCAGTTTGCAGGCTCTGGTTAAACAGGGATCCAAGTGGAGAAAAACAGATAATGAAGTAGGCAGCCCAGAATACCGCAGATCCGATAAAAGGAAAACTCGTCTTTAGTCAATTACACGCTTCCGTCAGACTCCACGGACTTCATCAGAATACAAATACAAAGTGCAAAACACTGCTTAAATAACCCATCCCACCCTACAAAGTAGTTACATCATTTCCCACAGGAAGTTAACAATGAATGACATGACAAGGTAAAACACATTTTAAAGGAACCACAACACAAAACCACTCATTGCTAGCTGGTAATCACTCATAAAAAATACAAAGACTTCAGTTTCATTAGAGCCATGATACTGACCCTATCATTCAGCCCAAGTGTTTTACTGAAATTAAGTTTAATTTGCCACTTTAATTCAAGAAGTTCCAAAAACTCTTCCAACTGTTCATCCCTTTAACCTAGGTCAGCATGATCAATGGCACAAAACTTAAACTTGTGCAAAGGGAACATCTCTATATGCTTGTACAATGCATTTTTGTTTTTTTTCTGTCTAATTTCATAGCCATGTTCATAAACTCAGTGCTTGAGAGTTTTACCCACATAAAATCCATCACATGAGTCACACAAAGCAACATACACTACCCCTTTTGAAAAACAGTAATACCTTTTCTTTGGGTAAATAAACCCGTAGTTCTTAATAAAGATCTCCCCTCTGTCCACAATGGACGGGCAGTAAGCACACCTACCACATTTAAAGCAACCCCCATTTTTTTGAAGATCTCGAGTTCTTTTCCAAAAGGCCCTTAAAGCAGGTGTCTTTTTTATAAACCACAACTGGTTTATCACCAGGGACCCCAACACTCTCCTCATCCATAACAAAAATTTCCCAAAATGTCTCGATTATTTTCCTGATGTCATAGAAATCAAGTGTATATGGTATAGTCAAGGCCCTAGAGTACCTATCGTGGTCTAAACGAGGGGTCCCAACAAACTCAGTGTTGCCACATAGCAATTTAACAATGTACCCAGTGTGCCTTTTGTGTTTAACTTCAGTCTTTCATTCCAAATTGTCCATATACTACAGAACACTTTCTTGTCTAAATCTTTAACATATTCCTTACTAACACCCTCATAGAATCTATATTCAATTATATCAGCATTTAACTCTTTATAATCCTGTAATTCATTCAAAGTATATTTTTCTCTATTATTTTTCCCATAGTTTTTTTTTACTCTTTTATATGTCAGAAAACCATGATCTACAGTTTCTAATTCACCACAAAATGACACACCCTTTCATTTGTTTTTTTAATAAGGTGTATTTCCCTTCACTGGCAGTCTATTAATTTGTAATCTGCACACAAAATCTTGACATTCCACAGTTTTTACACACCATTTATTTCTTTGTTTTATAGCTTTTATTTTTTTCTTCCATCAAGTCCTTCCATGGGTTTACACAATAATTTTCTATAATGATATTTTAAACCATAATTTCTTATTTTCTTTCACTTTTTCTATACTGGACCCCAGTCATTTTGGGTTTGTAAAAGGTAGATCATGTCTACTAAACCTGTGAGACTTCTTTGAAGCAATCACTAGAGCTGTAGACGAGGGCAAGGTATTGCACACAGCCTATCTTGACCTCCCCAAGGCTTTCGATACCATCACCCACTCTGGAATTATACATAAATTCACTAAACTGGGCATAAATCCCTATGTCACAAGATGGGTGACCAACTGGCTCACTGACAGAACCCACACAGTAAAAGTAGCAGACTCCAAGTCCGACTTCAGACCAGTGATGAGTGTAGTACCACAGGGTTTGGTCCTGGGTCCTCTCCTGTTTGGCATCTACTTCTCTGAAGTGCAGACCAACACAGAAGATCTTTGTCTAACAAAGTTTGAAGATGACTGCAAACTAGGAGCCATAACAAAATCACCTAATGATGTACATATTCTACAAAAGGGCATCACAGAGACAGATGCTTGGTGTCAAAGCCATGGCCTGAAGCTCAATGCCAAAAAGTGCATTGTCATCCCATTTGGGAAAAACTCAGTACCCATGAACTATCACATAGGTGGTAGCTCATTAAACACTGAAAGTGTGATAAGAGACCTCGGGACACGGGTGGACAGTAGTCTCTCCTTTGATAACCACATCACCACAGTAGTCAGGAAATTCTTCAACGTGGCACACCTCATCACAAAAGAGTTCTCCTCTAGAAAAAAGGAGGTCATTGTTCCTCTCTACTCAGCCCTCATCAGACTCATTATAGAGTACAATGCCCTGTTTGGCATGTATCTCACAAGACACCTACAGCAATTGGAAAGGCCACAGAAATACCTCACTAAGAGAATTACTGGCCTCAAACAGATGCCATACGCAGACCAACTCACAAAACACCAGCTCTCCTCTGTCGCATATCACCTCCTCAGAGGTGATCTGTGCCTAACATACAAAGCTATGTCAAACCCAGAGCTGTTGGACATGCTACACTTAAATAAATCCCAATCTCTCTGAAACACACGCTCCAGAGACCTAAACCTTGTCATCACAATAAACAGAACATGCTGGAGGGATAGATTCCTGTCCCAGAGACTTCCCATACTCTGGAACAAACTACCCATTCATGTCAAGCAAAGCTCCTCATTGGCCCTCTTTAAAAAAAGTCTTGACAACTGGATGGGAAATAGAAAATTCACCCCGGGGATCACTTCTATGGCACTGCTTGACAGGGGCACAGGAAAATAATTTTCTTGGGTGGCGAAAGCCAGAGAACCTTTTTGGCTAGGCTTATATAGGCCCCAGGGCCGATACCCTAGTACCTACCTATGAACCTATGAACCTATGAGGATCTAGGACTATTGCTCAAAATCACAAATACTCAAAATGTAAATGGCTGAGCACACTTTCGCGAAAGTGCATTTCTACTGAAAATGCACTTTCATGAAATAGAAACAAGCAAAAAAAACCCCCATAAAAATATAAAAAAATAAAACAGTCATTATGTTTATGCAGGGGGTCAAGCCCCCTTGTGCCCCCCACCCCCCCTACTTTTATATTCTCACTCCAAGATCGCACTACAGTGGGGAAAAGGGAATATTCCCTTATCCCCGAATTGCTGGAACCTGTGTTCTGAAAGACTGCCTTCCAGACTATCTGCAAATATACAGAGCTGAGTATATATTTTTTGGTTATAGAGTCTGTTAATTGTTGCTTAGATCTCTGTTAAAACTGCTGTCTCACTGTTCTGAGAGATTGATCTGCAAATATATAGAGCTGAGTATATTTTTTTGTTTTTATTGTTGGTACTGTTAGTTGTTGCTTAGATCTCTGTTGAAACTGTTTTGTTCCAACCACCCTCCCTATTTTTGGTTTGTAGTTTAAATTTGGTGGCTTTTGCAGTTGCCCGCCCCACTGTAGATTTGATCTGGGACACTCCCCCAGTCCGATCTCTTTACCACATTCTACCCAATAAGCTCTTTCTGCACTTGCTTTTAGTCCTTTTTAATTTAATTGCATTTTTTAAACTGTGTTTGGTCTAATATTGCTACATACTCAAGTGTTCTAGCTTGCACTGCATGTGAATTGTTTTTACTACTGTTTTTGCTACTTTTCTGTAAAAAAAAAAAAAAACTGTAAGCCTGTTTCCTACCTTTCCTGTAACTCGCGTTCCAGATACAGATTTGCTGTATCCAGGACTGTATGTAAGCTTCTCAGCTCCCCCAAGCCTTTCTGTGTTGGAGGGAAGCCTTCTAGCTTATCAGTGGGAGTGGTAAGCACTAGGTAACCTGTCTACCACATAAGGAGTGGTTCTGGCTCAGAAATCGTAGTTATTGGCCGTTTGGGCAATCTATTCCATCTCTCTCAACTTTCTGATTTGAAAGCCTGCATTTGCACTTGTTTCTGTCCTGTAACTCGTCTAGTGCAGTTACAGATTCTTAGTTTTAGCACTTAAATTTGCTTATTCATGCTCAGCACTTGCTCAGAACTTGTAAGCACTAAATAAGCTACTAATTACTATAGCACTCAATCTTCCTCATTACCTAGAGGAAAACAGTTTTTGTACATACTTTTCTCACTTGCTTAGAGAAAAACAGCTCTTGTACTCACTTTCCTCACTTATCTAGAGGAAAATAGTTTTTTATTCAGGCATGTCCAAGGGTCAGCTCCCAGTGTTCTCTCCTGTCTATCTGATGAATCTGGGCATCTTGAGGCAATGTAGAAATTGCCTCATATACACAGACAACCCTGTCCTCCTACTACCCAACACTGCAACCTATGAGAGATGCACTTATCTAGCCAAACTGGAGGTAAAGCTCTCTCCAACCAAGACTGAACTTGACAGTCATGAGGAGAAGGTAAACATTTGCACCATACCACACTCATCACATAGTCTCACTAAATCTACATCACCAAAATCCACACATAGTAACACAAAAACATTCACGGAGGCTCTCAATAATAATCTGTCTAAGCAACAGAGACCTCCAAAGCAGAAAAGCAAGCAACCTCCATCCTCCAACATAACCCAAATGACACATAGCCCATAGACTCAGTGTGCCACTCAACCACAGCCAATAACGCAAAACAACGTACACAACACACTAGTCATAGGCGACTCTATAGGCAGGCACACTGATGTCCTACTCACCAGGCTAAACAAGGAGAAGGTTATTGTCAGCTGCCTGTCGGGTGCCAGGATCCACCACATAACCCACGCACTCAAGTCACTCCACAACAAGTACAAATATGACTCTGTCATTGTCCATGTTGGTGTGAATGACCTGAGACATACCTCCCTGGACTACATGAAAAGAGACATGGAAGAGCTCTCTGATCTTGTAGCCCAGGCAGGTATGACCCTAGCCCTGAGTAGCATTCTGCCATCACCCAGAATAATACCGCAGTACAAGGAAAAAATTATTGACTTCAACAATTGGAGAAGCTTCTGGTGTCATTCTAAGGGGATCCAGTATCTGTCTGCTTGGGATGACATGGTCAACAGACCACAATGCTTTGCCATAGATGGCCTGCATCTGTCACCCCTGGGATTCCTGAAACTGGCTAAGGCTCTTGATGCCCCTATAGTGCCTTTTTTAGGCAAGGTTCAAATAACAAATTCACCACCATAACAGGAACAGGCAAGCAAACACTGAGGGCAATGCTACCCAATGCTAGAAATCTAAATCTCAAAATGCAGTGACACGAGGCACTCCTTAAAATGGAGAACATCGATATCTGTGCAGTGACTGAGACCTGGTTCAAGGCTCCAGAGATCACCCCTGCACTACCAGGCTATAACTCATACCACATTTTTCGGCTATGTAACCTGGACTGAAACACCAAAGGCGGAGGTGTGTCCATATTCATAAGGATATCCACACCTCCAGGCTAGTTGCTTAACATAATGCATCCGTGGTTATCCAAGTGCAACTAACTCTGGGCAAAACTGCAATCCAAATTGTAGTCTGCTACAGATCCCCCACCATGCCCCAGGATTCCCACTCCTCTTTTCTTGATGTACTGGAAAATATTAGGGTTCAACCAAACACTCTAATAATGGGCAGTCTCAACTACCCCACCATTAACTGGGAAAACTACTCATGTATCAACTCCTTAGATCAATGCTTTCTGGAATTCATAAACTCCAATGCCCTGGATCAACTTATCCACACCCCCACCAGGGGCAACAATATCCTAGACCTAGTCATTACCAACATGAGTGACTGGTGTTCCACACCTGAAGTCAACTCCTCGTTGGTCCGATCCGACTATAAGCTAATCACCCTTAATATCCACATCCCACCCCCACCCCCCATTAAGGAAACCACAGTAAATAATTTCTCCAAAGCCAACTTCATGCTTCTTAAGACAGAAGTGGTGAACTTCATGACACCCATGCAGATGGACAATACAGTTATAACTGCTGAATCCTAAACAAATGAACTCTATAAGCACTTACACGAGTGCATGGATCATGCTATCCCAAACAGAACCAAGATGCTATCCTCCAAAAAAAGGAAGCCTATCTGGTGGTCCCCTGCCATAAACAAACTGTACAAAAGAAGGAAGAAACTGTTGCAAAAGAGAGTAAAATCCCATGAGTGGAGGAGCTCCCTGGTCAGCCTTAGTAAGAAGCTGAGATCCCTTATAAGATCATCCAAAGCTAACCATGAAAACAAAATTGCCACTAATTACAAGGACAACCACAAAGCATTCTATAGCTATGTCAAGAATCTCGATGGCAACACCCAGATCTGCTCTGAGTTACAGCAGAAAGGCAAGAAAATTACAGAACAAACTGATATTGTCAACGTCCTGTCAGATCGGTTCAGTGCTAACTTTACCCCCCTCTCAGCCCCTAAAGGGCCCATATCTATACAGGAAAAATGCAGAGTCCCTGTAATCACAACTACGCAGGTACAAGCTGCACTCTCTAAAGCCAAAAACATAGCATCCATTGGACCGGACAACATCCCAGGCTGCGTTTTACATGAACGTCAGAATGAACTGGCTCCCCACTTAAGCACCATGTTCAATAATAGCCTCACATCAGGCTTTGTGCCCACTGAATGGCACACAACAACAGTTATCCCACTCCACAAAGGGGGAGCCACCACTGAACCCGGGAACTATTGACCTATTAGCCTGATGAGCCTGGTCTGCAAGATCATGGACCATATCATCATGGAACTCATAAACAAAGACATTGGTCACCTCCAAACTCTGGATCCCACCCAGTCCAGGTTTGTGCAAGGCAGATCATGCCTCCTGAACCTGATCAACTTCTTTGAGGCAGTCACCAAAGCCGTAGATGAGGGTAAGGTGGTTCACACAACCTATCTTGACCTCCCCAAGGCTTTCGACACCATCTCCCATTCTGGAATTATAACTAAACTCATTAAACTGGGTATAAATACCTATGTCACAAGATGGGTTGCTAACTGGCTCACTGACAGAACCCACACTGTAAAAGTTGCAGACTCCAAATCTGATCTCAAAGCAGTGACAAGTGGAGTACCACAGGGTTCCATCCTGGGACCTCTTCTGTTTGGTATCTACTTCTTTGAAGTACAGGCTAACACAGAAGGCCTCTGGCTAATGAAGTTCACAGATGACTGCAAACTAGGAGCCATAGTCAAGTCCCCAAATGATGTGGACATCCTACAGAAGGGTCTCACTGAGACAGATGCCTGGTGTCAGAGCCATGGCCTCAAGCTCAATGCCAAAAAGTGCAGTGTCATCCCCTTTGGTAAAAACTCTGTACCCATGAACTACCACATAGGCAGCAATCTACTTAACACCGAATGTGTGATAAGAGACCTTGGGACCCAGGTGGACAGTAGTCTCTCCTTTGATAGTCACATTGCCACAGTAGTCAGGAAGTCCTTCTATGTGGCACACCTCATCATAAGAGGGTTCTCACCAGGTAAAAAGAGGTCACTGTTCCCCTTTACTTGACACTCATTAGACCCATTATAGAGTACAACGCCCCTTTTGGAATGTACCTTACAAGTCATCTACAGCAGATGGAAAGGCCACATAAGTACCTCACAAAGAGGATTACTGGCCTCAAACAAATGCCCTACACTGACCACCTCCAAAAACTCCAGCTTTACTCCATAGCATATCACCTACTCTGAGGTGATCTCTGCCTAACATATAAAGCTATGTCAAACCCAGAGCTGTTGGACATGCTACGCCTAAAGAAATCCCAATCCCTCCAAGCTACATGCTCTAGGGACCTAAACCTTGTCACCACAATAAACAGGACATGCTGGAGGGATAGATTCCTGTCCCAGAGACTTCCCATACTCTGGAACAAGCTACCCATCTATGTCAAGCAAAGTTTTTCATTAGCACTCGTCAAGAAAAATCTTGATGAGTGGATGGGAAATAGGAAATACACCCCGGGGATCACTTCTGTGTCTCTGCTCGACAGTGGCACAGGAAAATAACTTTCTTGGGTGGCGTAAGCCAGGGAACCTTGTTGGCTAGGCTTATGTAGGCCCTCGGGCCGATAGCCTAGTACCTACCTATGAACCTATGAACCTAATCTAAGCAGCGGCTCCCATTGCTCAGTTGCCTTTTTTTATGTTTTGTTTTTTTACTTCTCTTTTGCGAAAGTGCATTTTCGGTAGAAATGCACAATGGTGAAAGTGTGATTGGCCATTTACCTTTCGGGTAAACTTGATTTCGAGCAACAGTATGGGATCCACCTATGAACCTATACTTAACTTTCACATTTTTTATTTTTTTCTTGATGCATTTTTACTTCTTCATTTCTACATTCTCTCTCCTTCTTATTCAGTTTCATTAAATTACATGCACTTTCCTATTTTATATTAAACAACCTGGTCACCAAATTACATTCTTTTCCATTTATCCATCTTAGACCTTATACAAATTTACCAATGCCACATATATTATAGGCTTCATTAAACCCAAACTGCAATCATCTTTTCCCATATATAATACTCTTCTCTTTAGTGGATTCAATCTAGATCCCAAGATAAATGCAAATATTAATCCAATAAACTGTTTTTCCAGGTCTTTAGACATCATATGTACACCAGCCATATATGCTATATTTCCCATCCATATAGAGTTTATCAAGTGCACTTTTTTCCTAAGAGATAATCTGCATCTACTCCATAAAATACTAATGCCTCTGAATTATTTGTAAATTTTTCAGCCATTGTTCCTTCCTTAACCACAATCGATGTACCAAATTGTATTCCTAAAACTGATATTTCTTTTATTGCAAATTGAATTCTTTCGAATTTCTCTTCTGATTTAAATCCTTTACTTTTTCACTATTAAATGGCATTCCTATAGCTTGTAAGCTATTATTTATGCTGAAAATCACTTCCTCCTTCAGTACTTTCCTTAGTCATAAGAATGGTATAATTCCCATAAAATATAATAAGTGGATATTCAGTACCATTACTCTGCATATACCATGCCCTTTTCATTTTTTTATTATACAATTCATAACTATCACAAATAAAATACTACTCATTGCACATCCTTGCTTTAAACCTCTATTCATCTCTACCTCTTTACTTAAGTAACCATTTATGAAAAGTGTTATTTTGCTATTTCTATACACTGATTTAATCACTTTCTGTATCTGTTTATACCATTGCATTAATTTGCATAATACATCATGCTCGATCATATCGAATGCGTTATGATCGTGTGCGTTACCCCACTCCAATACTTTTGCTCCATTACTTTCTTTTTTAATACCATCTATTGTTCCTCTAATACTCATTAATCCTTTCTGGTGTGCCTTTCCTTTAATTTGAGTCTTTTAATGTGATCCTCTAACACCTTATATATCTTATTCTCTGTTCTTATTTGTATTATTTTCATAAATATTTTACAGTCAGTATTATTCAATATAAGCAGTCTTTATTTAGTCATTTCAGCTTCCTCTCCTTTCTTCCATATAAATTTCATAATACCACTATATATCTGTGGGAGAAGTAATGAAAACATTAAAAAAAGAAGAGAAAGAATAAATAAATAGAAAGTTGTTTGCAGACATAGTGAAGGATAAGAGAGGAGAGACAAGAGGGAACATAAGGATATGATGTGAAAAGACAATATTGTCTTCTAACCATCTGTTAAATATACATATCAAAAATTCTTTTTACCATAGTTCAACATTTTTATACACTAAATAATCTATACAATCTAAACCTCTTGCAAAATTAAGCTCTACTTTCTTCATTACCATATCTAATTCCATTATGGTAATCTGTTTATGCAGATCTTTATTTCTTTAGTAAATTGCTTAGCATTCCAGTCATTATCATTTAACTTCTCTTTTTCTCACCATTTCTTTAACATACTGTACTACAATTTCCATAAGTCTAGTTTGCTGTTTTTCCACTTTCCCGTTTTCATTTTTCATTTCCCTCATTATATTGTTTCTTCTTTTACCATTTTACTTAAATAAGGAAAAGCTTTTTCCTTTTTCCTTGCAAAAAATATCTTTGTTTATACACCAATTCTTTTATTTTCTCTTGGCTTCTTTTATATATTTCTTATTTTCCATAATATACATTCTATTTTTCCAAACTTTCTAATACTTTATTCTGTATTTCCGTATATTCTTTTTTTATTTTTTCGATAACAACTGAACCAAGAAAAATTCCACAACTGAATCCGAAACGAAAACCACGACTCGGCCAATAAGTGTATAACTCCACTTGAACTGTTGAAAAACGGAACGTATTTATTGCGATAAATAAAACAAAATATAAATTTAAAATGCAACTGGATGTTAAGCGCTTTCACTCATTACATAGAGCTTCTTCAGAACATCCTTCCGCTAACAATTACATAGTTTAAATACAAAAATTGGCGCCAAACTGTTGCTCATTCCTTAAAGAAATACTGCTTCATAATTCTGCTTGAATTCATCTTATTGCTTTTGAATTAATATTGTACTTCTGAATAAGCGTACGTTTAAATGAATGAATGTACATATGCTTGTTGCAGTGCCAAGAATCAATATGCATAATATGTCTATATAAACCATAAATGTCTAATCATTATTTAAAAATACTTTGATACATTTATAAACATTTAAAAACAATTAAAAACAATTAAATGCATTGAAAAAATGCTTTGTTAAGCTTTGTTAAGCTACTAAGTCTATTTTGCTGTTTTTTCACTTTCCCGTTTTCATTTTTCATTTCCCTCATTATATTGTTTCTTCTTTTACCATTTTACTTAAATAAGGAAACGCTTTTTCATTTTTCCTTGCAAAAAATATCTTTGTTTATACACCAATTCTTTTATTTTCTCTTGGCTTCTTTTATATATTTCTTATTTTCCATAATATACATTCTATTTTTCCAAACTTTCTAATACTTTATTCTGTATTTCCATTTATTCTTTTTTTATTTTTGTCTTAATGCACTTCCCCTTGTAAATAATCTAGTTTATATTTCTCTTTAAATACTAACCACCATTCTGTCCAGTTATTCAAAACAACTGTGAATGCGGTCGAAAACGAACAGACATTAAAACATAGTAAAAGCACAAACAACTAAGGCAAGGATCTGGCCACTCCAAAATTAGCACTTTCATTCTTTTATTGGCATTAAGAACTGCTTCAGAAAATAATATAAAATGGACCCAACAACAATTTTAAAAGCATTGCCATAATGTCACATGGTGCAGTATAGCCAATAATAGCAAAATGCAAAGTGGGTGTTGTTTCACCAGACACATTTTTAAAGTGAACACTAAAATAAATTTCTAATAAATGTTAAAAATAATGGTTATAAAAGGCAAATTAAGTACAAGATAAAAAAAACTTCAATTGAATGTAATCTTTGTACTTGTAAAAATCACTTGATGTTTATAGTTTCATTTAGTCCAGGAGCGCAATCTGCACCTACTCTAATCTGCAAAATGGATTCATGTCACTTAAGAAGCATTTCCAGTCACCAGTGTAAATATCAGGACAAACAGTGTCTATAACAAAAAATGTAATTTTCTAAAGTCAATAGAGTACTACACACTTTTCTAGAGCATTGTTGGAGTCTTTCTTTCTAATTGCAAGTAGGTGTTCATAAATTCTTCTATTCAGAAGTCTGATTGTCTTGCCTATATATAGTAACAGTCACATGAATTACAACAAGCTGCACAGACCATGTACTTGGGCACAACAGGTAATTCTTCTCTTAGCCCAAACAATTTGGTTACAGTGCTTTATGTTGCTTATAAATTGGCACTGTTTACAATATCCACAGCTGAAAGTACCCTGTGTACAATAATTCATGGAATGGGACTTCAAATTGCGACCGTTTTCCAAAATTGATTTCAGATTGTGTGGCTTCTTGAAAGTGAAAATGGGCTTGTCACCTAAGATTTTGGCCAGATCAACATTACCTGAAACTATTTTCCAGTTTTCTAAAATGATGGCTTTAATCAACCACATTTCATTAGAAACTGGAATAGGAAAGGCTAGTTTGAAAATAGTGTTGTTAGATTTACCAGCAGTACTGATCTCATGGCTAACAAATGATGACATATAATGTCTGATGAGGATAGGATGAGCTTTGGTGTCTCTGAATAATAATGCCTCTTTTTCTGTCTTAATCAACCATTCATGATCATAACCTCAATTCACAAAAAGTGTCTCTAACTTGGAAAGCTCATAAGAAAAGTGGAATCGTTGGTGGTCAGTCTGCTGAGTCTAATCAGCTGACCCTTGACTACCCCTCTTTTCAGATGTGTAGGCTGTAAACTGTCTTTATGGGAGTATCAATTGATGAAAGTCTCTTTTCTAGAGATGCTAACAGTGAAAAGCCCAAGCTCATGATTACACGGCAAGGAAATATCCAAAAAAATGATATCTGCCCCCAATCAACTTATCAGAAATCTCACAAAATCTCTACTGTTGCTCAAGCAACTCACAAAACTGTTGAAATCTTCCAAGTTACCATTCCACAATAAGAAAAGATTACCTATATATCTGTGATAGAACAAAATATTTTTAGACAAGTGATACCCCATCAAAAACTTCTCCTCCCACATGGCCATCACCAAGATGGAAAAAAAACTACAAATTCTGTTGGTGTAATGAAGTTACTAATAGATTTCAAGTTGTGTGTCAGAAAACTTAATTTGCAGTACATTATGAATGGCATAACCAAGAGGGCTCTTTTGCACTCTTGTGGGAGGAGAGCTAAATTCAACTCATGCAAGTTGAAAACTGCTTGTGGAAAGTTTATTGTGTTTTTATCTGATGGGCCTGAGGGATTAAATGTGTAAAAGTCTTTCATCCCGCTGGTATAAACGCCCATGCTTTGTGTGTAAGCAAACCTCACCAGCTTAAAATCCTCCATAGGAAATGCTCTCCATGGTATCCCACTGTTCACAGCTGTTTGAAGAACTGCCAGTTTGTGCAAAGGGCAGTACCACTGCAGGTCATTTAACTGGAGCTGCTCAGTGTCTGGTGACTTTTGCCTGAAGTCTGGAGAAATTCTGCTGATATCCAAAGCATCCTCTAAAATCGAAAAAATAAGCACTTTTTGAGATTTAATTGCACTTTTCTGACTGTATTTTATCATTTTGATGATTTTTACTGTATTTTTCTGCACTTTAAAAAATCTGTTCTATTACTTAACTAGTTAATACATAGCATAGACTAGCTTCATATCTGCTGAATTTGGACTGTATAGTTACACTTGAGCACTATTACAGCCATCTTACATTAGGAGGGGCCCTACCTGCACCCTTGTGGCAGAAGTGTGGACTTGAGGGTGGTGGATTTATTTTGAAAAGAATTTACCTTTGTTCCTGAGGTACAAACTAATGTAGCAAATGTTCTTATTGATTTGAAACTTTTCTTGAGGAAGCTTAATCGTATTATTTGGTGAGGTGGATCACATGTTGATTCATTGATGGGTTTTCAGGATCCACGTGTTTGTAACCCACCTCTACACCCTACTTTATTGTTATTTGAAAGGATGTGTGAGTTGGATTTATATATTAAACAATCATTTGAGTAATTACAAGCCTTTTAATTAAAGTTTTGATGAAAATGATTTATTGAAACTACTTAGGTATATGAATATTATAATTATGAAGCCTGCTAAGGGTGGGGTGGTGGTGATGGATCTTCATGATAATATTAATAGGATGTACAGCATTCTGCTTAGTGACACATATAATCAGATGCCCAGGAGTGAAATGAATATTGCATATAGGAGGATTTGTACCCAGCTCAGTGACATGTTTTTAGAACTGTGTATTTCCCTGTCTGAATTAAAATTTTTGAAAGTTTATAATCATGTTATTCCCACCTTATTCGGGTTGCCTAAATTACATAAAAATATAGAAGACCCTCCTATGCGACCAATAGAAGATGCACGGAATTCTACTACAGCCACCTTTGCAAAGTGCTGGGACATTAAATTAAAGGTTCTATTAAAATGAAATTCATTTATGTGTGTACTCTTGGGACTTTTTGAATAAGTGTAATAAATTAAGAGTTGATGAGTCTTTTACATTTCTGACCATAGATGTTAAAGATTTGTTTTCAGTGATCCCACATGACATGGGAATAAATTGGTTCAATTATTATCCATTTAAAAATGGCAATCAACAGAACAAAATTAATTTATATGTTGAAATGACGGAACTAATGTTGAAATTAATTTATATGTTGAAATGACGGGACCAGTGTTGAAATTAATTTATATGTTGAAATGACGGGACTAGTGTTGAAATTAATTTATATGTTGAAATGACGGGACTAGTGTTGAAATTAATTTATATGTTGAAATGATGGGACGAGTGTTGAAATTAATTTATATGTTGAAATGATGGAACTAGTGTTGAAATTAATTTATATGTTGAAATGACGGGTTATATGTTGAAATGACGGGACTAGTGTTGAAATGAATTTATATGTTGAAACGACGGGACTAGTGTTGAAATTAATTTATATGTTGAAATGACGGGACTAGTGTTGAAATTAATTTATATGTTGAAATGACGGGACAAGTGTTGAAATGAATTTATATGTTGAAATGACCGGGCTAGTGTTGAAATTAATTTGTATTTTAAAATCATGGGACTAATGTTGAAATTAATTTGTATGGTGAAATGACGGGACTAGTGTTGAAATTAATTTATATGTTGAAATGATGGAACTAGTGTTGAAATTAATTTATATGTTGAAATGACGGAACTAGTGTTGAAATTAATTTATATGTTGAAATGACGGGACTAGTGTTGAAATTATTTTATATGTTGAAATGATGGGACTAGTGTTGAAATTAATTTATATGTTGAAATGACGGACTAGTGCTGAAATTAATTTATATGTTGAAATGACGGGACTAGTGTTGAAATTAATTTATATGTTGAAATGACAGGGCTAGTGTTGAAATTAATTTATATGTTGAAATGACGGGACTAGTGTTAAAATGAATTTATATGTTGAAATGATGGGACTAGTGTTGAAATTAATTTATATGTTGAAATGACGGGACTAGTGTTGAAATGAATTTATATGTTGAAATGATGGACTAGTGTTGAAATTAATTTATATGTTGAAATGACAGGACTAGTGTTGAAATTAATTTATATGTTGAAATGACGGGACTAGTGTTGAAATTAATTTATATGTTGAAATGACAGGACTAGTGTTGAAATTAATTTATATGTTGAAATGACGGAACTAGTGTTGAAATTAATTTATATGTTGAAATGACAGGACTACTGTTGAAATTGATTTATATGTTGACATAACAGGACTAGTATTGAAATTAATTTATACGTTGAAATGACGGGACTAGTGTTGAAATTAATTTATATGTTGAAATGATGGAACCAGTGTTGAAATTAATTTATATGTTGAAATGACGGGACTAGTGTTGAAATTAATTTATATGTTGAAATGACGGGACTAGTGTTGAAATTAATTTATATGTTGAAATGATGGGACTAGTGCTGAAATTAATTTATATGTTGAAATGATGGGGCTACTGTTGAAATTAATTTATATGTTGAAATGACGGGACTAGTGTTGAAATTAATTTATATGTTGAAATGGCGGGACTAGTGTTGAAATAAATTTATATGTTGAAATGACGGGACTAGTGTTGAAATTAATTGATATGTTGAAATGACGGGACTATTGTTGCAATTAATTTATATGTTGAAATGACGAGACTAGTGTTGAAATTAATTTATATGTTGAAATGAGGGAACTAGTGTTGAAATTAATTTATATGTTGAAATGACGGGACTAGTGTTGAAATTAATTTATATGTTGAAATGACGGGACTAGTGTTGAAATTAATTTACATGTTGAAATGACGGGACTAGTGTTGAAATTAATTTATATGTTGAATTGACAAGACTAGTGTTGAAATTAATTTATATGTTGAAATGACGGGGCTAGTGTTGAAATTAATTTATATGTTGAAATGACGGGACTAATGTTGAAATTAATTTATATGTTGAAATGAAGGGACTAGTGTTGAAATTAATTTATATGTTGAAATTATGGAATTATTGTTGAAATTAATTTATATGTTGAAATGACGGAACTAGTGTTGAAATTACTTTATATGTTGAAATGACGGGACTAGTGTTGAAATTACTTTATATGTTGAAATGACGGAACTAGTGTTAAAATTAATTTATATGTTGAAATGACAGAACTAGTGTTGAAATTAATTTATATGTTGCAATGACGGAACTAGTGTTGAAATTAATTTATATGTTGAAATGACGGAACTAGTGTTGAAATTAATTTATATGTTGAAATGACGGGACTAGTGTTGAAATTAATTTATATGTTGAAATGATGGGACTAGTGTTGAAATTAATTTATACGTTGAAATGACGGCACTAGTGTTGAAATTAATTTATATGTTGAAATGACGGGGCTACTGTTGAAATTAATTTATATGTTGAAATGACGGGACTAGTGTTGAAATTAATTTATATGTTGAAATGACGGAACTATTGTTGAAATTAATTTATATGTTGAAATGACGGAACTAGTGTTGAAATTACTTTATATGTTGAAATGACGGGACTAGTGTTGAAATTAATTTATATGTTGAAATGACGGAACTAGTGTTAAAATTAATTTATATGTAGAAATGACAGAACTAGTGTTGAAATTAATTTATATGTTGAAATGACGGAACTAGTGTTGAAATTAATTTATATGTTGAAATGATGGAACTAGTGTTGAAATTAATTTATATGTTGAAATGACGGGACTAGTGTTGAAATTAATTTATATGTTGAAATGACGGAACTAGTGTTGAAATTACTTTATATGTTGAAATGTAGGGACTAATGTTGAAATTAATTTATATGTTGAAATGACGGAACTAGTGTTAAAATTAATTTATATGTAGAAATGACAGAACTAGTGTTGAAATTAATTTATATGTTGAAATGACGGAACTAGTGTTGAAATTAATTTATATGTTGAAATGATGGAACTAGTGTTGAAATTAATTTATATGTTGAAATGACGGGACTAGTGTTGAAATTAATTTATATGTTGACATAACGGGACTAGTGTTGAAATTAATTTATATGTTGAAATGATGGGACTAGTGTTGAAATTAATTTATATGTTGAAATGACGGCACTAGTGTTGAAATTAATTTATATGTTGAAATGACGGGACTAGTGTTGAAGTTAATTTATATGTTGAAATGACGGGACTAGTGTTGAAATTAATTTATATGTTGAAATGACGGAACTAGTGTTGAAATTGATTTATACGTTGAAATGACGGAACTAGTGTTGAAATTAATTTATATGTTGAATTGATGGACTAGTGTTGAAATTAATTTATATGTTGAAATGACGGGACTAGTGTTGAATTAATTTATTTGTTGAAATGACGGACTAGTGTTGAAATTAATTTATATGTTGAAATGATGGGACTAGTGTTGAAATTAATTTATATGTTGAAATGACGGGACTAGTGTTGAAATTAATTTATATGTTGAAATGACGGAACTAGTGTTGAAATTAATTTATATGTTGAAATGATGGACTAGTGTTGAAATTAATTTATATGTTGAAATGATGGACTAGTGTTGAAATGCCACTTTATATTTTCTGATGAGCAGCTTCTTATACAGGAAAAAGGTGTAGCTATGGGGGCATCCTGCACCCCATTATATGTAAATATTGTAATGTGTGAATGGGAACATAGATTTGTATTCCAACATGAGATGTTTCAAGTTTGTGAATTATATTTAAGATATCTGACAATATTTTTATTGTTTGGAGGGATAGTAAAAGTAAAGTAGATATGTTGTTAGAATATTTAAATTGCACTACTGAATTTTTGGAATTTTCTTATGTGGTTAATGAAAGTTGCATTAGTTATCTAGATGTGAATTTGGTGAAGGATTTGGATAATCATAGGTATATTTCTAAGATCTACAGGAAATCTATGTATTCCGATTCCTTTTTGCATTATACTAGTTCCCATCCATAGCCCCAAAAAAGAGCTGTTGTGAAGTTGCAATTTTGCTAGGGCCACATGGATGGTCTCCCTGTATGACCATTTCTTGATAGAATGTGCTTTATTAGCGAATATTTTTTAAAAGAGGGCATCCTCTTGATGTTGTCAATGAGATTAAAATGGAATCTATTAATAAGAGGAAAAGTTTTTTTTTCACACTAATTCTCATCTCGGCAAGTATTGAGTTGACAGGACCACAGATGTTTTTGGGGTAGAATAATGGCAATGCAGGGACTAGTTTTAGGCTTCCTTTAGTACTACTTTTACTCTTGATTACGATCAGGTTAGAGATGTAATTTTCAAAAACTGGTCTATATTAAAAAATGACCGGTTTGTGAGGCAAACAAATAGTGCAAAGTTCATAACAGTGTATATAAATGGCCATAATTTGAAAAAATTGGTGGAGAAGTTGATTATTGACAGATACAACACAAAATCGTATTTTATGGAAAAATGTGGAAGCTGTACCTCATATTAGTACATTAGTACATGGGAACTATTTGATATTAATGAGTACCTATGAAAATAAAAGGTAAATTTAATTGCAACAATACTGGGGTAGTATATGGAACACTGTATCAGTGTTGTTCTATGTTCTATATAAGAAAAAACTAACATAAATTAAAGAATTGGATATATGAGCATATCTATGAAATTAAGACCAATGCTCTATTTAAGCATATATTGGATTATCCTGGACACAGTTTTAAATTTGCTGTCATTGAACAAGTTAAGGAAAATCTAGGGGTGGCCCTTGGCTATTATGGTTAGAAAAAAGAGAATTATGCTAAATTCTATATTTGAAAGCAGTTGGTTAGCCAGGGCTTAATGAAATGGCATAAAATGGTTGTATTTTAAAATTAAAAGCACAGTATGGATAATTAATTAGAAGATATTTTTATATACACATTTTTACATGCACATTTTTTTTGTTTCTATATTTGTGGATATATATTATATTTATACTATTTGGGAGTAGGTGTTGTGTTTAAGACAAGTGCAAATATGTGTAAAACATGGTTTGGTCACTTTAAAACTGAGTGTGGTAGGTTTGATTAGAGTCATGTGATTTTGAATTAAGTATTTAAATGGAGTTTTGTGATTTTAATGTTGTTTGATGAAGTCTTAATAGTCAATGAGATAAAAGCGCTTAAATAAATGTGTTTCCTTGTTTAAGAGTGGATTGCCTTTGTTATCAGTGGTAGCATTAGAGTCCTTAGCTTTTGTTCATCACTTTATATATTTTTAAAATCACTGGTTTTAGTCCTTTTATTGAAATGAAATAGTCACACAGACTCAGATGCTTACCCCATGCCTAAGACAGATGAAGCCCTAGAGCAGCTGGGCAGGACTAAGTATCTGACCACTACTGATCTCACCAAGGGGCTACTGGGAGGTGCCTTTAACTCCCAACACTAGAGAGAGATCAGCCTTTGTGACTCCTTTTGGCTTGTATGAGCTAAAAAATGCCTTTTGGGATGAAATATGTCCCAGTGACTTTCCAGAGGCTGGTAGATCATATTCTAACAGGAGCAGGAGATTTTTCCCTTGCTTATCTGGATGATATTGCCATCCACAGCTAATTCTGGCAAGAGCACCATCAGCATGTCAGGGAGATGCTGGGCAGACTGCAGAGGGCAGGGTTGACCATTAAGCCCAGTAAGTGTCAGGTGGGTATGACAGAGATCTCCTACCTGGGACACAGAGTGGGGAGTGGTAAGATCAGGCCAGAACCTGCCAAAGTGGAAGCCATTCAGGCATGGCCTGCACCTGTTACCAAAAAGCAGGTGAGGGCATTCTTAGTGACAGTAGGGTACTATAGAAAGTTGTCTCCAATTATAGAACGATAGCTGCTCCCCTCACAGACCTAACAAGGAAAAACAGGCCAGATGAGGTAGTGTGGACTCCAGCATGTGGGCAGGAATTCCAAAAGCTTAAAAGAGCTTTGGAACAACTCCCTATGTTAGCCAGTGGGGATTACGACAAAGAATTTGTTGTGCAGGTGGATGCTTCAAACCATGGGTTGGGGGCTGTACTCAGCCAGGTTCCCTCAGAGGGAATCCTCACTGTCCAACCAGTGCTTCATGTCCCAGTGGTACATCTCAGCCATAGGCTCCAACCAAGGGAAGAATGCTATGCAGCTGTAGAAAAGGAATGTCTAGCCTTAGCGTGGGCACTGCAGAAATGTCAGCCTTATTTGTATGGAAGGAAATTCACTATAGTTACAGACGACAATCCCTTAACATGGCTACATTAAGACAGCCAGCAAAATGTCAAGTTACTAAGGTGGAGCCTAGGGTTGCAGGCATATGATGTGACAGTTCGACACCATGGTGGGGTCAGCAATGCCAATGTAGATGGGCTCTTGAGACAGGGAATGGGTAATGTATTCCCAGATAGGCTCATTCCTCTTAAGCAACATTTCTCATGGGTCACTTGAAAAAGTAGCTTGAGTCTATCAAGGGGGGGGCACCAAATGTGATGACCCACCACTGCCAACCAGTAATCAAGGACCCTCAATCCTCACCACAGGCAAAAGTGGGTGAAGTTCACTGAGAGAATAACATGTATACACAGTATTTCCAGATGCAGCTCTCTGCATCAAGTGCAGTTTCTCTTAGGAGCACACAGAGACCACAGTCAGACCAGGGCTGGTTTCTCACTCTTTCTCCAGAACCCCAGTAAGACTCCCCACTGGCACAGCTATTGAGTTGCGATCTCAGCTGCGTGACCAAGCTAAGACCTTCAGAACCCTCACTGTCCAACCAGTACTTCATGTCCATGCCCAAGTAGCTGACACACACACACTTTGAGGTTTGATTTACACACAAGCACACACGCACACACACACACACACACACACACACACACACACACACACACACACACACACACACACACACACACATACACACCTGGGAAAGGCTGGCACAGGTTTACTAGATATGCCCCCTAATGCCCAGATTACAAGGTGGTTAACACTGCCACCAGTCAACTCCTTATCAGCTACTTTAAGGCCCTTAACAAAGGGTGTCCAATTTTACTGTGTAATATTAATAGTAACACAAATGGTAATTTAACCAAGAGCAAGGCTGTTAGGAGTGACCCACACAGTGTCACCAAATAAATATGAAAGTGCTCTCAAAACTTAAATATCTCTACATAAATCAGGCACAATGTAAGGTTTAAATATATTTAATAACAAATAATAAAAGAACACGACAATACTAAATATATATTCACAATGAAATCAGAGATTAAAAACAAAGGACATATTTAAAACAACATTGCAGGACAGTCTCAAATAAATAAAGAAAAATATCTAAACCAAGCTTCACTGTATCCTGACTGAATATAAGAGAATTATACTATAACATAAGAACTTACTAACAGAGCAAGGCAGATGTGGTGAATGGATCTTCTAGTTATTGTCAGGTCCAAGACAGAATGCAGAATGCTCTGTCTCACTAAGGGACTTCTAAAAATAATATTTAAAATATTACTGCTGGGATAGCTTGCAGAATGGCATCGCTTCTTGCCATCTGACCCTAGTTCCCAGGCAAAACCCCCATTGCTAAAGCTGGCAGTATTTCACATCTACCTGTAAAAATATGCAGACATTGGCTTCTCAGATCTCTGGCAGATGTTGGAAGTCATAATTGCATTCCTTCATGCTTTCAAGACTAGTAATTAGTTCACCCTTGAGACAATACAGAAAGCTTCCTAGCACAGACTTTATGTCTCTTGCTGCATTGAGAACTGAAAGACACCATAATTTATGGCCTGTCCTATAAAGCAATTTAATTAAAGATATTTTTCTAAAGTTTGCTGGACTGAGGTTAACCTCCTGTATTCCATATTCAACTGTTAAAATATATGCATTTAAACTGTTACAACAATGCATGCAGTGTTCTCTTCCAGTAGGGCATACTGTGGTTACATTTCAAGCACAGTACTCTACATATACTTTTTCAACACACACATCTGTAGAAGTAGTTTGATATACACATGACATACAGTTCTAATACATTTGCAAGACAAGTATCTTGTATAAGTCATTTCAATATTCACCAATGACATAATTATTTACAAAATTCCAGCTAGCTGTGCTGGCAGTATGTCCTCTTGTCACAGGATGCATCTGAAGAGAATTTGCCACAGGGCAATACTTTGAAGCACCTTGAAGGAGACTTACGTGAAAATCCAGTGGAAGGAGCAGGAAACAGTATCAGCACTGTTGCATGTAACAATGTGGTGTGATAGGCCAATGGATCCCCATATGAAGGAACAGCAGATGAAGCAGGATGCATCTGAAGAAGATATGTTACAGGAAGATGTTCTGGAACTTTCTGTAGAATTCATGCAGGAAACTGAGAGCAAAGAAGATGCTTTCAGTCCAGAAGAAAATTATCTAGTGGAACACCTGTTTGAGATGGTAAGAGAAATTCATGTGCTATAACAGAAATAAATAGGATATATTGCTGTGCAACTAAACTAATAGAAGAAAATGTTGCCATAAAAACATACAATAACAAAAGGAAAATAAGAGAATAAGAAGAATATGCCACCATGGAAACATCAAACAGAAAAAATACTAGAAAACAATTAAGACAAGCAGTATCAATGTTAAAAGAATAAAAAAGGGAACATAATCAAACATATAATCATATAATGAAATATATATATATATATATATATATATATATATATATATATATATATATATATATATATATATATATATATAAAACATATCATCAAAAGTACCTTGAAAAAAAGATGTGGAAAAAGCTGCATACAGTATCAAAGCAGACCAGGATTTGTAATACATTATTTCTAATTATATACTAAAAATATCAGTGCAACTGTGCTAGTGCATGTTACCCCTAATCTTAACTCTGCACCTGCCTCTAAGCCTAACCCTGTATCTTATCTTAGAAAAATCCTTTCTGCAACACCACCAGTATACAAGAAAGGATCAGACACCGAAACTAGCACCAACAAACATACACAGCACTAACGTTATTACCTTACTTCACCCTTACTCTAAACAACCAACACTTACACAAACACACACGTGTGTCTGCATTAACAACTGCTTTTCAAACTTATAAAAATAATGACAATGAATGGTAACCTCTCCAGAAGCCGCGTTATTCGTTAGTTACCAGGGAAGTAAACACTGTGGGAAGAAATAGCCAGGGAATTGTTATGGCTAGGCTTGTATAGGCCCTAGGGCCGATAGCCTAGTACCAACCTATGAACCTATGAACCTATGAGGTAAGCGCTTTTATCAATAACATGCTGACTTCATCAGAACAAATAAAAAGCACACAACCCGCCCTTTAAATACAATCCCATAATCACATGATAAAAACAGTTCTTCAATTAACTACTAATTGAGACCACAAGGTTAAAAAGTTCTGATAAACAAACATCCATCATAAAAACCTTGAAACATTGAAAAGCACTCAATCTTAACATAATGCATGGAATACCTCTACAAAGCATGATAAAATTCTGAAAAAACCTTAAAAACCTTTGTTGAAAAACATTTTATATGGCTAACTCAGCTTTTAGTTTTAGTAGACAACTGATGGATACAGTTTCATTCAGGCCTGGGTGACAGTAGCATTACATACTAACTGCCATTTTAACTCCTTGTACTCAAGATATAAATCAGAGGGTCCACCCCTCTGTCCTAAATCTACCTTGTCAATAGCTATGCACTTAAATCTGTGTGTAGCAAATTGTCTAATATGTTTTGCGAATGCATTATTTTCATCACCTTTTAAAATATCATATTGGTGTTGGTAGATTCTTTTCTTAAATTTTGTTTTTATCTTGCCAGTGTAGAACCCCTTACATTCCTGACACTTGGCAAGATACACAACTCCTGTACTTTGACAGTTAAAGCTATGCCTGAGAACTATATTTTACCTTTGTGCGGTCACCTCTGATCCTTCTAAAATGAACTCACATTGCCTACACTGGCTACATTTTCTCATCCGTCCTTCTGAGGTAATCTAAATGGCCTTTCAATAATGTGTTTTAAACAACTATCCTCATAAACAATGACAGGTTTTTGTCCAATTTTTTTGAAACAATCCTCCTCTACTCAAAACACATTCCAATAATGTTCAATAATGTTTAATAATATTTTTGATACCCTGAAAATGAATGTTATAGGGCAAAATGAGCGCTTTTTGAAATTCCTTACCTTCTCTCCTAAAACCAGTACCATTTGCACCATCCCGGGCAATACCATTTCCAAGTAATGGGAACAATACCCCTCTTGTCTTTTCCTTTTCACCTCACTAAAAATACCCCCTATTAAGTCCCTGGGATAACCCCAGTTTTCATCCCCTTCAGCTTAAGACACTCATCAGAAAATATATTGTCACTGCTTACCGTACTGGCTAGTCTCACAGCTTGTCCTTTTAGTAATGATTTCTTTTGATATAGGGGGTGGCAACTGTCAAAATGCAGGAGGGAGTTAGAATATGTAGGCTTCCCATGTATATTCGACTCAAGCCTCTTAGTTAGCCTATTTTTCTTGAATGCAATGTCTAAATAATGGGTTTCCTCCTCTTCTACATCCATAGTAAGCCTCATAAAATTGGTACTAGTGTTCAAACAGTGAAAAAAACGGTCCAATCTATCCCGATCTTCAGTCCAAAAAAATTATGATGTCGTCCAAGAACCAACCATATAGTGACCAACTGGTAGCAAATTCAGAATTAAATAGTACTTGATTATCCCACTGAGCTAGTACTAAATTTGCAAATACAGAGATAGCCGTGCCACCATTGTCTCTCCAAGTGAAGCTGATACTCAAGTACTGCATAGAGATAGCCGTGCCACCATTGTCTCTCCAAGTGAAGCTGATACTGAAGTACTGCACAGAGATAGCTGTGCCACCATTGTCTCTCCAAGTGAAGCTGATACTCAAGTACTGCACAGAGATAGCTGTGCCACCATTGTCTCTCCAAGTGAAGCTGATACTCAAGTACTGCACAGAGATAGCTGTGCCACCATTGTCTCTCCAAGTGAAGCTGATACTCAAGTACTGCACAGAGATAGCTGTGCCACCATTGTCTCTCCAAGTGAAGCTGATACTCAAGTACTGCACAGAGATAGCCGTGCCACCATTGTCTCTCCAAGTGAAGCTGATACTCAAGTACTGCACAGAGATAGCCGTGCCACCATTGTCTCTCCAAGTGAAGCTGATACTGAAGTACTACACAGAGATAGCCATGCCACCATTGTCTCTCCAAATGAAGCTGATACTCAAGTACTGCACAGAGATAGCCGTGCCACTGTTGTCTCTCCAAGCCACCAGGCTAAACTAATAAAAAGCACAAAAATGAAACCCACTCAAGTGGGGGTCTTCATCCCCCATAACCCCCTAACTAAATATACCAATGCCGAGATCGCACTACCCAGAAGAAAAGGGCAAAGTTCACACTGGTGGCCACGTGGTTTGTTTCCCACTAAAAGAACTTCAGTGCTTCGTGGTTTCAGAATTTTCAGCTTTTGATGAAGTCATCTCATCCAAATGTACTTCGGGTACTTCAACACTTTTGGTGAAAGTGCACTTTCGTAGAAGTTCACTTTCGTTAAAGTGAACTTTCGCGTAAGTGAGGCTTCCTATTATAAGTTCGAAGTTGTGAACTTTCGTTCTTGTAATAGGAATTCATATATATATATATATATATATATATATATATATATATATATATATATATATATATATATTTATATGGGTTTACTTCAGATCACTGAAATCCCATGTCACTGAAATTCATTTCACTGAGACCAAATCACCTAATATTCAAAATTCTGAAAATTCATTTGACTGAATCTCATTTTACTAAATTGTAAGCTATAGACCTGATGTGGGTTTCAATTCACCTTTAACATGTTTGTGATGGATAGAATTTCTGTAGCTTACACTGCTGAGTGTCAGACTAACGATAGTCATGTAGAAAGTAGTGTTGCAGTGTTTCTAAATGTGGGTTTTTCTCCTTACATTTGTATGGGAAGTATTTAAAGTAATATGGCGGATGTTTTGTGCATTCCCAGCAGTAGTGGCAGCTTGTAGAGTACTGTGAGGCAAGTAAACGGTATATGCCTTTTTCCCCACTGTAGTGCAATAGTTGAGGGGGTGTGGGTGGCACAGCTCCCACTTTAGGGGGTGTGTGGGGTGTAGCCCTCCACTTAGTTTAGTTTTATATTGTCTGGTTTCTGTTAAGAGGATAAGTAAGTAGTTTTCAAGTTGTGGAAAGAGGTAGTCATTAGTGTTGTGAGTGTGTTTGTCTATGGTGTCCCATTTAGTCTTTTGAAATTTAGCATTGTAAGATGTCAGCGAAATGAGATTCAGTTAAATGAGATTCAGTGAATTGAGTTGTCAGTATTGTGAGAGATAGGTGACTAGGTCTCAGTGAAATGGGATTCCAGTGATCTAAAGTAGACCAATATATATATATATATATATATATATATATATATATATATATATATATATATATATATATATATATATATATATATATATATATATGGGTCTACTTTAAATGATCGACTTTTCACAAAGTCGAAATTCATATGTCCGAGACCATATGATCGACTTTTGAAAAGCAGAACATGTAAAGTAAACACAAAAACACAACCAGCACTTACCTAAACACTGTTAGCAGGGGGATCCACCCCCTGCACCCCCGTGGGGGACTTCACGCCCCACACCCACTATAACTTATATATGCCAACTCTGAAATTGCACTACAGTGTAGAAGAGGGTAATTTTCCCATTCCACACTGTACGGAGATAGCAGTTCCCCGCGGTTGGCTTTTCAAAAGTCGATCATATGGTCTCGGCCATAGGAATTTCGACTTTGTGAAAAGTCGATCATGTGAAGGGGACCAATATATATATATATATATATATATATATATATATATATATATATATATATATGTATATATGGGTCACCTTCAGATGCCCGACAACGCGTTTCGCCGACACGGAATCCGACGGGACGAAAACACTGACAACGCAGATGACCGACAAGGTGAGAATCCGACGGACTCGGTAAGTGTGCGATAGAGTGAGGGATTTAGTGTTAGGGAGCGGACAGGTAAGTGTGCGATAGTGAGGGACTGTGGGTTTAGGGGTGGGTTAAGTGAGTTAGGGTTAGGGTGCAGGTAGGGTGTGTGTGCGATAGTGAGGGACTGTGGGTTTATGGGTGGGTTAAGTGAGTTAGGGTTAGGGTGCAGGTAGGGTGAGTGTGCGGTAGTGTCGGACCTTGGGGTTAGGGGTGGGTAAGTGAGTTAGGGTTAGGGTGCAGGTAGGGTGAGTGTGCGGTAGTGTCGGACCTTGGGGTTAGGGGTGAGTAAGTGAGTTAGGGTTAGGGTGCAGGTAGGGTAAGTGTGCGGTAGTGTCGGACCTTAGGGTTAGGGTTTGGGTTAGGGATAGTGGATATTTTATGTAGTGTACTGTGTTGTTTACGTGTAGTGTGTTGGTGTAATGGTTTTCGGTGTTTTGCGTTGTCGGTATTTTTTGTTGTCGGTCTTTTGGTGTCGGTGATTTGTGTGTCGGCGAAACGCGATTTCGGGCATCTGAAGGTGATCCGTATATATATATATATATATATATATATATATATATATATATATATATATATATATATAGTAGCTTTAGTCTAAATTGCTTTTGGTTGACATTCAAATAATTGACAAAAAAGGTCGAAAGCAAAACAGTGACAGGAAACTAAGAATATCAAAAAATATATATGTTTCTGGGGGAGCTGCATGTCCCTGCATGCCCCCCTGCACTGCCCCCAATTAAATATACCCACTCTGAAGTTATACTACAGTGGCAAAAGGGCATGTATCACTCACTGGCAGGCTTCTCAATCTCTTTGCACAAGAAATCTGGACAAAAAGCCTGAAATAATGGGGGAACAAAATATAACTAATATAATATAATATAACTAATATAAATATAATATAACTAATATAATATAATATATAATATAATATAACTAATATAATATAATATAACTAATATAATATAATATAACTAATATAAATATAATATAACTAATATAATATAATATAACTAATATAATATAATATAATATAATATAATATAACTAATATAACATAATATAACTAATATAAATATAATATAACTAATATAATATAATATAACTAATATAATATAATATATAATATAACTAATATAATATAATATAACTAATATAATATAATATAACTAATAAAATATAATATAACTAATATAATATAATATAATATAATATAACTAATATAAATATAATATAACTAATATAATATAATATAACTAATATAATATAATATAACTAATATACAGCTCTTATAAACCCAAATGTCTGCCATTGTTTTGTGACCTCAGTCCTCAGTCCTTACTGGTTTGTCAGAAAAACACAAATTTTGTGAGTCATGAACCAAAAATATAAGGCAAAAATCTGAACATTTGTGAAAATCTAGACAGCTGAGAAGTATGTTCACTGCTGTGATGTTGATTGTATCTATATTATCTTAGACCTTTTTTTGTTGACCATTTATATGTCGACCAAAAGCAGTTTAGACTAAAGCTATTAAACCCATATAAATATAACCTATATATCTATATCTATATCTAATCTATATATATATATATTTATGGTTTTAGTATATGTGAATGAATGAGTATCTGACTGAAACACATTATATTAAAAAAACTAAAAGTACTTTTGCCTAAAAATTTTAAGCCTTAGAGATGGTGTTTATGATGTTATTTTTGATTATAGAATAGGTTAGGGTAGTAATTTAGAAGATGCTGGTGGATAGGTAATCCTGCCCAGATTTGTAGATGCCTGTGCTTGTGCAACAGGACTGACTGACTGTGTGGATTGCTTTCTCTTTACTCCGCTGCTGTGACCATGGAGTAAGAATATATAATTAAGGGAGATGTGAGGCAGTGAAGCCCCTCTCATTAGGGTGCAGGAGCTTTTGATGCCATATATGTTGTGCAGAATGGTTTTGACAAAATGACTTTTCAGTCAAATGTACGTTCAGTTTTTTGAGAATATGTGTTTCAGTCAAATGTATATATATATATATTCTGTCAAACATAATAGAGCCATATATATATATATATATATATATATATATATATATATATATATATATATATATATATATATATATATATATATATATATATGTACATATATAGATATGGATTCACTTCAGAAGCTTGAATTAACAAAATATCGAACTGCAAATAACCTAAACCAAAAGATCGAGTTTTGGAAACTCTAACTTCTGAAGCAAAACCAAAAAAAAAAAAAAAATAAGACAAACTTCGCTTTTGCAGGGGGGCTTCGCCCCCTGCACCCCCCATTTGGGGGGCACCGCCCCCTGCACACCCCCCCTACTTAAATATACCAACTCCAAGATCGCGCTACAGTGGGGAAATGGGAAATCTCCCGTCTTGCGCCGTATGCGGAAGCGCAAAACGGGAGACTTCTCATTTCCTGTCAACACCGCAAAAAAAATAAAACATTAAGTACACACAGAGCGTACAAGAATCCTTGCCTCTGTGTGCACGCAATGTATTAAGGTAAGTAAACTCTTATTTTTAAACACTACACATATGAAATTCGAGATTTCAGTAACTCGATTATGTGACGTGTTCCCATATATATATATCACAAACAAAGAACAAACACCACCAAGGAATAACTGCCAAATAAGTCAATAAGTAAAATTCAAACAGCAAATGCAGTATACAGCAGTACACTGCAGGACAAAGCAGGCAAAGATAAAAATCCACAGCACTTTAATATACTTATATTTATATATATATATATATATATATATATATATATATATATATATATATATAGATAGATAGATATAAAATTATTGACATTTGTTGAATCGACATTATGATAAGGTGCTTAATACTGAAGCAATGAATGTTAACATTAGCCTGCACATGTGCCAAGGTTCCTCATCGGAACATGCTATAGTAAAACAAAGTGCTTTTTGCTCCAGCACAACCCCACACCCACCGCTCACTACATATACTAACTCCAAGACTCCCCCACCCAGATCATCCTTTAATACACAACTGTTGACTATATGCAGTGCCAAACAAAGTGGGTGACAGTACACATGCTGATCAATTTACCAATCTAATGGACAAATAGATTGATAGAGATACAGTCATAGATGGAAAAATAAGATGTTTTATATTGATCGTATATCTTTAAATTTCAATGGCCTATCTACGGGAGGCTACATGGCATTATTTTTTTGAAAGCCCAGTATGATTAATTGTGTCATTGAGGTAGGACCATAGGGTCTATATTACATCACCGAATGCTTAAAAAAGCAAACAGTGATTAACTGACCCTCTGTAAGTGAAAGCTTACAATGTCGAACTGTCAGAACAGCAATTTTCTTCCAAGGGAAAAAAAATCGCTGTTCCAACAAACAAAAAAAAAATAACAAAACACTTTAAAACATTACATTAAGTGGGGGGCTTCACCCCCCCCCCACACCCCCTACTTAAAAATGCCAACTCTGAGACCGCACTACAGTGCAGAAAATGGCAAAGTAACGAAGTGGCTAAGTTTGCATAAAACCCGCTTTGATATTTTGCCTTTTCAGTCTTTTATGTTCGACAAAGACGCATTCGAAAGAATGTGTCTTCAGTCTTGTAATAGGAACCCGGACCATAGGAGTTCATCCATGATGTCTTTGTCCCTTACTGATTTTTTTTTGACAAACACTCTGCTGTTACAGTAATTTCCAGGCATCTGTGTGTAGTCTTAATACAAACATTTTGCATTTTTGTATAAAATTGGTGCGTACTTTTATTACAGATATTCTGAAGACTGTGCTCTGGAAACCATTAGTGGTTGCACATCATTAAATTTGTATTACTTCTCATAAAAAGTTATAAAAACCCATTTCACATACTATTAATTTAGTCCCGCTCACCCACAGAACTGTTAAATGTTCCTCACCCACAGGTTTCCTGGTAATCAAAGATGATAATAAATAAACATTTATTTGTTTAAATGAATTTCTTCTGTATTACCCCCCCCCCCCCCCATACAATTTCTTTTTGGATGCAAGTACTTAATTTAGGCTTGTGATCTAGAAACTTAGGAGTAATGAAATGCTTGGAGAGAGAACAAGTGGAGGCTACATGATTTTTCTGGTGAATCTGTTGTACCAAGATTCTCCTTTGCAACTCACAATGCTAAACCACAGTCACCCAGTTTGAGATATAATATAATTTCCCGATCCTAACTGTTCCGCTATCTCTATTCACAATCAGTAAGCATGAAAACATTTTTATACATATTATGTCACATTGAAGAAGATGCCTTTCTGAGTTTAGTGCGATGTCCATTCAAATTCTCTGGTTACTTCCGGACATGTGCATTACTTGATTTGTTGTTTCAAACTTTCGGCTTTATTAAAGTTTGTAGAAGTGAATTTGTGATGTTTTCGTCTTGTCTTTATGAGCTTCAGTATTATGATATTTCAATCTACTGAAGTAGATCGATACACACACACACACACACACACACACACACACACACACACACACACACACACACACATATATGTGTGTGTGTGTGTAACTGTGTGTGGGTAGTGCAATTGGCCTTTGGAGATGACATATATATTTGAAATGACAATGCTTGCTCTATGTCCTGGTGCTTTTCTTAACATCTACATGTACGTTGTGGTGTAGTGGAATAGCTCATCTGCATTGTGACATTTGCTTTTACTTGGAACTCACTGTTATTCACTTGGGTTTCCTACTTGAAATGTGTGTCTTATGGAAGCACACTTTGACTTTGTACTAATTCATTTTATAAAACAATGGACCAATTATTTAATTAGTTATTCATTCATTCTTTCATTCATTTCTATCTGTACGAAGATTCACTTTTCTGTAAATAGTGGGGAGAATTGCTTCACATTACATACAGTATCTGACACATAATATAAAAATAAAAAATGCAGCACAGTATAGAATATGGTGGCTTCCTACAGAAATCGTGAGTAACACAGCGTAGAAAGGTAACCAGATTTAAGAACTACCTATGCAGTTCCATGGGGAAATATGAAGGTGTAGTGTGTGTATGATCTTACAAAAAATGTGAAATAAACATCAATATTTGTATAAGGCTGCAAGTTAAACATACAACTTGTAAGCAAAAATCGGAAGAAAAAGGGGTTAGAAATGTCGGTTAAGGGAGTAGTGGAAAGGAGGTAAAGAAAGTTATAAATTTCAGTATTAGAAGTTTATACTACAAAACGTTTCCTCTTCGACCGTTAAAACTTCAATTACTCTCTTTCGTATCACCCCCCTGTAGTGCTACACGTTGGAATACAAAGAGTAGCAATCCATTTTGTTTACTCTTACTTTTGAAATCACAAATATCTGGACAAACCTACCAATCTCTGCTACTCTACAAATCCAGCACAGATTTTGACTTAAAGTGCCTGATAGCCTACAAATCCAGCACACATTTTGACTAAAAGTGCTTTCGTATATATACCTTCTCTATGTACGACTTTTTCTCCACTCAAAGTATGTCTAAATCAAAAAGCTTAGTAAAGTTCCAGGCCAGCCTGTTCAGGTGCTATGTTACCAACATATTTAGTTAGTTAGTTAGTTGGTTGGTTGGTTGGTTGGTTGGTTGGTTAGTTAGTTAGTTAGTTAGTTAGTTAGTTAGTTAGTTAGTTAGTTAGTTAGTTAGTTAGTTAGTTAGTTAGTTAGTTAGTTAGTTAGTTAGTTAGTTAGTTAAGGCATATTAATAATCCTGACTTTTAAGAATCAACTCATATTTTATTTGCTTATAGACAAACACTAGGTTCCTACTCTTCTAAATAAGTAGAAGTCAGAATCAAGCCCTGCACTTTGTATCTGTGAAATTAAGAATATAGCCATTATGCCAATCCTCTCCTAACAAACACTAAATAAGGAAGCAGTGGAGCACAGATACTAATAGCCAAGGTTAGAATCCCACTATCTCTTGTCTGTAAACAGCAAGTTGTTTAGCTTTCTTTTGTCTCTTCTAATTTCGGTAGTCAACGGAGAAACTTTGTTATCAGATAAATAAATTAATAATACTGGGTCTGTACACAACTTTTAGTTTAAGCGGTTCATCCCGTCTGTGTCTTACCGACTTTTAGTTTAAGCGGTTCATTCTGTTTGTGTCTTACTCTGGAAGCACATTATTTATTTATTGCCAGAAACACACTTCTGTACTGTTCCTTTATTGCCATTGAGGAGTACTTAACAAGCCATATCATATCCCCTTCATGCATTCATTGTCCTGCTGCAGGTTACACATTATAGCCCTTTGTCTAAAATGGGCCTTATGACCATTTAAATCCTACAGAATCATTGTATGTGAAAAATATAATACAGCAACTATCAAATCCAATGACCAAGTTTACACTTATTTGTGTTAAATTAACTCAGTCTGCAGTGCATGTCAAAGTGAATGTTTTTGACATGCCTGTACAAAACAGCATATTGGGACACCCGTGAGCCACATGTGAATTCCATGAATTTCTTTCTTGTTTTGAAATGTTATTACTTATGATATATCTTGCCCAGCATGCCTGACACTCTAGTCATAGGTGACACGATAGTGAGGCACACTGATGTCCCACTCACTAGGCTGAATAAGGAGAAAGTAACTGTCAGCTGCCTGTCAGGCGCCAGGATCCACCACATAACGCACGCACTAAGGTCCCTCAGCAACAGGTACAAATATGACTCTGTCATTGTACATGTGGGTGTGAATGACCTGAAATGTACCTCCCTGGACTACATGAAAAGAGACATGGAGGAGCTCTCGGATTATGTAGCTCAGGTGGGTATGACCCTAGCCCTGAGCAGCATCCTGCCATCACCCAGAATGATACCACAGTACAAGCAAAAAATGATTGATTTCAACAATTGGCTAAGTTTCTGGTGTCATTCTAAGGAGATCCAGTATCTGTCTGCCTGGGATGACATGACTGACAGACCTCAATGCTTTACCAGAGATGGCCTGCATTTGTCACCCCTTGGCTTCCGGATACTGGCCAAGGTTCTTGTCACCCCTATAAGGCCTATTTTAGGCAGTGTTCCAAAGAACAAATTACCACAGTAACAGCTACAAACAAATGCAATCTGAGGGTCATGCTGCTCAATGCTAAAAGTCTAATTTTCAAAATGCATTTGATCGAAGCACTCCTTAAAATGGAGAACATTGACATTTGTGCTGTAACAGATACCTGGTTCAAGGCAGCAGAAAGCAGCCCTGCACTACCAGGCTATAATTCATTCCACACCTTTCAGCCCCAGAACTTGGACCGAAGCTCCAAAGGCGGTGGTGTTTCCATATTCCTAAAGGATATGCAAACCTCCAGACTGGTAGCCCAACATAACGCATCAGAGATACTTCAGGTGCAGCTAACATTGGGTAAGACAGTGATTCGGGTCGTAGCCTGTTATAGGTCCCCAACCATGTCCCAAGACTTACACTCCATGTTCCTAAACACCCTGGAGAATATTAGGGTCCAGCCTAACACTCTCATACTGGGCGACTTCGACTACACCTTCATTAACTGGGAAAACGAATCATGTACCAATACACTTGCCCAATGTTTCCTGGAATTCATTAATTCCAATGCCCTGGACCAGCTTGTTCTTACCCGCACTAGAGGTAGCAATATCCTTGACCTGGTCATTACTAAGATGAGTGACCACTGCTCTACACCAATAGTCAACTCCTCCCTGGTTTGATACGACCACAAACAAATCACCTTGGAAATCCACATCCCTCCTACTCCCCCCACCCCACAAAGGTAAACACCATGAAATACTTCTCCAAAGCTAAATTTGGGCTCCTAAAAACAGTGGTGGCTAACTTCACAGCACTCATGCAAATGGAGAAGAGTTGCATGACTGCTGAATCATACACCAGTGCACAGTACAAACACGTACACAAATGCATGGATCTCGCCATACCCAATAGTACCAAGACGCTTTCCTCCAAAAAAAGGAAGCTAATCTGGTGATCCCCTGCCATAAACAAACTCTACAACAGAAGGAGGAAACTGATGCAGAATAAGGTGAAGTCCCAAGACTGGAAAAACTCCATTATAAGCCTTAACAAAAAGTTGAGATCCCTCATCAAATCCACTAAAGCTAGCTATGAAAACAGAATTGCAGCAGATAGTAAAGACAACCACAAGGCCTTCAGTAGTAATGGAAAGAATATTCCCCACTGAGGAGTTATAGAAAAACTCACTAAGCTAGGCATCAACCCCCTATATCACTAGGTGGGTTGCAAACTGGCTCACAGATAGAACCCACAGTGTGAAAGTAGCTGACTCCAAGTCAAGACTGCCGATCAGCCATGAGTGGAGTCCCACAGGGATCGGTCCTGGGTCCTTTCCTGTTTGGTATCTAATTCCCAGAAGTCCAGGCCAACATGAAGGGACTCTGGCTGACAAAGTTCACAGATGATTTCAAGTTGGGAGCCATTATTAACTCCCCAAGTGATGGTGGCATCCTACAGAAAGGCTTCACTGAGACCAGCGACTGGTGTTAGAACCATGGCATTAAGCTCAATGCCCAAAAATGTGTCATCATCCCCTTTGGGAAAAACCCAGTTCCCATGAAATACCCATTGATGGTAGTCCACTGAACACAGAAGGTGTTATAAGAGACCTGGGAACACAGGTTGACAACAACCTTTTTTTTGACCACCACATTGCCACTGTGGTCAGAAAGTCTTTTTATGTGGCACATCTCATTACTAAGGGTTTTCCATCCAGGAAGAAAGAGGTCATTGTCCCCCTCTACTCTTCCCTCATTAGGCCAATCATCGAGTACAATGCCCCATTTGGCATGTACCTCACTAGACACCTGCAACAACTGGAGACCCCACAAAAGTACCTCACAAAGTGGATTGTAGGCCTTAAACACTTGTCCTATATGGACAAACTCAAAAAAACTTTAACTATTCTCTGTCTCATATCATCTACTTAGAGGTGATCTCTGTTTGACTTACAAAGCCATGCCTGACCCAGCTCTGTTAGAAATGCTACAGCTAAAGAAATTCCAATCCCTCCACACCACACATTCCAGAGACCACAACCTCATTACCACAATCAACAGAACGTGCTGAGGGACAGGTTCATAACCCAGAGACTGCCCATGCTATGGAATCGACTTTCTATACATGTCAAACAGAGCACCTCACAGGCCCTCTTCAAGAGAAATCTTGATGAGTGGATGGGAAATAGAAATTTCACCCCATGGATCACTCTAGTGGCTCTACTCGACAGAGGCAATGGGAACTAAGGTCGGATGGCACGATGCCAGGGTAATCCTATGGACTAGGCTTGTAAAGGCTCCAGGGCCATAAGCCTAGTACACACCTATGAACCTATGAACCTTCATGGTGTGATAGCAAAATAGCTGTGTTTTCTCAGGCAGTAGAGTCCTTTCCTACTGCTCTGCTTTAATTTGTTTACAGCAGGTGACTGTATCACAGTCTTCATTCAGCTGTGAATTACATGAGAACATTACACCCTTACGTAACACGATGTGCATTAACCCTTCTTCCCACTCTTGTCTTGCAGTATTTTGTAACGTTTCCATGTCTCATGTATTCAAATGACACACTGAGGCTGGGTATGCGTTCAAATTGTTTATTGTACATAACTACATCAGGAGCTGTAACCAGAATATATACTTCAAACTTCGCAAGTTTACGTACTGATTTGTTACTTCTAACACACTCACATGTGCATTTCCATTCAAGGTTGCACTCACAAGGAATAACTACACAAAATGGCACTGATCTTGCACATGCTCAGTACTTATATGCACATGCTGTCTAGCTACAGCGGCTGACTAGGTTCAAGATACACACCGATCTACATCCTCCCTCTTTAACTTTGTTCTTATTGCAATAGGAGAACAAGACATTTTACAAGCTAGAAACCACCACAACAAATTTGAACTCAAGTCCAAATTGCTGTGTATTTCAGATTGGGTCTGGAAATTCTACCACATCTTGTCACATGACTGGGATTAGCAACAAGGGCAGTTTCTGGGGATTCTGTCACAATTGGAACTTTGGGAATTGCATCAGGATTATTTGTAGAAATTACACTATCCTCTGGAATTTGAACAGTTGTAGAGTCACTCAGAGAAATAGAGTGATTGACACAGGCAATCTGCTGCATCACTGGTTTGGAGACTGGTAATATGTCTTCAATTCCTTCTGAAATCCATTTCTTCAGATTGTATGATGTATGATCTCCATTCCTCACAAATGTTCTTGATGATTCCCACTCAGTCGTATCTTTTAGATGTTTGCATTCTCACAACTTCTCCTTGTCTTAATTGGCTGAGAGGTTTGCTGGATTTATCATAGTACAACTTTTGTGACTGACATTTTCTCGAAAGTTGAACCGTAACTATTTTATTGTTCTTTACATTTGGTACAAACAATTGTGTACTGAATGGAAGAGTTGTTCAAGTATGTCTGGACGTCAATCTCTGCGCAGGTGAACCAAGCAAGTCATCTGAAGGAATGTACCTGAGATTAAATAAGTTTAGGAAAACATCAGTGCCATCTCCCTTGGATTTCTCCAACAAACGTTTTCCACTCTGAACCGCACGCTCAGCTAATCCATTGGACTGTGAATACTCAGGACTACTAGTAATATGGACAGAGTCTCAAGACACAGCACATTTCTTAAACTGTTGACTTGTAAACTGTGCACCATTGTCAGAAATGACTTTGTGTGGACTACCATGTACAGAAAAGTGTCTTTTCAATTTCATAATGACAGTACTGGACATCAAGTTAGGAAGAAGATCAATTTTAAACCAATTTGAATAAGAGACTACTAACACTAAGTAATGTTGACCATTCCATTTGAAAATATCAGTAGCAATCTTTGACCCTGGTAATTCAGGAATCTAGTTTAGCTGAAGTGTTTTTTTGTTGGTGCTATTTAGTGCTACTGCAAATAAAACATGCTAGAGTTTCATTCTCTATATCTTTAGACATAGAATGCCAAAATACTATGCCTCTTGCCCTTCTTTTGGTTGAATCAATACCTGGGTGACCACTACACAAAATTCCTGTTGTAATGCTTTAGGAATTACCACTTTTGGGCCTTTCATGATGATTCCAATGTCTCTGTAAGGATGTCTCTGTAAGGAAAATCCTGCTGAATGTTAAGTGTTAAACCGGTTTGTCATGTTGGCCATGAACTGGTTTGTCACGTTGGGCATCCTTGACAGATCACGTTTTTCAGCTTGTGGAAAATTGGGTCTGAAGCTGCGTGATTTTTTAGTTCATCAAGATGTGATTGCAAAACATTTCTGACTTCCATGACCTCAAAGTCTGTTTTCTCATTGTCATGCTGTTCTGTTATTTGTCTGGGTGCTTGTGACAAAGCATCAGCAAGGTAGAAATATTTGCCTTTTCTATAGACTATATTGAAATTGTACTTTTGCAATTTTAACATCATGTGTTGCAATCGTGCTGGGGCTGTATGTATTGGCTTTTCTAAAATTGTCACTAGAGGTTGATGATCAGTCTCTGTTTGGATAGGTCTTCCATAAATATAGCTTCATAGGTTCATAGGTTCATACTAGGCTATCTGGCCTAGGGCATTTATAAGCCTAGCCAGAGTGTGTTTGGCTTTCACCACCCATTTTAAATGAATTTTGCTATGCCCTTTTTCGAGGTTAGTATACTGTGCCTCTATCTAACAGTGACACAGAACTGATATCAGGGGTAAACCTATGATCTCCCATCCACTCATCAAGATTCCTCTTGAAGAGAGTCAATGAGGGACTCTGCCTAACCTGGACTGGGATTTTATTCCAGAGTGAAGGGAGCCTCTGGGTTATGAATCTGTCCCTCCAGCATGTCCTATTTATTTCAGTGCTGAGGTTCAAGTCTCTGGAGCGCGTAGCTCTATGGGATTTGGATTTTCTGAGGTGCAGCATGTCCATTAATTCCGGGTTGGACATGGCTTTATACGTCAGGTACAGATCGCCTCTGAGCAGACGGTATGCCACTGAGTAGAGCTGGAGTTTCTTTAACCGGGCAGCATATGGCATCTGTTTGAGCCCTTTGATCCTCTTGGTGAGGTACTTTTGGGGTCTTTCCAGTTGCTGCAGGTGTCTGGTAAGGTACATCCCAGAAGGGGCATTGTACTCAATTATGGGCCTGATGAGGGATGAGTAAAGAGGCATGATGACCTCCCCTGATCTAGATATGAATCCCTTCATGATTAGCTGGGCTATATAAAATGTTTTTCTAACCACTTTGGCCACGTGATTTTCAAATGAGAGATTGCTATCAACTTGGGTCTCCAGGTCCCTAATTACTTCTTCCGTACTTAATGGATTACCACCTATGTGGTAATTTGTGGGCACTTTGTTTTTGCCAAAGGGGATGACTATACACTTTTTGGTGTTTAGCTTGAGGCCATGGCTCTGGCACCAGTTGTCTGTTTCTATGAGGCCATTTTGTAGGATGCTTGTGTTGGCTGGAGAGTTGATTATGGCGCCTAGTTTGCAGTCATCTGCGAACTTGGTCAGCCACAGTCCTTCCGTGTTGGCCTGTACCTCCGAGAAATATATACCGAACAAGAGAGGTCCCAGGACTGAGCCTTGTGGGATGCCACTTGTAACTGGTTTGGAGTCTGACATGGCTCCAGCAATTCTAACCATGTGAGTTCTGTCCTTGAGCCAGTTTGCAACCCATCTAGTGACATAGGGGTTTATATTTAAGCTGGTGAGCTTATCTATAATGCCCGAGTGGGGTATTGTATCAAAGGCTTTTGCGAGGTCCAGGTAGGCTGTGTGGACCACCTTCCCCTCGTCAATGGCCTTGGTGACTGTTTCAAAGAAATCAACCAGGTTTAAGAGGCAGGATCTGCCCTTAACAAAGCCGAACTGGGTAGGATCCAGTGTCTGTAGGTCCCCAATATCTTTACTTATGAGGTCCATGATGATCCTTTCCACAGTTTTGCAGACCAAGCTAGTCAGGCTTATGGGGCGATAGTTTCCAGGATCCGTTGAGGCACCACCTTTGTGGAGAGGGACCACTGTTGCTGTACGCCACTCTTTGGATACATATCCTATAGTAAGGCTGAGATTGAACAGTAGTTTTATGTTTGGGTTTAGCTCTTCTTGGAGTTCATGTAGGATGCAGCCCGGGACACCGTCTGGTCCCATTGATGCTGTGTTTTTTGCTTTGGAGAGGGCGGCTCTTACCTGAGCATCTGAGATGTCAGGGGGGAAGCACTCTGCTGGGATAGATATTTGCCCTTTTGGTGGGGGGGGGGAGTTTGCGCTGAACCTGTCAGCTAGGATGTTGGCAATGTCTCTGGGTTTGGTGTATTTTTTGTCATTTTGGACTAATTCTGAGCATATCTGGGAATTCCCACCCAGGTTCTTAACATAACTAAAGAAAGCCTTGTGATTATCCTTAGTGTCCTGTGCAATGTTTCTCTCGAAGCTGGCCTTAGACGATTTTATGAGTGCCCGTAGTTTTTTGCTAATACTGATCAGAGATGCCTTCCCTTTTTGGGATTTTGCTCTATTATGTAGTAGCTTCCTCCTTCGATTGTATAGTTTGTTTATGGCTGGGGTCCACCAGACAGGATGCCTGCCTTTGGAGGATTGGGTCTTGGTTTTATTTGGGATTGCATCATCCATGCATTCCTGAAGGTGTTCATAGAATGCGTTTATAAAGGATTCTGCAGTCTGGGCCATATTTTCCACAGGCCCGGGGGCTTTGAAGGATTCCACCTCAGTTTTGAGGCGTGTGAAATTTGCTTTAGAGAAGTTTTTCACTGTGGTTTTCTGGGCAGGGGGTGGGGTCGGGATGTGAATATCCAGTGAGATTAGTTTATGGTCTGATCTTACCAGTGAGGGATACACTTCTGGTCTGGAGCATTAAGCCCCCATATTGGTGATGATCAGGTCCAGTATGTTTTCCCCTCTTGTGGGAGTGGTAACAAGTTGTTTCATAGCATTTTAGTTTATAAATTCTTGGAACATTTGGGCTAGGGTGTTGGAGCTAGAGTAATGCTCCCAGTCTATGTTTGGGTAGTTGAAGTTGCCCAATATAATGGTGTTTGGAGAGACCTTCATATTTTCCAGTGTTCTCAGGAAGGCCGAGTGGGGTTCCTGGGTTTGGGAGGGTGGTCTGTAGCAGGCTATAAACTGGAAGTCAGTTTTACCCACTGTTAGTTGCACATGGATAGTCTCTGATGTTTCGTGCTGTGCCACCAACCTGGAGCTGTGGGTATCTTTGACGAATATTGATACTCCCCCTCCTTTTGTGGTTCGGTCCAAGTTTTGGGGCCGAAAAGCATTGTATGAGGTATAACCTGGTAGTGCTGGGGTGCTCTCGGGAGCCTTGAACCAGGTTTCTGTTACTGCACAGATATCGATATTCTCCATGCTAAGGAGAGTTTCAAGTGTGTGCATCTTGAGGTTTAGACTTCTGGCGTTGAGTAGCATTACTCTTAGTTTCTTATCCCTTGTGATACCTATGGAGGTGGGTTTGTCTTTTGAGCCTTGCCTAAAAAAGGCACTATGGGGGTGGCAAGAGCCTTTGCCAATATCCAAAAGCCAAGGGGTGACAGGTGCAGGCCGTCCCTAGTGAAGCATTGTGGCTTGTCGAGCATGTCATCCCAGGCTGACAGGCATTGGATCCCCTTTGAATGACACCAATACTTAAGCCAATTGTTGATATTGATCATCTTGTCTTCATATTGTGGCATCATTCTTGGTGAGGGTAAGATGCTACTCAAGGTCAGGGTCATACCGGCCTGGGCTACATGCTCAGAGAACTCCTCTAAGTCTCTTTTCATGTAGTCCAGGGAGGTACGTCTCAGGTCATTCACACCAGCATGGACAATGACTGAGTCATATTTGTACTTGCCTTGGAGTGACCTGAGTGCTTGTGTTATGTGGCGGATCCTAGCGCCCGACAGGCAGCTCACCGTGACCTTCTCCTTGTTCAGCCTGGTGAGAGGGACGTCAGTGTGCCTGATGATAGAGTCACCTATTACAAGTGTATCAGGTGTGTTGTTTAGCCTTAAGGGCTGTGACTGTTCGGCACACTGGCTTTGTGAGCTATGTGTTGCATGTGTTTTGTTTTCGGGTAGCGGTTGCTTGGGTGTCTGCTTTGGAGGTCTCTGCTGCTTAGGCAGATTTTTATTTAGAGCCTCTGATTATGTTTTTGTGTGTTTATGTGTTTGGTTTGCTGTCGTGGTAGGTCTATGTGAGAATGGAATTGTAGTGAGTGTGGTTTCCTTCTCCTCCTGACTGGTTACGCCAGTACTGAGTTGCGACAGCTTAACCTCCAGTTTGGCTATATGGTTGCATCTCTCACATGTGTTGGAATTTGTTGGGAGGAGGAGAGGGTTGTCTGTGTACATGAGGCAGTTGTAACATTGCCTCAAGATTACCAGATTCACCAGCTGGATGGAAGAGGAGATCGACAACTGACCTTTGGACATGCTAGAATAGTATTGGGAATTCCTTTATAATTGAAAAAAGGGCCAGTGGGGAACAAGGTACTCAAGGGGAGTTTGTGAGGATGTAGTGTTTTTAATTTTTTAGTGCTGACTTATATAATTGCTTTAGGGAGCAAGTGCCAAGTTTTAGAGTAGGAATAGGGTGTTTATTATGAGAACTAGATCAGTTCTAAGGGAAAAAGTGAAGAGCAGACTTTGTGGAGCCGAGAATGGTTTAAACCCAATTAAGCGGAGCTGCCCGATGCTGCACTATGCACAAAATCGGCCAAAGCCACGCCAAAGCGGGTTTTATACAGGGGGACTTGAAAGAGCTAGAAATTGGCCCAAAACGGCCAATAGACTACCAGATTCTTGTGCTGGGAAAACTCCTCCAGGGATAGATAGGCTGCTCTAAGCTCCCCACTGCCACTGGTGAACAAAGAAGCCTCCCTTTATCCAAGAAAGGAAATGGGCAACACAGGAACTTTCCAAAAGTCCAGAATGCAGCAAAGCCTGTATTTGGACTACTCTAGGTCAGGAAAGACGGGAAAGAAGGATAATTTTTTTTTTTGTTTGCAACAAACAGCAGGAAAATGCAATAAATATGTAACACAGGCTAGCACACTTGAGTGTGTAGCCTCAACAGGTATATGCAACAAACAGGACAAACTTTAAAAGTGCAGGTGCAAAAACAACTTTAAACAGTTTAAAACAGTTCAAAAAGCAGAAATACTTGCAGTTTAGCTAGATCGGACAGTCGCCCAGGTAGTAGCAGGAAAAAAAACAATTGTATCAGGTTAGCAGTCACTCTTTTAGCCTCTCTGCTGCTAGCACCACTCTGCAGGACCACGAGGTGCTTGGCTGAGTAGTAACAAGCGCAAAAACGGCGCCAAAGCAGGTTTTATACAGGGGGACTTGAAAGAGCTAGAAATTGGCCCAAAACGGCCAATAGACTACCTGATTCTTGTGCTGGAAACACTCCTCCAGGGATAGATAGGCTGCTCTAAGCTCCCCACTGCCACTGGTGAACAAAGAAGCATCCCTTTATCCAAGAAAGGAAATGGGCAACACCGGAACTTTCCAAAAGTCCAGAATACAGCAAAGCCTGTATTTGGACTACTCTAGGTCAGGAAAGATGGAAAACAAGGATAATTTTTTTGTTTTTTTTTCTTTTTTTGCAACAAACAGCAGGAAAATGCAATAAATATGTAACAAAGGCTAGTGCACTTGAGTGTGTAGCCTCAACAAGTAAATGCAACAAACAGGATAAACTTTAAAAGTGCAAGTGCAAAAACAACTTTAAACAGTTTAAAACAGTTCAAGAAGCAGAAATACTTGCAGTTTAGCTAGATCGGACAGTCACCCAGGTAGTAGCAGGAAAAAAAACACTTTTATCAGGTTAGCAGTTGCTCTTTTAGCCTCTCTGCTGCTAGCACCACTCTGCAGGACCACGAGGAGCTTGGCTGAGTAGTAACAAGCGCAAAAACCGCGCCAAAGCGGGTTTTATACAGGGGACTTGAAAGAGCTAGAAATTGGCCCAAAACAGCCAATAGACTACCTTATTCTTGTGCTGGGAACACTCCTCCAGGGATAGATAGGCTGCTCTAAGCTCCCCACTTCCACTGGTGAACAAAGAAGCATCCCTTTATCCAAGAAAGGAAATGGGCAACACAGGAACTTTCCAAAAGTCTGGAATAAAGCAAAGCCTGTATTTGGACTACTCTAGGTCAGGAAAGACGGGAAACAAAGATAATTTTTTGTGTTTTTTTCTTTTTTGCAAGAAACAGCAGGAAAATGCAATAAATATGTAAGACAGGCTAGCGCACTTGAGTGTGTAGCCTCAACAGGTATATGCAACAAACAGGACAAACTTTAAAAGTGCAGGTGCAAAAACAACTTTAAACAGTTTAAAACAGTTCAAGAAGCAGAAATACTTGCAGTTTAGCTAGATCGGACAGTCGCCCAGGTAGTAGCAGGAAAAAAAAACACTTTTATCAGGTTAGCAGTCGCTCTTTTAGCCTCTCTGCTGCTAGCACCACTCTGCAGGACCACGAGGAGCTTGGCTGAGTAGTAACAAGCGCAAAAGCCGTGCCAAAGCGGGTTTTATACAGAGGGACTTGAAAGAGCTAGAAATTGGCCCCAAACAGCCTATAGACTACCAGATTCTTGTGCTGGGAACACTCCTCCAGGGATAAATAGGCTGCTCAAAGCTCCCCACTGCCACTGGTGAACAAAGAAGCATCCCTTTATCCAAGAAAGGAAATGGGCAACACAGGAACTTTCCAAAAGTCCAGAATACAGCAAAGCCTGTATTTGGACTACTTTAGGTCAGGAAAGATGGGAAAGAAGGATAATTTTTTTGTTTTTTTTCTTTTTTGCAACAAACAGCAGGAAAATGCAATAAATATGTAACACAGGCTAGCTTCACTGAACTTCAAACCTGCAAACACTACTTCCAAAAGCTCTTTCTCTATTTGTGCAGAATGCATCTCTGTTTGAGTTAGACTTCTGGATGCATATGCTACTGATATGCCTTTTTGAAGACATGCTGCACCAAGGCCGTACCTCGAAGCATCACAAGAAAGAGTTACAGGTTTGTGAACATCATAATATGTCAATGTGGGTGGACAGGCAATTTTCTTCTTTAGAATATCAAATGTTGTTTGGTATTGTTCCAACCAGGACCAGTTAACATTTTTGCGTGTCAGCTCATACAATGGGGCAAAAAGCTCAATCAGGTCTGAGATGAATAGGGTTGCCAGCCATCCAGAATTCTTCTGGACTGTTTAGAATTAAGAGACACTGTCTGGAAAAAGTAAACTGCAGCATGTTGTCCTGAAAAAAAAATACAATCAATTGTGGTGCACCTTGGGAAATTAATTTTCTTTTAATTTAAAAAAATATTTTTTTTTTGTTTTTAGGGCATTCTTAAACTGAAGCCCTGTACCTTAGCTACAGGAAATAATAGCCTGAATCCTCTACACCAACTGCCAAGGTGCATTTTTCAAAGAACTGAGTTTCAGGTGCATTTTTTCAAGGAATTTAGTTTCAAGTACATTTTCAAGGAATTGTGAGCTTCAAGGGAAGAGAAGCTTACTGCTGCGCATGCTCTGTGTTCTTACAATGTACAGTTATTTTGTTTAGCAAATGGTATCACTACTGTGGTATAGGATTTCAAAGCAACGTTACTAGCACAACAGATAGCATACTTGCATCTTGATGCAGAAGGCTGTAGGTTCTAGTCCCACAGCATATAGATGGATCATTGATACTGGGTTGTATTTTAAGGGGGTGGGGTGCTGCAATCCTGAGTATGTCCTCCTTTGGATGAGATGCCTAGTAACTATGAACCTGACTTCAGTTTGCCATCCATTCCCTATTGCAATAGTACCAGCTTAACATTTTTTTAATGTAACATAGGCAATTTAGTCTTCAAGGGCAGCAGGCACTGAATTTGTAGATACAACTCTGAAATATAAATTTATTTGCTAGTGGCAACATTTTCGTTAGTTACAAATCTCTTTAATGTGGAATATTCAGATGACTTTTACTTCTACGGAGATTGTACATATTGACTGATATTGATTTGACTGTGGGTTTCAATGCTGTTTTAGTGAATGTGAGTTTCAAAGGCAGAGAAGTTTTAATGCTGTTTGTTTTCATTGTGAGACTGTATTGCTTTTCAGTGTGTGTGTGTGTGTGTGTGTGTGTGTGTGTGTGTGTGTGTGTGTGTGTGTGTGTGTGTGTGTGTGTGTGCTATAAAATTTGCAATAAGATTTAAATTAAATACACATATCTAATCGTTGTAGAAGTAAATCTGAAAACAGTATGCACACTGGGAGTTTTTAACAGTGTTTATGGCAACTGGGGAGAAATGGAGCAATAGCCAAGTAATAGGACACTACAATGCTTGCATGTGTGTGTGTGTGTGTATGTGTGTGTGGGGTTAACAAAATTAGATGCATTTTGCTTTCACTTACATGTCCAGAATTATTTACATGAAAAGTTGGCAACTCTATGAACTTTCCTAAATAGTTGACCATACCTAGAAAACATTGTAAAGATGCAACATTCTCTGGAACTGGCATTACAAGAATTGCTGTTGGCTTAGATGAATCTGGTTGCAAGCCAAAACTGGTAAACAAATGTTTTTTATTTATTTTTTATTTTATTTTACATTTGTTTACCTGGAAATTCCAACTGGACAGGGTCCTTTTTCAGTGGAGGCCCGGGGAGAAAAGCTCCAATATACATATTAAACTTCTACAGTAGGTTGCAGTACAATTGATAATAAAGTAGATGTATACACTAGGAATATACAATATTAACTAGAAAATGATATATTATTTATGCAGTTATACAGTAATTACATGGAATGGAATATAATTAACATTGATTGCCAGATGTCTGTAATGGTGGAAGAGAATATGGTGGAAGAGAAACATGGAGACAGTTGAGTAAAGTTGGAGTTAGGATGGTTAGTAGGATAAAGGTAAGGCAGAGCTGTATCAGGTGGGAGGGAAGTCATTAGTCAGGGTTGGAGCAAGGGCAGAGCCAGTGCATTTGTAAGTGGGGTTTGAGTGTGGTTTTGAATAGACTGTTGGATGGCAATTTGGTTATGGAAGCGGGGAGGTTGTTCCATAGTTTAGAAATAGCACAAGAGAAGAGTGCTTCTCCAGCAGAGTTTTTGGGTTTGGAAGTGAGAAGTAGATTTTTGTTGTTTAGTGAATGTGAGTCCCACATAACCAACTTCTTTTAGATTGAATTTGCATTTCTGAGGATTAAATTTAAGATTTACTTCATGTGCATGGTCTAAAACTTTCCTGAGATTTCTATCATGTTTGTCTTCCCCAAAATGAAGATTTGTGATCCATTGACATTTGCCAAAAGGAACTTTTTTGTATCTAAGACTGAAAAAATAGTGGCATTTGGCATGAGAACAGCTACCTCTTTTCTACTTGATGCATCAGATGGTGAGGCTGTTTAAGTGCTTTAAGTCTCTTGGATCAATTCATATTCAAATATCATCTGAGCTTTTCTTATGAGCTACAACCATGGAGGATACCCATTCAGTTGGGTCTTCTACTGGAGCTGAAACACCTAAATTTGACATTTTCTCAAGTTCTGCTTTTACTTTACTCAGCATTGCTACCAGAACCTTCCTAGCTGTCTGACAACTGAGCTTACTTCTTGATTTTACTTTATGGAATATGTGACTGGAACTTTGCCAAACTCATGTTTGAAAATATCAGCATATTCACTAAAGTATTCTGTGTAAATCGATCATTGTTGTTCATACTTGTATGGTGGACCTCTTTATTAAATGAAATCAGTCCCATTCTCAGACTGTCTTTGAGGCCTAAAAGTGACTGCACGTGTCTTTTGACTATGTAAAACTGCAAGTCATAGTTTTTTTCAGCAGAATGGCATAAAACGATTACTGATCCATCAGTTTGAATCTCTTCACCACCATAAGCATCTAATTTTGCACATTTTGCTGAATCAAGTTTGTTACCAGGTTTTACTTTAGCAAACATTTGTGCTGACATAACATTGCACTTAAATCCAGTGTCTTCTTTAAGCTCTACAGGTTTCCCATCAATTCGTACAGTACAAAATATTTCACTCTTTGCTGCCAACTGATTGTCTACTGTATTAACTGTTTCTTCGATCACAGAGACACCATCAATTTAAAACTTTTGCTCACAGTTCTCTACCTGATCTATTTGCTTCTTTGGATGCTCTCTTTTAATAAAAGGTTGTGCCACTTTAGACTTACAAAGCCTTTTGAAATGATTGCACTTTTTACATTTGTGACATTGCTGACCCAAAGCTAAGCACTTTTCTCGTTTAGATTCATGACTGCCTCCACAATTCTGACAGCTAACAATAAGATTGTTTGTGGCAGCCTTCAGTTTATATTTCTTTTTCATCTTAACTTTCTGATGTTGTTGAACATTTTGAATGCTTTGCCACATATTTAGTGACTGAAAAATCATTTAAACGAGTTTAAGTACCTTTGAATAACCGCTGAGCTGTTTGTGATTTGGCTCCTGGATATTACACCACTATTATTATTATCTATCTGCATGCCTCATGGTTTGTAAGCTGCTTCAACTTCAGATCCCATTCTGACACCATGTCACATGTCACATGTATTCAAATGAGACACTAAGGCTGGGTATGTGTTCAACTCGTTTATTGTACATAAACACATCAGGAGTTGTAACTGGTACATATACTTCAAACTTCATAAGCTTACTTACTGACCTGTTACTTCTAACACACTCACATGTGCATCTCCATTCAAGGTTGTACTCACAATGAATAATGACATAAAATGGCACTGATCTCGCACATGCTCAGTACTTATATGCAAGTGCTGTCTAGCTACAGTGGCTGACTGGGTTCAAGATGTGTACTGATCTACACCCTTTCATGCCAACCTCTTTGTTTCTTATATTCTTTTATTTTTATGCCCAGTGTATGTTCATTATAAACACCACTAGAGAATGCACAGAAATGAAATTCAGAAAATCCAAAAAACAGACTTGCCATTCCTGCACACAGGTTTTTGCTTATTTTCACTCATTTCTACTCAAACTTTTCTAAACAAGGTAAGTATTGTTGAAGTGGAGACACAGCCACTAACATTATGTTACTTTCCCAGATCAAGCCATTATAATTAAGACTTTTTTAAGTTGAACCTTTGCTGATCTTTTGAACTGTCATACCAGCAAATATAATAGCATAAAGATATATAAAACTAATTACAGAGTGATACAGTATGCAACTGTAGTGGTTGTGTGTACATTAAACTGACAAGGTACTGTATATGGGGTTAAGTTTTGTGGGCTGAATTTATTCATTAGCACAGACTATTAAAAAGCTGCATCCTCAAGACAAGAGTTTGATTCTCTCAATCTCTGTTTGCCTACTGTATCATTCTGAGCAGGTCACTTACCCAAGCAGAGCTCTGAGGAAAGTGGTCTTGTCTTCTGGTCTAATTGACTCTGATATTACATGATGTATCTCCTTACAGCTGAGGGCACCTCCATGGATTTCTGCAGTTAACTCCTACTGCGCCTCCAGGTGACAAAATTGCTTGCTCATATTTGCATTAACAATTCCAAAACCATGCTACATACAAGGTGTCAGAAGATTTCATCTTAAAGCATACATGATGGCAAAATAAATTTTATTAATATTTGACCTCTGTCTAATGCAGCTAAAGAGATATTGAATATTATTTGCATACTGTTTACTTATACTGTAATTGTGAAGATATGTGAAGGCTGCCAGCCTAGCTAGATAGAAATTGAAGATAATTCTGTCATTTGTAAATATTAATATAAGCCACAGGTTGTTCTCTTAAATGGAAGAAAATGCTGTTAAATGTGGAGCTGCAAAAATGTAACAACAGTGCACTCTGCTGTAGGAAAGCTGATGTCAAGCATTGTGTAATTGTTTGATGTCAAAACTTGGAGCCAAGATGTCTAAATGAAGGAATTCTTCTGATTGTTTGAGGCCAGAGTTAATGGCTAGAATTTACATGTATATATTTTTTTATTGCTCTGGCTTCCTGACCAGCTGCAAAATCAAAAGGGCTGTTAACCTCTGAGTTTCTGTTAGCCTGGAAAAAACAGAAAATTTTTAGGAATGATGTAATGTGAAGCAGCACTGTGTTATCAATTTAAGGAGAGATAATCAGAGAGCATTTAGCATTTGTCTTGGGAACATCCAATTGACCAGTACTCTGCCTGTGTTCTGTATGTAAGTATGATCTTAGACTTCAGTGTTTCTCTTAGAAATAGCTAGGAAATAGGAAGATTAGACAGTTGTTTTTCTTTATTGATGTCAGGACTTTTCTACTGTATTATTTTAAGCATTTCTCTGTGATCTCTGAATTCTTGAATAGCACTGTGTAGTAAGAAATATATTGTCTTGTGTTCTTATTATTTATTATTAAATATTTTTAAACCTTTCAACTGTGGCTGTTTTATGTAGAGATAATTTAAGCTCTAGAGCACATTGCACGTGTATAGTAATACTGTACTAAGCTACTCCAAATAATCCTGGCTGTTCTGTTACACTTACCATTTGGATAATGATATTGCACAGTAATAATTGGACACCCTTTAGTAAGGGCCTTATTAGGAGCTGATAAATATTACTGGGTGGTGGCAGCTGGTATTACCTTTTAGATTGGGCAGAAAGGGGGCACAGCTGGAGAACCTGTGCCAGCCTACCCCAGGAGTGTGGTTGTATAGAACTCTTATCTCAAAGTGTGTGTGTGTGTGTGTGTGTGTGTGTGTGTGTGTGTGTGTGTGTGTGTGTGTGTGTGTGTGTGTGTGTGTGTGTGTGTGTGTGTGTGTCTGTGTGAGCTGCTTGGGCAGGGATATGAAGAGCCAGTTGGACAGAGAGGGTGCTGGATGTTTTAGCTTGCCCACTAGACTGAAATCTGGACCCTATAGCTGTGCCTGTGGGGAGTCTTATTGGGGATCTGGAGAGAAAGGGAGGAACCAGAGCCAGACTGACTGTGATCCCTGTGTGCTCTTAAGGAAAACTGTACTTTACTGTGTGTGTATTTGTTAACTTCTCCTATGTGGTCTCTCCTCACTGGTGTTAGTGGTGAGGATTGAGGCCACTTGATTGCTGGCCCAGTGCATGGGAGTCACATATTAATTGTTTGGCAGTGGTGGGGTATCCACACCACATATTAATTGGTTGGCAAATACTAATTGGCTTGTAATGGTTTGGGTGGTGCAAATTCCTGTAGCTTGTGTACAGTGATCACTGAGGGTGTTTTGCAGAAAATACTCAGAGTTCAGATCACAGTTCTTTTATTGCTTTTGTTAGCTTTGTTAGTCAGTGAGAGCAGGCAAGCATGTCAGCAGAGGAGTATGGAAAGCTGACAAAGAGCCAGTTGGCTGAGATGTGCCAGGCTAAAGGACTGGTGCAGGGAAACTTTTTAAGGTAGACATGATTGCAGCCTTGGTCATAGCTGCATCAGAAAACAGCAACCAGGAGGATGATCAGACTAGGCATAGAGATGTACAACACTCAAGGAATGGACAGCTCAACCTTTGTGCAGGGGACTTAAAAAGCAGGTCTATATTACGACTTTGAACACACAGGTGCCTGAATGCCATAATATCGAACTGGGAAGTTCAAAATGTGAAAATGGCGGAACCCCAATTTTTTTCCCAGGGAAAAACATTGGTGGTCCATTTTTGCAGCTTGCTATTTCCTACACTGTAGTGCAATCTCGGAGTTGATATATTTAAGTAGGGGGGTGGGGGGCACAACCCCCCCATGTTGGAGGTGTGGGGGGCGAAGTTTCCCACATTAGAGTGTACGCGTGTTTTTGTTTTTGTACTGGAACAGCAATTTTTTCCCCTGGGTAAAAAAAAATTGCTGTTCTGTGTGTTCGTAGAGACTTGAGTTGGAGGCCAGGTGTTTGGAAATGGAAGCTGTGGAAATGGAGCAGCAGAGGCAGCACAAAAAGGAGATGCTGACTCTTCGTCAGAGTCATGGAGGTAATGGGGAAGGGAGTAACCAAACCCAGAAGCACAAAAAGCCAGTAAATTTCTTCCGCAGTTTACAGAGGGGGATAATTTTGATAGCTTCATTCATATGTTTGAGAGGGTATATAACCAGTATGATGTTAACCAAAGGCTCTGGCTACAGTTCCTGACTACCTTATTCCATGGTGACGCTGTAACTGTGTTTTCTAAACTTGCTGATTGTGAATATTTTGATTATACTACTGTTAAGAACTGTTTGTTAGAATATTTTAAGTTAACATCTGAAACTTATAGGAAAAAGTTTCATAAGCATAGACACAAGGCAGATGAAAATGTGTGCGAATATGTTGCTGAACTGAGCACTTATTTTCATAGGTGGGTGAGTGGATGTCAGTTGACAACTTTTGAAGGTCTGGCAGACCTTTTGCTGAGGGAACAAGCCCTTAGCACTTTGCCTGAGGACATGCTGACCTGATTAGCTGACAGACAATGTGCTACTTCAGAGGAGTTGGGAAGAAGGGACACCTATTCCTAGCAAGCAGGGCATCCCTGCACAGGAAATGAACCCCCAGTACTGCTCATGGGTCTAAGAGAACCCATGGTGGGCAGCCCAGACTGCCCCAACAGAATCTGTCAGTAGCAGGGGAAGCCACTAGTCCAGGTACACATCCAGGACCTAGGGTTAAATGTTTTAAATGCAACCAGTGGGGCCATGTGGCATACAGATATCCATGGAGGCAAGGTGGGGAACAAAAGGTGAGAGACACAGTAATTGGGGAAGACAAAATGCCAATAGTAGGTTGTCTTGAGACAACAGGGGTACTGAACTACCATCCTGCAGATGTCCTGAAAGGGAAGGATTTTGATGAGGCAGTACTATGTGTTAATGCAGTTACATGCAGTCAGGCTTCGAGACAAGCATGTGGGTCTGGTAGCCTGAGGGAGACCCAGAGAGACAGCATACTTGCAGCCAGGACTGGTGAGGTGGTTACTTCAGGGAGGAACCTATGCTGTAGCAGTGAGACTGAAGGTGAGCCACAGCTGCTTGTGGGTACTGATGTTCCCTTGGACAGAGTGACTGCAAAGGTAGAGGTGTGTAGTAGTACCCAGGCTGACAGTGAGGCACCACTGTCAGAGGAGGCCAGACTTCCTGTGGAAGGGGAGCTAAGAAGGGTTACAAAGAGACAGTTGAGACAGGCTCAGCTCTCAGACCCTATATTGCAAGGCCTGAGGTAGGTAGCTAGTGAGGTATCTGATTCTCAAGGGGAGGGGGAATCTGTATACTGGGACAAAGGGTTACTGTATAGAGAGTCATCCCCAAGCTAATGGTCTTATTGAGAGGTTAAACTCTACACTCAAGTCCATGTTATGGGCGTTTGCAGACCAGTTTAAGAGGGAGTGGGACAACTATTTGCCCCATCTGTTGTTTGCTTACAGAGAGGTTCCCCAGGAATCCACAGGTTTTTCACCCTTTGAGTTGTTGTATGGGCATAGGTTGATGGGACCTCTAGATTTCATTTGAGATGAGTGGGAAGATGAGTGTGAATCTCACAAGGAGTGTGCTGTGGCATATGTCCTAAACCTCAAGACAAGGCTCAGAGAATTCATGGGCTTGACCCAGGAAAACCTGGCAGAAGCCCAACAACAGAAAAAGCTATGGTATGACAGAAATGCTTGAGCTAGAGAGTATGCTGTAGGTAATGGTTCTCATTTCTGTCAGACACAACAAGCTGCAAGCAGCTTGGGAGAGACCCTACAAGGTGATAAGAAGGGTAAGTGATGTTAACTACATGGTAGAACTGCTAGGCAGGAGGCAGGGGCACAAGTTGTATCATGTTAACATAATGAAACCTTACCATGATAGGGAGGCTGTTATGCTGAGCATTTGCAGTGGATTTCAGGAGGAGTCTGAGGGAGATCTGGTGACTGATCTTCTCAGTGAGGCTCGGACTGACACCTCAGTGGCAGTGGTAGCAATGTTCCAGCAGCTATCTTATACCCAGGTTCGAGAAATCCAAGCAGTGTTACAGGAGTTTGGGGATATGTTCACTGGGAAACCAGGGTGCACCCACCTGGTGCAGCACCAGGTGGATAAAGGACCCCAAAGGCCTATTAGGCAGGCCCCTTCAGGGTGCCTGAGAGAGTCAAACAGACTCTGAGGGGGGGGGGGGATGCAGGAAATGTTGGAAGTAGGGGTAATTCAAGAGTCCAACAGTCCCTGGGCCTCCCCAGTGGTGCCAGTGCCAAAGAAGGATGGCAGCACCAGGTTCTGTGTGGACTACAGGAAATTAAATAGTTACACAGAGCCAGATGCTTACCCCATGCCTAGGACAGATGAGGCCCTAGAGCAGCTGGGTGGGGCTAAGTATCTTACAACCATTGCTCTTACCAAGGGTTACTGGCAGGTGCCCTTGACTCCCAGTGCTAAAGAGAAGTTAGCCTTTGTGATTCTTTTTGGCTTGTATGAGTTCGCAAAAGATGCCCTTTGGGATGTAAATGCCCCAGCCACTTTCCAGAGGGTGATAGATCACATCCTAGCAGGAGCAGGAGGGTTTGCCCTTGCTTACCTAGATGATATTGCCTTCTACAGCCATTCCTGCCAAGAGCACCTTCAGCATATCAGGGAGGTGCTGAGCAGACTACAGAGGGCAGGGCTAACCATTAAGCCAAGCAAATGTCAGGTGGGTATGGCAGAGGTCTCCTACATGGGATATAGAGTGGGGAGTGGTAAGATTGGTCCAGAACCTGCCAAAGTGGAAGCCATTCAGGCATGGCCTGGACCTGTTACCAAAAAGCAGGTGAGGGCATTCTTAGGGTTAGCAGGGTACTACAGAAAGTTTGTCCCCAATTATAGTACCATAGTTGCTCCCCTCACAGACCTGACAAGGAAGACCAGGCCAGATAAAGTAGTGTGGACCACAGCATGTGAGCAGGCATTCCAGAAGCTTAAAGAAGCTTTGGGAGGACCCCCTGTGTTAGCCAGTCCAGAATACAGCAAATAATTTGTTGTGCAGGTGGATGCTTCAAATCATGGGGTGGTGGCTGTACTTAGCCAGATTTCTTCAGAGGGAGAAGAGCACCCAGTGGTTCATCTCATTTGTAGGTTCCAACCCAGGGAGGAATGCTATGCAGCTGTAGAAAAGGAATGTCTTGCCATAGTGTGGGTACTGCAAAAACTTCAGCCTTATCTGTATGGAAGAAAATTCACTGTAGTGACAGATCACAATCCCCTAACATGGTTAAACAGAGCCAGCCAGCAAAATCCCAAGTTGCTAGGATGGAGCCTAGGGTTGCAAGCATATGATATGTCAGTGCAGCACCAAAGTGGAGTTAGCAATGCCAACACATATGGGCCCTCAAGACAAGGAATGGAGTAAGCTACACAGATAGGCCTAACCCTCTCAAGCAATGTTTCTCAAGGGTCACTTGAAAAATTAGCTTGAGTTCTCCGGGGGGGGGGGGATATGTGAAGGCTGCCAGCCTAGCTAGATAGAATTTGTAGATAATTCTGTCATTTGTAAATATTAATATAAGCTACAGGCTTGTTCTCTTAAATGGAAGAAAATGCTGTTAAATGTGGAGCTGAAAAAATGTAATAACAGTGCACTCTGCTGTAAGAAAGCTGATAAGTCAAGCATTGTTTAATTGTTTGATGTCAAAACTCGGAGCGGAGATGTCTAAATGAAGGAATTCTTCCGATTGTTTTGAAGCCAGAGTTAATGGCTAGAATTTACATGTATAATTTATTTTATTGCTCTGGCTTCCTAACCAGCTGCAATATCAAAAGGGCTATTAACCTCTGAGTTTCTGTTAGTCTGGAAAAAACAGAAAATTGTTAAGAATGATGTAATGTGGAGCAGCACTGTGTTATCAATTTAAGGAGAGAGAATCAGAGAGCATTTAGCATTTGTCTTGGGAACATCCAACTGACCAGCACTCTGCCAGTGTTCTGTATGTAAGTAGGATGTTAGACTTCAGTGTTTCTCTTAGAAATAGCTAGGAAATAGGAATATTAGACATAAGTTTTTCTTTATTGATGTCAGAACTTTTCTACTGTATTATTTTAAGCATTTCTCTGTGATCTCTGAATTCTTGACTAGCACTGTGCAGTAAGAAGTATTGTCTTGTGTTCTTATTATTTGTTATTAAATATTTTTATACCTTTCAACTGTGTCTGTTTTATGTAGAGATAATTTAAGCTCTAGAGCACATTGCACGTGTATAGTAATACTGTACTAAGCCACTCCAAATAAGTCTTGCTGTTCAGTTACACTTACCATTTGGATAATGATATTGCACAGTAATAATTGGACATCATTTAGTAAGGGACTTTTTAGTAGCTGATAAATATTAGTGGGTGGTGGCAGTTGGTACTACCTTTTAGACTGGGCAGAAAGGGTGCACAGCTGGAGAACCTGTGCCAGACTTCCCCAGGAGGGTCTGTGTGGTTGTATAGAACTCTTATCTCAATGTGTGTGTGTGTGTCATCTACATGGGCAGGGACACAAAGCACTGGTTGGACAGAGAGGGTGCTGGAGGTTTTAGCTTGCCCACTAGGCTGAGATCTGGACCCTATAACTGTGCCAGCGGGGAGTTTTATTGGGGATCTGTAGAGAAAGAGAGAAACCAGCCCCAGACTGACTGTGATCTCTCTGTGCTCTTAAGGGAAGTTGTTAGTTGTGAGGATTGCGGCCCCTTGATTGCTGGGCCAGTGCATGGGCATCACAGTGATAACGTTCATATTTCTCTAAATATTTCAACACTCAGACAGAACACAGAAAGAACTGTATAGCCTGATATGAAAGCTCACGGCTATATGGAGAAAATCCCACTGGCAGTTTATGTCTTGCTTGAATGGTTACTGACATATCATAAGGTGTTTATACAGCATTACAAAATTAATATTCATTGCCTTTATTTTGGCTTATAAAATCTGGTGTAAAGCATCAAACTGTAGGAATGCCACTAAAATTAAGATTAATTTACCCTGAATTGTTTGCCATTTTCAGTTTTAAGAGTAACACGGTTCCTAAGATATGAATATTTTTTTGAAATAAGGAGAAAACTTCATTTTTTAAAGGCTCAAGCTTCACCCACTGAGAGTTAACAGTACCCACTCAAAACAGCTGTACTGGAGAGAATGAGTTAAACACCATCCATCAGTAAAAATCACTCTTTTCATCTCATTTGCTTCCCTTTTTTAGTGACTTCGATATTGCTGTCTGACAACTATCATAGAAATAAGGTAACCACCATAGCTATTTGCATTTTTCTTGTTTCTGTATTTTGTTTTCCTTAGCATGTGTAGTTTTTAGAAGTGTGAGCAGAAAATTGCAGACTCCAATTCCTCAAACACCAATTCTTCCTCTATTTATGCTCTTGTAAGTAAGGAAACAATTTTAGTTTATTGTAAAAGGGAATATATGACCTTTGATGCAGAAACTCCCCAACTCTCATGCAGATTCTTAACCTTTTTCATTCCCTTTTCCTATAACTACTAGATAAAGGTCTCATGATCCACAGAATATTAGCAAATAATCTTTCTTACCAAAGCCATCACTAAAGAATGCATAAGAAAGGACTCTGGAGACTATCACAGACCAGCTGTTGTTTCATACATTTAAATGCCGATCCCAGGCCCCGACTAGTATGAATTTCCAGTCCTTCCTTTCTGTTATGAGCTGGCAACTGACACACGACTCTGTATTTTACCATGTTCATTCATTAACTTCCATCCAAATAAACACGATGCATGTACATGTAAAATGCATTCACAAGGTCATTGTGGAGTTCACGTGTTGATGGATAGGTTGTAACCAGCTTATAGGTTCATAGGATATTACTAGGCAGTTATTTTGCATGAAACGTTTAGAGACTAGCCATAACAAAACTAACTACATATTGCCCATTTCCATAATGGCGGAGTCATGGGGGAATCAGCTTAGGGATACACTTTTGATTTCACATCCATTCATCATGTCAGTGCTTGAAGAATGTCAGGGAACTTCATTACTAAATATAAGTAGATAATCTATTATACAGGAGGGGAATTGTTTGGGAGAGAGATTTTTTCCTGCCAGTAGGCTCTGTTTACGATGCAGAAGAAGTTTATGTGTTAACATTTTTCATGAATCTGTGTAGAAGGTAATACAGGACAGTGTCACTTGAGGCTTGGTAAGCTAGCCAGTACCACCCTGCAGGAGAGTGAACCAAGGCCAAAAATAAAGACAGGGCTTTGAGGCCTTTATCTCAGAATGCAGAACTTATGCTATTGATTTATTTAGAGATAAAGCACTGGGATCTTTCAGGTCGGATCACATATTTGGACTGGTACATGCCAAAGGAAGCATTATATTTAATTATGGGCCTAATAGGGAATAAAAACCCATAGATCTCAAAAATATACCCTTGGTAATTAGCTAGGTCAGACAGATGTTGATTTTTCCAACACCCACAGAAACCTTAGGAAAATGCTTCACATGGCACCAAACCTCCAAGGCTCCAGTGGAGTGAACGACTTATGAAAAAGGGATGAACCTACCTGTTCTCCATCTCTTTGGCATGAAGACATTTGGGAGGCTGTGGCTGAACAGATTTAGGAGTGGTTCTGTGATGCAGTGTTTCATACTGACAAGGTGACTCCCTGGAACATTATCAGGCCCCACAGAGCCAGTTACTTTTTTTTTTTTACCTCTGAAAGTCTTCCAAACTTGTTCTGAGGTGATCTTTGCAGGGTATGGATAATTCAACATGTGGGAGAGGGTGGGAGAGAGTGGGAAAAGTTAGAGCTAAATTTATCTGCTAATATCTCTATTACATCTCAGGGTTTGAGTGCATGATATTATTATGCATCAGTTTGGTGAAATGCGAGGCATTTTCCAAAGGTTCCTAACATAGTTAACAAAGGCATTATGTTTTTCCTTGCTAGTGATGGCAGTTGCCATACTTAGCCTAGGTGGATTTGATTTTATTTCTAAATTCCTCATTTAACTGCTGGAGTTCAGTTATGGAATCAGCGGGTTTCAATTTTCCTTTTTCCTACAGGAGAGCACTTTTTTTTTAATTTTGCTATATAGTTTGCTTATACCAGGGCACACCATAGGGGTTTATTCCTGAACTTGTCATTGTATTTGCAGCAGATTGGAACCATTGTAACAGAAACCATATACAACAAGTTAATAGCTACATAGAGGCAGATGACCCCACTAGGAAGAAGTTTAAAAATAACTAAAAAAAAAAAAAAAAAAGTCCTCCTGGTGGAATCACAGCATCAGCAGGCTGTATAACAGGAGGAAGAAAATCTTGGTAAAAATTAGGCGGCATACCACCCTGCAGGATAAAAGCACTCTCATCAAATTAAACAAACAACCTATAGGGCAAATAAAGTCTACAAAAGCCAAATTTTAGGTAAATTTGGCCTCCCAGGCCAAGGAAAACCACAAGGCATTATTTAGCTATGTCTGCAACTGCAAAGACAATACACAATTGTTTGCAGAGCTCATTGTAAATGGAGTCACCTATACTGAGCCAGAAGACATAGCAAACCTACTAGCCAACAAATTCAGTTCCAACTTTACCCTTCTCTCCCCATTAACCTTCCCTCAGGAAATACCATCAAATATAACTCCCCTTACCCTAACTATGGAACAGGTCCTTTATACCCTCTCTCTAAGGTCAAGAACACTGCATGAAAGGCCGAGACAATCACAGGATGCCTTCTAAATAGTATGAAGCATGATCTATCAGGCATGCTGGAATTGCTATTTAACTGTAGCCTCCAAACAGATTTTTGTGTCTGATAAATGGAAAACAGTGACATTCGTCTGCACAAAGGTAGGTCATCTATAGACCCTGGAAACTACTAATGACAATGGAAACTTCCATACACCGGACCCAACCCAATTTTGTTTTGTCAAAGGCAGGTCATGCCTATTCAACCTTCTTTGAGGAGGTCACCAAAGCAATGGATGATGGCAAAAGAGTTTGCACTTCCTAACATCACCTGGCCAAGACATTTGACACAACATCCCAACTGGGCATTGTTGACAAATGCAAGAGGTTAGGAATAAACCCTTGTATCACCTAGTGGATAGCCAGTTGGCTCAAACACAGGACCCATGAAGTTAGAATGGGGAGTCCACCTCTACAAAGAGGCCAGTCACACTCAGAGTCCCTCAGGGAATTGGTCCTGGGACTGCTCCTTTTTGGCATTTACTTCTCAGAAGTCAAAGCCAATGGAAAGGACCTCTGGCTCACTAAATTTGGAGATGATTGCAAATTAGGGGCAGTCCTAAAAAACCTGAGTGCACAAATGTTCTCTAAGGAGGGCTAACACAGACAAATAACTTGAGTCAGAGCCATGGACTAAAACTAAATGCCAAGAAATGCATAATAGTATCCTTCAAGAAGTTATCCACCCCTGGTAACTATCAAATTAACAACACACCTATAAGAGTTGATCCAGTCGGGAACTTGGAGAAACACATAGACAGTAATCTAGCCTTTGACCATCTCTTTTCTACAGTAGTGAGGGAATCACTCTATGTTGTACAACTTTATAAACAAAGGTATGACATCTAGGTGCAAGAAGGTCATCGTATTCAGCATTCATCAGCCATATCAGTGAGTACAATGCTCCCTTTACGATGTACCTAACCAGGCACATCCAGCAATTGGGGCATCCAAAGAGGTCCCTCACTAAAAGAATACAGGGTGTATGTAACATGTCCTGTGCAGACCGTCTCAAGGCCCTATCCCTATATTCTGTCTCTTACAGGCTGTTGAGGGGAAACCTATGCCTGGCATACATGGCATTCTCAGATCCCATTCTGATGGACCTCCTGCATATCCACAAAACAAACAACACCAGAATTACTTAAACCTTGCTGTGATATAAATAGGACTTGCTGGAGAAACAGGCATGTATCCCAGAGACTACCCCTTCTCTGGAAAAAGCTCCCCATCCATGTGAAGCAGAGTTCCTCCCTAAGCTAATTCAAGTGTAACTTGGACAATTAGATGGGGAACAGGAAATCTATCCCTGGGTCGGCAACTCTGCATCTAATGGACACAGGCAACCTGCAAATGTTTCATCTCACAGGCCCTACCTTGTAAATGTTTCATCTCTCAAGCCCCTACTTACACTTATCAAGGATATCAGAGCTTGTCAGAGATTTGGAATGCATGGCTAGGTGTGAAAATGCCCTTGTGGTCAGTAGCCTAGTAAACCGCTATGAACCTATGATTCTATGAACACTTGCCCTTATTGTGTTTAGAGAATGGGCTACCTGTTAAATTGTTTTGCATTACTTTTTTATTACTATATTTTTATATATTTTCAGAGTAAAATAGTTCCTTTGCCTAATATTTCAAACTTGTTTTGATATCTGTAATGTATGCAGGTATTTAATATCTAAACATGCACACACACACACACACACACACACACACACACACACACACACACACACACACATACACACACACACACACACACACACACACACACACACACACACACACACACACACACACACACACACACACACACACACACACACACACACACACACACACACACACACACACACACACACACACACACACACACACACACACACACACACACACACACACACACACACACACACACACACACACACACACACACACAAATACACAGAGGCATCATTTTCCCTTTCTTTTTATTTATGTATATATTTTAGCTTACATTTTCTTTTTATTTTATGCCCATTAAATAGCAAAACATTGTTTAGAAAACATAAAAAATGGCAAAAGTTATATTTCTAAGTGTCCAAGCTTTGCTGCAGTTTAATTTTCTACCAGGAAGTGTTGGCCTTGTTTTTCAGGAGGCATTACTTGTACATTAACATCCTGCTGGAGAACATTCATTCTCCATTCAGAGTGGCAGTGTATAGCCAATCCATTCTCGAAAGTAAATTATTTTATGTTTATATTGTGGCATCATTGTTGGTGTGGGTGGGATGGTACTGAAGACTACACGTCAGCCTTGGATATATACTCAGAGAGCTCCACCAAATATCTCTCTTCATATAATCCAGGGATGTGCGTGTCTCAAGTTGTTCACACCCACATGAACAATGACAATATTTCCATATGTACATAGTGTAAAGGGACCTGCATAGGGTAAAGGACCCTGCATAGGGTAAAGGGACCTGCATAAGGTAAAGGAACCTGCATAAGGTAAAGGGACCTGAAGTTGCTCACTATCAACCATTCCTTCTTAGATGTGTGAGTGAGTGGTGCATCTGTGTCTCATTATTAAGTCGCCTGTGACGAGGGCATTTTCATGTAAAATGTCTGGCAATAAAGGCCTTAAAGGCTCTATGGGGGCAGTTAGGTGACCCATTTTAGTAGTATTTTGGGTGGATAATGTGAGTGCAGGTAGTGGAGTGCCTTTGCACTGTTGAATGTAATATGTATTAGGTTTATGCCTTACAAGCCTTCAGGGCTTTGAGAGAAAGATTTCCTAAGTGCCTCAACATATGAAATTCTATTTTTTGCCAAGTTGCATGGCAGCATTGGATGAGCGTGGACAGTTACAACCTAGTGAGTGCTGCTAATATGTTTTTATGAGAAGCTAGTCTTCATATTTAGTAGGTATTTTAGCTATCACATGTAAAATCAGTGTTTGAGAGACGTAACTGGTTTTTAGTAAGCAGTTTGTATACTGCCTTAGGGTGTCTACTGTTAATAGGCTGGCAACAGAAGAAGTAAGGGCAGACTGTGGTCTGATGGTTTCCAGAAATTGCTATTAGTAGATGGGCTATTATACTGAGGCACCTAGAAGTTGTATCTCTCTACAGGAAACTAACATAATGGTAGCAAATAGATTTTTAAATTAGTTGGAATAAAAAGGAAAGACATTTCTAATTTTACCATACCAAGATGAAGAGCAGTAAAGGAAGGATACATACTTCTTTTGATGTGCCTAGCAAAAGAGTTTGCAATTAATCTGGAACACCTAGCAGGGTGACTTTCCAATTTATGTTCTACTCATTTGAGAAGAATGGATTGGAGGTGGGAGGGGGTGTTCCTCGGCTATGCCCTTGGTACAGTAATCAGCACAGCAACAAATGTGGGAGAGTGGGTAGAAATGTTAAATTAATTACAATTAACCCCTTCCTTTTTGTTAAAGGAAAAGGTCAGAGGTCAAATGCTGCAGTGTAAGACAGAGAGTACTAAAGGTTACAACCTCAGTTCATTTTAAATGGCCTGTGTGCATGAAGTGCATAAAGTACACCATTTCCCACTGCTTCACAATGCACAACTCTGTGCGGTCCAGCCAAGGAATGTGCAGAGGCACACAGGTCACAGCAATGCTACACAAATTAAGGGACCATATGGCAGACATATGGGGCTCCATATATCAGACTGAATATGTTTCTGTGATTGCACCTTGCATGGCAAACATCTTCAGAAGAAAAATCCAATACTATTGCAGAAGGATAAAGAAATGAACTTATGACACCTTATTGGGTAGGCTGTGGGCAGAGCCGCAGAAGCAATGGCCAAACTGAGCAGGTGGGCTCTTCTTCTCCCCACAGATTTGCTATTCTGCATTAATGGAAGTGATCATGTTTTTTGTCACCTTTTGGTAATGTTTAATTTACTTGACAAAATGTACATCACCTTATCAAATGCATAACAATTATATAGTGTCTTTTAATGTTAGTACTGATTTGTCAAAGGTTAAGATTAAATGGGAAGGTATGTAAGATACTGTTTAATTTATTGTTTTAATTTACACTAGTGAAGCTTAATTATACCGAGGCAATGCTTAAGTCACCTTATTTACAGTTTCGTATGAACTCAAGGCAGACTGAAGGATCATTCTTTCTGCTATTAAGTCACTTCTAAAATGCAGTTAGCAGACAAGATGTTAATTTTATATTCAGCATTGACTTTTCAGTAGTGATGCAATGTTTAATGTGTTAAAATATCTGTGGGTCATGTTATGTGTCTTCCTCTGAATCATAGCCCCTAACCTCTGTAACTGGAGACTCACTACTAGCCTAACTAGTCTGCTCTGCAAAGTCATGGAAAACGTGATATCATCAGACTTTATAAATTTAGATATCAGCGTCCTCATTGCTCTGGAGCCTTGCCAATTCAGACTCGTTAAGAGTAGTTCATGTCATCCGCAGACAGTAAACATCTTTGATGGGTCACAGAAGCTCTGAATAGGAGCTGTGTGGTTTACACAGCATAGTTCAAACTGCCTCAAGTCTTTGGCATGATTCCATATGCTGGCATCAGCGCCATCATAACAGCATTATTGGCCCCTGGGCAAAGCAGAGCACCGGGGTCCCTACCTACACAACCATTCACAGGCTTAAACATAAAAATGGCCAATAAAATTAAACATATTAATTATTGTCTGAGCTATTGCTTATTGTCTGAGCTTTGGCCGGCTAACATCTACCTGAAATCAACTGGACGTATAAGTGAATTTAAGTATACTTTTATCTGCTCATTTTCATATAGTACTGTATTTAAATTATTTATTTGTGTTTTTCACTGAATATTAACTCAACTGAAGTTGTGGCTGTCTCTCTACAGAGTACTTGTTAGAATTTCTGTGTAGCCATTGATAGCAGTGGGGGGGGTAGTCTCAGCTCATGACTGACATCCTGTCTTGCCTTATATACGTGGTGCATTTTGAGTTATCGCTGCTTAATATCAGAGCTTTGGCTGGCTAACATCTACCTAAAATCAGCTAGACGTATAAGTGAATTTAAGTACACTTTTATCTGCTCTTTTGCATATAGTACTTATTTAATTTATTTATTTGTGTTTTTCACTGAATATTAACTCAACTGAAGTTTTGGCTGTCTCTCTACAGAGTACTTTTTAGAATTTCTGTGTAGCCATTGATAGCAGTGGGGGGTAGTTTAACCTCATCACTGATATTCTGACCTGCCTTATATAAGTGGTACATTTTGAGTTATCTCTGCTTATTGTCTCAGCTTTGGCCGGCTAACATCAACCTGAAATCAACTGGACGTATAAGTGAATTTAAGTGCGCTTTTATCTGCTCCTTTTCATATAGTACTGTATTTAAATTATTTATTTGTGTTTTTCACTGAATATTAACTCAAATGAAGTTGTGGCTGTCTCTCTACAGTTAGTTTCTCACCCACTCTCCCAGTTATTGTTTTGGTGTTAATGTTGGTGGCTATGAAACTGCCCGCCCCTCTTGTAACTGTGTTTGGATACTCCTGGGCCCATCTCATTTGCTCACTCAACTGAGTGCAGTGAGATCATATTCTGAGTTCAGGTACTCCTACTGTGTACAAAGAGAGCATTTGGGAAGGACAACCCCTGTAGCTTCTTAATCCTGCTCTGTTCTCTCCCTAAAAAAAAAAAAAAAAATTACTGTAACTGTCTTAGTTGCTCTTCTGAGTGCTATCTGTTTGGTCGCTCTTACTCTGCTCTTATTACTGCTTGTTAGTAGACTTCTAATTTACTGCCTTCTGCACTTGTTTTTTAGTCATTTGTTAATTTAATTGCATTTATTTGAACTGTATTTGCCATAGTGTTGCTACACACTCGGGTGTGCTGGCCTGCACTACACTTTGAATTGCATTTACTGCTGTTTTAGCTGCTTTTCTGTAACAAAAAAAAATTAAGCTTTTTTCCTGCCTTTCCTGTAACTAGTCAAGTCCAGATACAGATTTGCTGTATCCAGGACTGTTGGTAAGCTTCTGAGCCCTCCAAGCCCTTCTCTGTTGGAGAGAAGCCTTCTAGCTTATCAGTGGGAGTGGTAAGCACTAGGTAACCTATCTACCACAGGAGGAGTGGTTTCTGGCCCAGAAATTATAGTTTATTGGCCGTTTGGGGAGCTTTTCCATCTCTTTCAACCTTCTGATTTAAAAGCCTGTGTTTGTGCTTGTTTCCTGCCTTTCCTGTAACTAGTCTAGTCCAGGTACAGATTTGCTGTATCCAGGACTCTTTGTAAGCTTCTGAGCCCCCCAATCCTTTCCGTGTTGGAGGGAAGCCTTCTAGCTTATTAGTGGGAGTGGTAAGCACTAGGTAGCCTATCTACCACAGGAGGAGTGGTTTCTGGCCCAGAAATTATAGTTCATTGGCTGTTTGGGAAGCTTTTCCATCTCTTTCAACCTTCTGATTTAAAAGCCTGTGTTTGTGCTTGTTTCCTCCCTTTCCTGTTACTAGTCTAGTCCAGGTACAGATTTGCTGTATCCAGGACTCTTTGCAAGCTTCTGAGCCCCCCAATCCTTTCCGTGTTGGAGGGAAGCCTTCTAGCTTATTAGTGGGAGTGGTAAGCATCAGGTAGCCTGTCTACCACAAGAGGAGAGGTCCCTGGTTCAGAAATTGTAGCTGTTGGCTGTTTGAGCAGTTTTTTTCCATCTCTTTCAACTTTCTGGTTTGAAAGTTGCACTTGCACCTGTTTCCCACCTTTCCTGTAACTAGCCTAGTCCGGTTACAGAGTTGCTGTATCCAGGATTGTTAGTAAGCTTCTGAGCCCCCCAAGTCTTTCTGTGTTGGAAGGAAGCCTTCTAACTTATCACTATGAGTGGTAAGCACTAGGTAGCCTATCCTCCATGGGAAGAGTGAGCTTTGGCCCAGAAATTGTAGTTATTTGGCCATTTGGGCATAGGTTCATAGGTTCATAGGTTCATACTAGGCTATCTGCCCTAGGGCATTTATAAGCCTAGCCAGAATGTGCTTGGCTTTCGCCACCCATTTTAAATAAATTCTGCTATGCCCCTTTTTGAGGTTAGTATACTGTGCCTCTGTCTAACAGTGACACAGAAGTGATACCCGGGGTAAACCTATGATCTCCCATCCACTCATCAAGATTCCTCTTGAAGAGAGTCAATGAGGGACTCTGCCTAACCTGGACTGGGATTTTATTCCAGAGTGAAGGGAGCCTCTGGGTTATGAATGTGTCCCTCCAGCATGTCCTATTTATTTTAGTGTTGAGGTTCAAGTCTCTCGAGCGTGTAGCTCGATGGGATTTGGATTTTCTGAGGTGCAGCATGTCCATTAATTCCGGGTTGGACATGGTTTTATACATCAGGCACAGATCGCCTCTGAACAGGCAGTATGCCACTGAGTAGAGCTGCAGTTTCTTTAACCAAGCAGCATATGGCATCTGTTTGAGCCCTTTGATCCTCTTGGTGAGGTACTTTTGGGGTCTTTCCAGTTGCTGCAGGTGTCTGGTAAGGTACATCCCAAAAGGGGCATTGTACTCAATTATGGGCCTGGTGAGGGATGAGTAAAGAGGCACGATGACCTCCCCTGATCTAGATGTGAATCCCTTCATGATTAGGTGGGCTATATAAAATGTTTTTCCAACCAGTTTGGCCACATGGTTGTCAAATGAGAGATTGCTATCAACTTGGGTCCCCAGGTCCCTAATTACTTCTTCTGTACTTAATGGATTACCACCTATGTGGTAATTTGTGGTCACTTTGTTTTTGCCAAAGGGGATGACTATACACTTTTTGGCATTTAGCTTGAGGCCATGGCTCTGGCACCAGTTCTCTGTTTCTATGAGGCCCTTTTGGAGGATGCTTGTGTCGGCTGGAGAGTCGATTATGGCGCCCAGTTTGCATTCATCTGCAAACTTGATCAGCCACAGTCCTTCCGTGTTGGCCTGTACCTCCGAGAAATATATACCGAACAAGAGAGGTCCCAGGACTGAGCCTTGTGGGATGCCACTTGTAAATGGTTTGGAGTCTGACATGGCTCCAGCAATTCTAACCATGTGGGTTCTGTCCTTGAGCCAGTTTGCAATCCATCTAGTGACATAGGGGTTTATATTTAAGCTGGTGAGCTTATCTATAATGCCCGAGTGGGGTACTGTATCGAAGGCTTTTGTGAGGTCCAGGTAGGCTGTATGAACCACTTTCCCCTCGTCAATCGCCTTGTTGACTGTTTCAAAGAAATCAACCAGGTTTAAGAGGCAGGATTTGCCCTTAACAAAGCCGAACTGAGTAGGATCCAGTGTCTGTAGGTCCCCAATATCTTTATTTATGAGGTCCATGATGATCCTTTCCATAGCTTTGCAGACCAAGCTAGTCAGGCTTATGGGGCGATAGTTTCCAGGATCCATTGAGGCACCACCTTTATGAAGAGGGACCACTGTTGCTGTACACCACTCTTTGGGCACATATCCTGTAGTAAGGCTGAGATTGAACAGTAGTTTTATGTTTGGGTTTAGCTCTTCTTGGAGTTCATGTGGGATGCAGCCCGGGACACCATCTGGTCCCATTGATGCTGTGTTTTTTGCTTTGGAGAGGGCAGCTCTTACCTGAGCATCTGAGATGTCAGGGGGGCAGCACTCTGCTGGGATAGATATTTGCCCTTTTGGTGGGGGGGGGGGAGTTTGAGCTGAACCTGTCAGCTAGGATGTTGGCAATGTCTGTGGGTTCAGTGTATTTTTTGTCATTTTGGACTAATTCTGAGCAGATCTGGGAATTACCACCCAGGTTCCTAACAACTAAAGAAAGCCTTGTGATTATCCTTAGTGTCCTGTGCAATTTTTCTCTCGAAGCTGGCCTTAGACAATTTTATGAGTGCCCGTAGTTTTTTGCTAATACTGATCAGTGATGCCTTCCCTTTTTGGGATTTTGCTCTATCATTTAGTAGCTTCCTCCTTCTATTATATAGTTTGTTTATGGCTGGGGTCCACCAGACAGGACATCTGCCTTTGGAGGATTTGGTCTTGGTTTTATTTGGGATCGCATGATCCATGCATTCCTGAAGGTGTTCATAGAATGCATTTATAAAGGATTTCGTGGTCTGGGCCGTATTTTCCACAGGCCCGGGGGCTTTGAAGGATTCCACCTCACTTTTGAGGAGTGTGAAATTTGCTTTAGAGAAGTTTTTCAATGTGGTTTCCTGGGCAGGGAGTGGGGTCGGGATGTGAATATCCAGTGAGATTAGTTTATGGTCTGATCTTACCAGTGAGGGATACACTTCTGGTCTGGAGCATAGAGTCCCCATGTTGGTGATGATCAGGTCCAGTATGTTTTCCCCTCTTGTGGGAGTGGTAACAAGTTGTTCCATAGCATTTGAGTTTAGAAATTCTAGGAACCTTTGGGCTAGGGTGTTGGAGCTAGAGTAATGCTCCCAGTCTATGTTTGGGTAGTTGAAGTCGCCCAATATAATGGTGTTTGGAGAGACCTTCATATTTTCCAGTGTTCTCAGGAAGGCCGAGTGGGGTTCCTGGGTTTGGGAGGGTGGTCTGTAGCAGGCTATAAACTGGAAGACAATTTTACCCACTGTTAGTTGCACATGGATAGTGTCTGATGCTTCGTGCTTTGCCACCAACCTGGAGGTGTGGGTATCTTTGATGAATATCGATACTCCCCCTCCTTTTGTGGTTCGGTCCAAGTTTTGGGGCTGAAAAGCATGGTATGAGGTATAACCTGGTAGTGCTGGGGTGCTCTCAGGAGCCCTGAACCAGGTTTCTGTTACTGCACAGATATCGATGTTCTCCATGCTAAGGAGAGTTTTGAGTGCGTGCATCTTGAGGTTTAGACTTCTGGCATTGAGTAGCATTACTCTTAGTTTCTTATCCCTTGTGATACCTATGGAGGTGGGTTTGTCTTTTGAGCCTTGCTAAAAACGGCACTATGGGGGTAGCAAGAGCCTTTGCCAATATCCGAAAGCCCAGGGGTGACAGGTGCAAGACGTCCCTAGCAAAGCATCGTGGCTTGTCGAGCATATCATCCCAAGCTGACAGGCATTGGATTCCCTTTGAATGACACCAGTACTTAAGCCAATTGTTGAAATTGATCATCTTGTCTTCATATTGTGGCATCATTCTTGGTGAGGGTAAGATGCTACTTAAGGTCAGGGTCATACCGGCCTGGGCTACGTGCTCAGAGAGCTCCCTTATGTCTCTTTTCATGTAGTCCAGGGAGGTACGTCTCAGGTCATTCACACCAGCATGGACAATGACTGAGTCATATTTGTACTTGCCTTGGAGTGACCTGAGTGCTTGTGTTATGTGGCGGATCCTAGCACCCGACAGGCTGCTCACCGTGATTATCTCCTTGTTCAGCCTGGTGAGCGGGATGTCAGTGTGCCTGACGATAGAGTCACCTATTACAAGTGTATCAGGTGTGTTGTTTAGTCTTAAGGGCTGTGACTGTTTGTCACACTGGCTTTGTGAGATATGTGTTGCACGTGTTTTGTTTTGGGGTAGCGGTTGCTTGGGTGTCTGCTTTGGAGGTCTCTGCTGCTTAGGCAGATCTTTATTTAGAGCCTCAGAGTATGTTTTTGTGTGATTATGTGTTTGGTTTGCTGTCGTGGTAGGTCTATGTGAGACTGGAATTGTAGTGAGTGTGGTTTCCTTCTCCTCCTGACTGGTTATGCCAGTACTGAGTTGACAGAGCTTAGCCTCCAGTTTGGCTATATGGTTGCATCTCTCACATGTGTTGGAATTTGTTGGGAGGAGGAGAGGGTTGTCTGTGTACATGATGCAGTTGTAACATTGCCTCAAGATTCCCAGATTCACCAGCTGGACCGGAGAGGAGATTGACAACTGACCTTTGGACATGCTAGAATAATATTGGGAATTCCTTAATAATTGAAAACAAGGGCCAGTGGGGAGTGAGGGTGTAATGCTTTTAATTTTTAGTGCTGACTTATATAATTGCTTTAGCGAGCAAGTGCCAGGTAACTTAAGTGCAATGTGTTACAGGTAACTTAAATGCAAAAACGACAAACAGTAATTTTCTTTCAAGTGAAACAAGGAAATAATTAGTGTGGTACTTGGTAGTGTGGCCAGTTACAGGGACTTCATTATGTACCACACTAATAGTGACTAGGTTCAGTTATATGGACTTCTTTAAGTACCACATTAATAGTGACTTGCGTCAGTTACAGGGACTTTCTAATGTACCACCCTAATAGTGAATAAGGTCAGTTATAGGGATTTCCTTAAGTACCACACTAATAATCACTAGAGTCAGCTATTTGGACTTCCTTAAGTACCACACTGACAGTGACTAGGGTCAGTTACAAGGACTTCCTTAAGTACCACACTAATTTTGACTAGGGTCAGTTACAAGGAATTCTTTAGCTACCACACTAATAGTGACTATGTTCAGTTACAAGGACCTTCTTAAGTACCACACTAATACTGACAAGGGTCAGTTACAGGGACCTCCTTTAGTACCACACAAATAATGGCTAGTGTCAGTTACAGGGACTTCCTCATGTACCACACTAATAGTGACTAGGGTCAGTTATAGGGACTTCCTTAAGTACCACACTAATAAAAACTATTGTCAACTATAGGGACTTTCTTATGAACCACAAGAATAGTGACTAGGGTCAATTACAGGGACCTCCTTAAGTACCATATGAATAGTGACAAGTGTCAGTTAGAGGGACTTCATTATGTACCACATGAATACTGACTAGGGTCAGTTACAGGGACGTCCTTAAGTGCCGCACTAACAGTGACCTGGGTCAGTTGCAGGTACTTTCTTAAGTACCACACTAACAATGACTAGGGTCACTTACAGGGACTTCCTTACATGCCAAACTAATAATGACAAGGGTCAGTTACAGGGACCTCCTTAATTACCACACTAATTGTGACAAGGGTCATTTACAATGGCCTCTTGAATTACCACACTGATAGTGACTAGAGTTAGTTACAAGGACTTCCTTATGAACAGTGACTAGGCTCATTTACAGATACTTCCTTGTGTACCACACTAAGGCCAGTTACAGGAACTTCCTTAAGTGCCACACTAATAGTGACTAGGGTGAGTTACAGGGACCTCCTTAATTTACATACTAATAGCGACTAGGTCAGTTACATGGTCTTCCTTATGTACCACACTAATAATGACTAGTTTCAGTTACAGGGTCTTACTTAAGTACCACACTAATAGTGACTAGGGTCAGTTACTGGGACTTCCTTAAGTACCACACTAATAATGACTAAGGTCAGTTACAGGGACTTCTTTATGTACCACACTAATGGTGACTAGGGTCAGTTACAGGGTCCTCCTTATGTATCACACTATTAATAACTAGTATCAACTTTAGCAACTTTCTTAAGTAACGTGTCAGTTACAAGAACTTCTTTAAGTACCACACTAATAGTGACTAAGGTCAGTTACAGGGACTTTCTTAAGCTCCACACTAATAATGACTTGGGTCGGTTACAGGGAATTCATTAAATATCAGACTAATAATGACTAGAGTCAGTTAAAGGGACCTGCTTAAGTACCATATTAATAGTGACTAGGGTCAGTTACAGGGACCTCCTTAAGTACAACACTAATAGGGACTAGGGTCAGTTACAGGGACTTCCTTAAGTACCACACTAATATCGACTAGGTCAGTTACAGGGACTTCCTTATGTACCACACAAATAGTGACTAAGGTCAGTTACAGGGACCTCCTTAAGTACCATGCTAATACTGACTAGGGTCAGTTACAGGGACCTCCTTAAGTACCACACTAATAATGACTAGTGTCAGCTATAGGGACTTCCTTATGTACCTCACTAATAGTGACTGGGGCCAGTTACAGTGACTTACTTAAGTACCACACTAATACTGATTAGGGTCAGTTACAGGGACCTCCTTAAGTACCACACAAATAATGGCTAGTGTCAGTTACAGGGACTTCCTCATGTACCACACTAATACCGACTAGGGTCAGTTATAGGGACTTCCTTAAGTACCACACTAATAAAAACTATTGTCAACTATAGGGACTTTCTTATGAACCACACGAATAGTGACTAGGGTCAATTACAGGGACCTCCTTAAGTACCATATGAATAGTGACAAGTGTCAGTTAGAGGGACTTCATTATGTACCACATGAATACTGACTAGGGTCAGTTACAGGGACTTCCTTAAGTACCGCACTAACCGTGACTTGGGTCAGTTGCAGGTACTTCCTTAAGTACCACACTAAGAATGACTAGGGTCACATACAGGGACTTCCTTACATGCCACACTAATAATGACAAGGGTCAGTTACAGGGACCTCCTTAATTACCACACTAATTGTGACTAGGGTCAGTTACAATGGCCTCTTGAATTACCACACTGATAGTGACTAGGGTTAGTTACAAGGACTTCCTTATGTACCACACTAACAGTGACTAACAGTGACTATGCTCATTTACAGAGACTTCCTTGTGTACCACACTATGGCCAGTTAAAGGAACTTCCTTAAGTACCACGCTAATAGTGACTAGGGTGAGTTACAGGGACCTCCTTAATTTGCACACTAATAGCGACTAGGTCAGTTACAGGGTCTTCCTTATGAACCACACTAATAATGACTAGTTTCAGTTACATGGTCTTACTTAAGTACCACACTAATAGTGACTAGGGTCAGTTACTGGGACTTCCTTAAGTACCACACTAATAATGACTAAGGTCAGTTACAGGGACTTCTTTATGTACCACACTAATAGTGACTAGGGTCAGTTACAGGGACTTCCTTAAGTACCACACTTACAGTGACTAGGGTCAGTTACATAGTCCTACTTTAGTACCACACTAATAGTGACTAGTGTCAGTTACAGGGGCTGCTTAAATATCACACTAATAGTGACTAGGTCAGTTACAGGGACTTAATTATATGCCACTCTAATAATGACTAGTGTCAGTTACAGGGACTTCCTTAAGTACCACAGTAATAATGACTATTGTCAGCTATAGGGACTTCATTATGGACCACACTAATAGCGACTAGTGTCAGTTACAGGGACCACCTTAAGTACCACTCCAATAGTGACCAGGGTCAGTTACAGGGACATTTTTGATTACCAGACTAATATTGACTAAGGTCAGTTATAGGGACTTCCTTTACGTACCACACTAACAGTGACTAGGGTGATTTATCGGGACTTCCTTAAGTTCCACAATAAAAGTGACTAGGGTGAGTTACAGGGACTTCCTTAAGGTCCACACTAATAGTGACTACGGTCAGTTACAAGGACTACCTTAAGTACCACACTAATAGTGACTAGGGTCAGTTACAGAGACTTTTTTAAGTTCCACATTAATAGTGACTAGGGTCAGTTACAGGGACCTGCTTAAGTATCGCACTAATAGTGACTAGGTCAGTTACAGGGGCTTCGTTTTGTACCACACATGACTAGGGTCAGTTACAGGAACCTCCTTAATTTACACACTAATAGTGACTTGGGTCAGTTACAAGGGCCTCTTGAATTACCACAGTGATAGTGACTAGGGTAATTTACAGGGACCTCCTTAAGTACTACACAAATAGTGACTAGGGTCAGTTACAGGGACTTCCTTAAGTACCATACTATCAGTGACTAGGGTCACTTACAGGGGCTTCTTTATGTACCACACTAATAGTGACTAGCATCATTTACCAGGACTTCCTTACATACCACACTAATATTGACTAGGGTCAGTTACGGGGAATTCCTTAACTGTCACACTAATAGTGACTAGCGTCAGTTACAGTTACTTCCTTAAGTACCACACTAATAATGACTAGTGTCAGTTACAGGGGCCTGCTTAAGTATCACACTAATAGCGACTAGGTCAGTTACAGGGTCTTCCTTATGTACCACACTAATAACGACTAGTTTCAGTTACAGGGTCTTACTTAAGTACCACACTAATAGTGACTAGGGTCAGTTACTGGGACTTCCTTAAGTACCATACTAATAATGACTAAGGTCAGTTACAGGGACTTGTTTATGTACCACACTAATAGTGACTAGGGTCAGTTACAGGGACTTCCTTAAGTACCACACTTACAGTGACTAGGGTCAGTTACAGAGTCCTACTTTAGTACCACACTAATAGTGACTAGTGTCAGTTACAGGGGCTGTTTAAGTATCACACTAATAGTGACTAGGTCAGTTACAGGGACTTACTTATGTGCCACTCTAATAGTGACTAGTGTCAGTTACAGGGACTTCCTTAAGTATCACAGTAATAATGACTATTGTCAGCTATAGGGACTTCGTTATGGACCACACTAATAGTGACTAGTGTCAGTTACAGGGACCTCCTTAAGTTCCACTCCAATAGTGACCAGGGTCAGTTACAGGGACATTTTTAATTACCAGACTAATATTGACTACGGTCAGTTATAGGGACTTCCTTTAAGTACCACACTAACAGTGACTAGGGTCATTTACTGGGACTTCCTTAAGTTCCACACTAAAAGTGACTAGGGTTAGTTACTGGGACTTCCTTAAGGTCCACACTAATAGTGACTACGGTCAGTTACAGGGACTACCTTAAGTACCACACTAATAGTGACTAGGGTCAGTTACAGAGACTTCTTTAAGTTCCACATTAATAGTGACTAGGGTCAGTTACAGGGACCTGCTTAAGTATTGCACTAATAGTGACTAGATCAGTTACAGGGGCTTCCTTTTGTACCACACATGACTAGGGTCAGTTACAGGGACCTACTTTTCTATTAATAAATATATTAATCCCCAGAGGTTATGCCAGCTTTCTCTTAAATGTTTATTCACCATATTTTTCCTTCAAATCCATACCCTTCAATTCACATTTATAGTTATATAATCAGCTGTATAAGAAGCTTTTTTTGGACTGTATGCCTATATTTCTCACCGTAGGAAAGGTTATGACCAAAAATCCAGAAATGATCAGGTCCATAATTTTCTGGGAGGATTTTACATTTCTCTTTTATAAAATTTTCCTTTACCTATACTATGACCAGAATGTTGTTCTTCCTGGTTATTTCTCTTATTATATGGACATAGCCCTGCTCCATGCTAATAGTAAGCAAGGAATTAATTGAACTATCTGTCACTCTCAAACTTTCCCTATTTATTATTGGTGCATTCAGGTCACCTCATAGTGTGTGAAAACCATGTTTTTGGCAGTTTCTCAAGACTTCACTAAATGAGTGTACCTCTGCTCTTTATTGATTTGAAGTCCTATAAAATAATGCAACAGTCTACATGATTTGCATCTTCCATACTTTCACTCATGACATCCGAGTGACGCCTCCAGGTGCATCTGCAGTTAGCTCCTACTGATGCCTCTAGGTGTCAAACATTGCTTGTTCATATTTATATCAGTAATTTGAAACCATGCTATGTACAAGGTTTTAAAATATTTCATCTAAATCCTTACACAATGGTAAACTCTACTGCATTATTATTTGACCTCTTTCTAGTGCAGGTAAATAGATATTAACTGTTGTCTCTTGTCTACCCTAATGTATGCTGCTCCAGTTCTTACCCAGCTTAGAAAACTTGACCTTGCCAGACTCGAATCATGTTATAATAAAATTGCCAAGTTTGCAAACAACTCCACCTTTAGAACCCACCACTGCTAGTCTCTAAGGGAACTGCAATTGCTGGAACTTCCCCAGCTACTAACCTATTACCAATTAGTCATTGCCTACAATGTGGTAACACATCCAGAAAAAAACCCTGCACTAGACCAACTTCTCACCCACTACAATACAAATCGTCTTCTCCGATCTTCCGACAACCCCCTCCTCTGTATTGCTAGGGCTAACAATACTGCAGGAAAAGCACTGTTCTCCCACTCCATAGCTAGAACCTGGAATAATCTCCCTCCTGCTCTGATTTCTGCCCCTACCTCTTCTCACTTTAAAAACACACTTAGGACACACTTAAAGAATAAATGGCTATGCCCATGTATTACACAAGTCCTCAAATTATTCCACTTATATACCTCACTTCCTAATATACCTACTGTAATATATATTACAGTCTAGGTCTTCTCCTAATGCTGATTGAATTTGTATACTTATTCTGTTATTAACCATGTGTAACTATTTTTTCCTGTATATATAGGTCTTGTTATGTCTTCTGCTGTATACTGTATTTTAACATATTGTTGTATACTGTATTTTAACTTATTGTGTAACATGTGCCTCATTGTGGAGCTTTTCTCCCTGAGCCTCCACTGAAAATGGACCTGTGTCCAGTTGGACCATCCCAGTTAACAAATGGACAGAATTAATTCATTTATTAACACTTCTGGTATCTCAACTTTTTGCCTTCTGGAATACACACACATACACATATTAAGTACCAAGTAGATCTTTGTAATTTTGAATGGAAGGAAAATTATTTTTGGGCAACGGTGGATGGGAATGCCTTGTATACTAATATTGATAGGAGATGGGGTATGGAAGCTGTGGCTAAAAGGTTAGGGGGAGGACCCCATTCATCATTCCTGCTTGTCCTTCTTGAGTTTTGTTTAACTCACAATTATTTTAAATGGAAAAATGATTTATTTTTACAAAAGAAGGGCACAGTGATGGGGGCGGCTTTTGCCCCATTATATGCTATCATTTATATGGGGGATTTTGAAGGGCAATTTATGGTAATGGAAGAATATTTTTGAATAATGTAATATATTACAAAAGATACATAGATGATTTACCGTTTATTTGTAAAGGTAGGGAAGAAGAATCTTTGGAATTTATGTGTTTACTTAACAATAACCCGCGTGGTTTAAAATTCACTTGGAGTACAGATAGATACAGCACTTCATTTTTAGACGTAGTTTTTATGTTGATGCTAAGCAGAGGATTCAGCATAGGCCATTAATGAAACCCACCGCTGTTAACAACTTTTTATGTGCCACTAGTATGCATCCCCCTCACCTAACTGAGTCTTTGTCATATGGAGAATTTAAAAGGATTTTTAACAACACTTCTGAATTAAGGTATAAAGAGAATTGTTTGAATGAGGTATATGTTAGATTGCAAGCTCGAGGTTATGGTGATAGTGTGCTCCAGAAGGCAAAGGCCAAAATTCTAGAGGAGGTGGTAGGTCGAAATAGGATGTCATAGGAACATCCTAGAGGTGGAGTTATGAAGAAGAAGAATGATGGTGACGAAAGGTTGTTTTTTGTCACCAGATATTCCGAATTTTCCCCCATTTTGGGAAGAATAGTGAGGTAGGTTTGGGAAATTGTTAGTGAAAATAACTCTATTGGTTCTCTGTTCCTAAAACATATTATTTTTTTCTTATGGGAGACACAGTAACCTTAAAGAATTGTTGAACCAAAGAAATTTTAGTTCTGCAAATTATGGTATGGTGGACAGGAAAGTGGGTACATATCATTGTGGAAGTTGTTCAGTATGTAACCGGGTTAGGAATCTGCATGGGTGTAAAATTAATGGGAAGCTTTACAGGGCCAACAACTTTTATAACTGTAATAGTTGTGTGGTGATTTATGTCATGGATTGTGGTTGTCATGCCACATGCTGGTATCTTGGACAGACAACTAGGAAGGTCAAAGTTCAGGTTTTAGAACATTTAGGTGATGCTAGGAGGCAGAAGTTAGAATGCCGGTAGCTACCACTTTTTGTCCAGACACAAGCGTTCAAATAGGTTCATAGGTTCATAGATTCATAGGTTCATACTAGGCTATCTGCCCAAGGGCATTTATAAGCCTAGCCCATAGTTATGTGGCTTTCACCACCCCTTTAGTTTGAATAAAAACTATGCCTATTATTTTGCTGTGCCTCTGTCAAGCAGTGACACTGAAGTAATCTCTGGGGTATATCTGCGATCTCCCATCCATTGGTCAAGATTCCTCTTGAACAAGGCCAGCGAGGTGCTCTGCCTCACATGTACCGGGATTTTGTTCCACAGCATAGGGAGTCTCTGGGAGATGAATCTGTCCATCCAGCACGTTCTATTTATAACCGTGTCAAGGTTTAAGTCTCCCGCCCTTGTGGTTCTGAGGGATCTAGATTTTTTGAGGTGAAGCATATTCATCAAATATGGGTTTGACATGGCCTTATATGTCAGGCACAGGTCACCTCTGAGCAAGCGGTATGAGACTGAATAGAGCTGGAGTTCTTTCAGTCGGGCAGCATAAGACATATTTTTGAGACCCTTTATCCTTTTGGTGAGGAACTTTTGGGGCCTTTCAAGCTGCAGCAGGTGTCGGGTCAGATACATTCCGAATGGGGCATTGTACTCAATCATAGGTCTAATGAGTGATGAGTACAGGGGGATGATGACCTTCCTTGATCTAGATGAGAATCCCTTCATGATCAGGTGGGCAATATAGAAGGTTTTCCTAACTACTTTAGCAACATGAGTGTCAAACGAAAGGCTGCTGTCAACCTGGGTCCCCAGATCCCTGATGACTTCTTCTGTGCTCAGTGGATTGCCACCTATATGGTAGCTAGGGGTAACCTTGTTTTTCCCGAAAGGTATGACTATGCATTTCTTGGCGTTTAACTTTAGGCCATGGCTCTGGCACCAGTTGTCTGTTTCTGTGAGGCCCTTCTGAAGGATATCTGTGTCAGATGTGTTTTCGACTATGGCGCCCAGTTTGCAGTCATCTGCAAACTTTGTCAGCCATAACCCTCCTGTGTTTGCTTGTACTTCAGAAAAGTAGATGCCGAACAAGAGTGGACCCAGGACTGAGCCCTGTGGGATACCACTAGTGACAGGCTTTGAGTCTGACATGGCTCCAGCAACTCTGACCCTGTAGGTTCTGTCACTTAGCCAGTTTGCAACCCATCTTGTGATGTATGGGTTTACATTCAAGCTGATGAGTTTTACGATGATACCTGAGTGGGGTATCGTGTCGAAGGCCTTTGGCAGGTCGAGGTAGGCTGTATGGACTGCCTTTCCCTCATCAATGGCCTTGGTGACTGTCTCGAAAAAGTCAACCAAGTTTAAGAGGCAGGATCTGCCTTTGACAAAGCCAAACTGGGTTGGATCCAAAGTCTGCAAGTTCCCTATGTCTTTATTTATGAGTTCCATTATGATCCTCTCCATGACCTTGCAGATAAGGCTTGTCAAGCTAATGGGGAGGTAATTTCCAGGGTCGGTGGAGGCACCGCCCTTATGAAGTGGGACCACAGTCGCTGTGCGCCACTCCTTGGGTACGTATCCTGAGGTGAGGCTAAGATTAAACAGCTGTCCTAATTGTGGGTTTAATTCCTCATTGAGTTCGTGAAGCACACAGCCGGGGACACCATCCGGTCCCATGGATGCTGTGTTTTGCCTTAGTGAGAGCAGTTCTCACCTGGGTGTTGGAGATGTTTGGGGGGCTACAATCCTCTGGTATAGATATCTCTCCTTTTGGGGGAGAAGTTAGCACTGAACCTGTCAGCCAGTATGTTGGCAATGTGTAAAGGTTCAGTAATTTTCACATCATTTTGAACTAATTCTGAGCATATCTGGGAGTTTCCTCCTAGGTTTCTAACATAGCTAAAGAAGGCCTTATGATTGTGTTTTGAGTCCTTGGTGATTTTTCTCTCAAAATTTGCCTTGGATGATTTTATGAGAGCTCTTAGTTTTTTACTTATGATGATCAAAGGTGTCTTACCTTTCAAGGATTTTGCTCTATCTTGTAGTAGCTTCCTCCTTTTGTTGTAGAGCTTGTTTATGGCAGGGGTCCACCAGACTGGACGCTTGCCTTTGGTACAGAGAGTCTTAGTTTTGTTTGGGATAGCCTGATCCATGCAGTCCTGTAGGTGCTGGTAGAAGGCATTTGTAAGTGATTCAGCGGTTTGAGTAAAGTTTACCACTGGTTCAGGGGCCTTAAAGGAGACCACACTAGTTTTTAGAAGTGTGAAGTCGGCTTTTGAGAAGTTTTTCACTGTGGTCTTTTTCGTTTCAGGTGGGGGCGGGATGAGGACCTCCAGTGAGATTAGTTTATGATCTGATCTCACCAGTGAGGGGTATACTTCCGGTGTTGAACATTTTGATCCCATGTTCGTGATGATGAGATCAAGTATGTTTTCTCCTCTTGTGGGGATGGTGACTAGTTGTTCCATGGCGTTTGAGTTTATGAACTCCAGGAATCTTTGGGTTAGAGTGTTTGGGCTTGAGTAGTGTTCCCAGTCTATATTAGGGTAGTTGAAGTCACCTAGTATGATGGTGTTTGGGGATACATTTATCCCCTCCAATGTTTTCAGGAAGGCCATATGAGGTTCCTGAGTTTGAGAGGGTGGCCTGTAACATGCTACAAATTGCAGAGCAGTCTTGCCTATGGTTAATTGCACCTGGATGGTCTCCGATGCATTGTGCGTTGCCACCAACGTTGAGGTGTGGGTGTCCTTTATGAATATGGACACCCCCTCCTTTCTTGGTGTTGTCCGGATTTTGGGGCAGGAACGCATGATATGAGGTGAAACCTGTTAGTGCTGGGGTGCTCTCAGGAGCCTTGAATCAGGTTTCCGTCACAGCACAGACATCGATGTTCTCCATATTGAGAAGGGCCTCGAGTGCGTGCATCTTGAGATTGAGACTTCTGGCGTTGAGCAGCATTACCCTTAGTTTTTTTTCTTTTTGGTGTTCTAGGGTGGTAGGTTTAGAATTTGAGCCTTGCCTAAAAAAGGCACTATGGGGGTGGCAAGAGCCTTTGCCAATATCCGGAAGCCCAGGGGTAACAGGTGCAAGCCGTCCCTTGCGAAGCAGCGTGGCTTGTCCAGCATGTCATCCCAGGCAGACAGACATTGGATCCCCTTTGAATGACACCAGAATTTAAGCCAATTATTAAAGCTGATCATCTTATCACTGTATTGTGGCATCATTCTAGGTGAAGGTAGGATACTGCTCAAGGTCAGGGTCATACCTGCCTGGGCTACATAATCAGAGAGCTCCTCGATGTCCCTTTTCATGTAGTCCAAGGAGGTACGTCTCAGGTCGTTGACACCAGCGTGGACAATGACTGAGTCGTACTTGTACCTGCTGTTGAGAGACCTGAGTGCTTGTGTTATGTGGTGGATTCTAGCACCCGACAGGCAGCTTACTGTGACCTTCTCCTTACTCAGTCTGGTGAGCGGGACGTCAGTGTGTCTGACTATGGAGTCACCAATGACAAGTGTGTCTGGCATTGTGTTTGGCCTTAAGGGCTGTGACTGTTTGACACTCTGACTGTGTGGTCTATGTGTTGCATGTGTTGGGTCCTGAGGTGGTATTTGTTTGGGTGTCTGCTTTGGTGGCCTCTGCTGTTTTGGTAGATTTTTGATCAGAGCCTCAGAGTATGTCTTTGTGTGATTATGTGTATGATTTGAAGTTGTGATGGTACTATGTGTGACTGGGTATGTATTGTGTGTGGTTTCCTTCTCCTCCTGTCTGGTCTTGCCAGTCCTATGTTGAGAGAGCTCAGCCTCCAGTTTGGCCGTATAGTTGCATCTCTCGCATGTATTTATGTTTTGTGGGAGAAGGAGAGGATTGTCTGTGTACATGAGGCAATTGTAACATTGCCTCAATATTCCCAGGTTCACCAGTTGAGCAGTAGAGGACACTAGCAACTGATCCCTCGACATACTAGAAGTAGTAGATAAAAAGACTTTCAAAGGACTCCGGGGGAAGTGGGTTTTAGGCTGGTGGGGTACTATCTATAATAAGAGTGCTTTATCAAGGTGCAAGTACTGTAGGAGTAAGTGCTAGTCTTACAGATAGAGAATAGTCTACTTGGGAATCAAGTAGAGATGAACCTTTCAGTTATAGGATACGCTGGTTAGATCAGCTGTACAGCTCAAGGAAGGTAGTTTTAAGGGAAAATTTGAAGAGTGTAATTTAGGTGGCCCGAATAGTTTAACCTTATTTAACCGCCACTGCTCTTGTGTGCAACAGTGGCAACTCCGCGCTAAAACGCGCTAAATCGCGTTTTATATCAGGGGGCTGAAAAAAGCTAGGAGCTGGCCCAAAACGACCATTAGACTACAAGTTACTGGCTGAAATCTCACAAAACTGGACCAACAGGCAGCTCAATGCTTCCCACTCCCACTGGTAAGCAAGGGAACTTCCTACTTCCAAATTAGGCAAAGAATCAGTAACAGGAACTACAAACAAAGTCCAGGGATCAGCAACTCTGAAACTGGACTACTCTAGCTCAGTAAGGTGGGAAAAATAAGAGATTTTTTTTTTTTTCAGAAACAAGCAGAAACAGATACAGTAGACACTTTTAAATGCTATAAATAGGCTATCACAGCCTACAGAAACAATTTGCAACAATTACAGATTTTAAAAGTAACAAAATGAGAATTCAAGTGCAATAACAGAATAAATGCAATAGCAGCTTGTTCTTTACATTTTGGCATGACCAGAAGTTAACAGGAGAATTTTTAAAAGGGAATTAAATAGACTTGAGAGTAGCATGATTATTATCATACATTACTTCCTAATGGAATGAATTTAGAGAATAATTTAATTGTTTAAAAATAGGAAATGTATGTGTTTAAAAATTTTAAAAAATGTGTTTATTTAATTAAATCTAATATTTGTAGTTGTATTTATATTTTTGTATATATGGTCAAATGTAATTAGGTAAGATTTGTTTAAAGTCTATGGATTTTCCCACAACTGGGTTCTTAATTATTTGATTGATTAATTGGTACTTGATATGTGTATGTGTGTGTATATATAGGGATGGGATTGTATCAAAGGAGTACTCCAGGAGAAGGCAAAAAGCTGAGGTACCAGAAGTGTTAATAAATGAATTAATTCTGTCCCTTTGGAGGGGTCTTCTTTCATGGGATTTGTCTTTTTGGAGTATTTTCTTTCTTTTGATGTTTATTGAATAATCCCTATGGTTCCAGAGATATGACCATTTGTTTGAAATGTGAGGATATAATTTGATTCTGTCAGAAGGCTTAGGCTTCACCCACTGGAAGTTACAGTGCAAAATTTTTGAACTCCACTATTGTGAATGCGTTAACACAAAGGCTTTCATAATGATTATTGTTAAATGCTATAGATATTTCATGCAAATTATGTGTGCATACCAAGACCCCACCTCACTTTTTCTTGCTTCAATAAATGTGAAGAACATTATATTCAGGTAATGGTATTTACGTTTCACTGCTGCCTCAGCCCCTCTATCTTCAGTATCAGCTATTTCATTACTTTAACACCTTGCGATGCATCTGAAGCATTCGATTCTTTTTTTTCTGTTCTCATTCTTTTCACATTGATCAGTTAACTGAGTGCCGAAAAACAAAGAAACTCTCTTGTAGTGTTTTTAAACAGAAACCTATTTCCTCAATGACTTGCATTTGGTTTATCTTGCCAGAAAAGTGGATTTCTCTGTCATTTCCTCATAGAAGGGTATTACATTTAAAGCAGATTTACAACACTCCCTTCTTAACTCTGTAAGCTGTCTCGCTACTTTCAGTAGTAGATCGCTGTAGTATGGATGAGAATGTGTCAGCTGCTTGACAGCCTTTTTACCAAATGCTAAGCAATCAAAGAAATTTAGGCAGAACAACCTTTGCCGATAGTAGAATTTTCTTTTTTTTCCTCCACTGTTTTGATATTTTAGATTAGAATTTTCTTTTTTTTCTCCACTGTTTTGATATTTTAGATTAGAATTTTCTTTTTTTCCTCCACTGTTTTGATATTTTAGATTAGAATTTTTTTTTTCCTCCACTGTTTTGATATTTTAGATTAGAATTTTCTTTTTTTTCCTCCACTGTTTTGATATTTTAGATTAGAATTTTCTTTTTTTTTCCTCCACTATTTTGATATTTTAGATTAGAATTTTCTTTTTTTTCCTCCACTATTTTGATATTTTAGATTAGAATTTTCTTTTTTTTCCTCCACTGTTTTGATATATAGTAGGTGTATTTACATTTAGGTGGTGTGGGAAGTGTCCTCACATATGAGAGTTGCAGAGAAAAAAACTTGCATCCAAGGTTCACCAAAAGTTTTTTTCATCAATCAGCACTCAATGAAAGAGTTGTCAGTCAATTAACATGAATCCAATATGGAGCCGCTGGGATGGGGATGTCATATAACAGAGGCTTAAATCCAAAAGCTCTACTCAGGAAATATTTTTTTACCTCATATTCTAAACTTTTCATGTTGGTTTTTCCCATGTTGTCAGTGCCACCTATTACCGTTATCACATCATATCTTTTTGGATTCTGAAACTAATATTCTACACCTTTTCTTATGTCTGCCATTTTACTTCCTTCCAACATGTTACTGCAACATTTTGTCTATTAGGTCTTGAAAGCAAGATCTTCATTTATGTCACCTATAATGATAATTTGTGGGATTTCTGACCCATAGGTTTTATCTGCAACTTGAAGAGTGTCAGTATTCAAATCAATATTCAGATCTTGCTTTTGATTTTACCTGTTTATCGGCATTCATTGTTACCTACATCATTACCTACCTCACTTAGGGCTTTTTTGTCATACTGGATATTTTCCATGCTACAGCTGGGCTCCCTGTTTGCTTTAGATTCTCTTTCAAAGCTTATAACATGTGTCCTGTTTTGATGTATGTTTATAATTTGTTTTTCTCCATGTATTGTATCATTCCCCAATTCCAAACTGTCTGTACCAGTAGTAATGCAGCATTGCAGTTCTATCTGTGCTTCTGTTTTATCCATACGACTAGACACTAAGTAATGACATTTTTGTTTCTCTTTGCTTAGCAGGTTTAACTGCAGGATCAATACAGTTAAGTTTGACATTAAATTCCCCTTGTAAACGTATTCTTCTGTGATGTTTAACTTTCATTACGATAAGGTTCATAACACTTGAAACAGTAAATCCCTTACACTGTCCGCAGTAAGAGTTCTGTATCCCAACCTGTTAAGTCCTTTCCAGACAGGGTGCAAGTGTTACATTGCCTGAGAAATTCCCTCTTCAAAAGATATTATAAACAAGATTAATCCATCTCTTCCATAACTTTTCAATACATAACCTCCCTTGTAAAAAGATTGCCAAAAGAAGAATAACAACTTTAATATTTTAGCTATAAACTGTCACTGACTAACTAAATTTCATCTACCACATCTCCTCAGTCAAAATCACTGAACACTATGAACACATAAAGACCTGCAAAAAACATGCAAAGATACACAAAGTGCATCCTTGCTTCTTCACGTCGACACTAGCCACAACGGCACTCTGCACTTGTGGCCACTTACCACAATGAGAGTGCTATATACACATACCACCCTTTTTTTTTCAAATACGATTTTTATTGTTTTTATTCAAGGTTTATACAAAAGGAAAACAACAGAAGCATAACAATAGAAAAACAAAAAGAAACAGTACATGCATACAGATAGAACACGTCTATGCAGATAAGTAATAACATTGTGAATAGGTAAATACACTGGAACTTGGCTAAAAGAGTAAAAGCTGGAATAGAAAAAACAAAGATACTAACTACTAACATATACATCCTACTAACTATGGTAAATCATCTACCTAAGGATAAAAGGTAGTATAAAGACCCCCTTATATTATCTGGTGCATTACAAGATAGAATATGGATATCATTAATTAATAGGAAAATGGAGGAAGGGTGGGAGAAATATGAATGTTTTACTTATACACAAAATGAAAGAGAAAATAAGGGGGTGTGTTACAAGACTAGCACTATATACACTATTTACAATATTTACATCATGGATGCCATTGACAGCGGAAATAGGAGCGTCTCAGAAATGTGTTTAAAAGTATAGTGCAGTCAGTAGTCATCTATTAAGGGACTGAAAGGCATGAACATAGAGGTCTTCATACATTGTAGATATAATTGTGTATTTTATATGATAATTATTTAGCTTGAATTAAGTCAAAGAGGCTGCACCAATAACACTGAAAATAGCAATAAGTAAAATAAAACTCACTGGATACACATGACACGTAACTCTTTATTTAGAAAAAAATGTGAGTGCTTTCGTAGAGACTTCTCTGCATCATCAGACAAATTATAGTAGTTAAAACTTCATTTAAATAGTGATGCATCATGGTGTCAACCAATCAATTCCATTTTAAAATCAATACACCAAATAATAATACTTAAGGTATACACACACACACACACATATATATATATATATATATATATATATATATATATATATATATATATATATATATATATATATATATAAAACACATATAAAAAACACATAGAGGCTGTACAGAATGTGGGGTACATTTCTAAAATGTTCTAGTTACACTATTAAAAGCTACATAAAAAAGCATAAAACATACTAAATAACTAGAGCATCAGTGCTTCAAGGCCCTGTTTCTAAGAAATGGTTTTAAAGAAACCTTGGAGTTTAGGCCAGGTGGTCTGTCTGCTTGGAACTTAATAATCCAGTCTTGTTCCAAAGCTTCAGTATTGTTAGTAATATTTCCACCTTTTTTATTTATATGGACAATATGGAGAACCCAGAACTTAAAGGTGTGTGTGTTCCCTTCTTGCATCACATGCATTGCACATGCATTGCACATGCATTGCTTTCTTTTTGGTTTCTGATATCTCTCATATGTTCTAAAATTCTGTCCTTCAATAATCGATTTGTTTTACCTATATAATAGGCAGTACACTTTGTGCAGAAACTAAAGTATACTATATGTGCAGTGTGACAGTCAGCATAGAAGTGTGTATCAATGGAGAAACCTCTGATAGGGTGTTTATACTGTCCCCCACCAAAAATGAATGGGCACGCTGTGCATCTCCTGCAGGCAAACGTGCCCATCCTATCAGACTTTACATACTTTGGCTCATCTATTTTTATGTAACATATTTATTTGTTAAGGGGCTTATTATTTTTAAAGGCGAAGGATGGTGTTTCTCCTATTATTCCATCCAGTTCTTTCACACTCGATAGGATATCCCAGTTGTTTCTGACTATGTCACAAACTATATTAATGCTACTCGCAGAAGTCTGTAGCACTCGCAGCATATTATTCTCTACATTTCTTGCTGTGCCTGAAGTTATTATAGTATTCACATTTTCCATGGGTAAAACATTTGCATGTTTTCTTCTAGCATTATAATAAGGTCGGCATTTCCCTTCCCTTTCTTTCCATGCTAAATCAATCTGCCTCTCAATATCTTTCATTTTGTATCCCCTTTCACTAAATTCATGCTTAAGAAGAGTCAGTGCTTCACATAAAGTTGCATCATCATTGTGGAGCCGCATACAATGAACTATCTGTCCTTTCAAAACATTTGCTTTTGTAAAACCAGGATGCATACTACAGATATGTAAAACATAATTTTTCCTGATAGGCTTCCTATACAATGAGGTAAAAATTAGTTCAGGGGTGTCTCTTTTAACTTTCACATCTAAGAAGTCAATCTCTTTGTCAGAATACTTAAAGGTACATTTTAAGAATGGAGTAATAGTGTTAATGTACTCCAAGAACTGTTTAAGATGAAGCTCATCATCATGCCACATCAAAAAATATCATCCACAAAGCGTTTATACCAAATAATAGATTTAGCAAAAACATTTCCTGTGAGGATGTTATCAGTTTCCCACTGCACCAGAGATAGGTTGGCGTAGCTATTTGCACAAGCTGTGCCCATAGCCACGCCAACTTTCTGTATGAAATAACTATCTCCAAACATAAATATGTTGTTTTCTAGGACTATCTCCAATAATGCACACATTAGTCTTACCTTATTGCCTTCAGTACCTCTTCTGACAAGTAATTCTCTAACATTTTATATCCCCCATGTATGGGGGATCACTGTGAGCAATGACCCTACATCAAGTGTCACTAGCCAACACGGGTCATCTAGTGCTTCAAGGTGTATACTTAAGTACTTTAAAAATTCCTTAGTATCTAATAAAACAGTTGTACATTCATTTAAAATAGGATGCAAGTTTTTTTCAATATAAATCAATAGTGGCTCAGTCGCCCATCCACAGCTAGATACTATAGGCTGCATAGGTGGGTTCATTAAATCTTTATGGATTTTAAGCAAACCATAAATTATTGGCACTACTGGAAAATCTGTTTTAAAGTACTCAAAAAGTTGCCCAGAGATCATTCCTGTTATTAACAGATCAAACAGTAGTACTTGCAGCCTGTCCATCAAAGCTTTCACATAGGTATGAGAAATCTCACAGTAAACAGTAGCATTATTTAGGTGTGTTTGCATATTATCAACATAAACTTCTCTATCTAGAATAACAATTCCTCCGCTTTTGTCGGCAGGGCGAATTTCAATACTGTTCAAGTGTTTAAGGTCTGCAAGTGCTTGCTGTCAGAGCTAGACAAATTGTGGAAGACATTATTACTTCCTTCAGTTAATGTATTCCTCAGTTGCTTTTCACAGATGTCAAAAAACAAGTCAATACCAGAGTTACTGGGAGGTATAAAAGCAGTAGGTTTCTTGAAAACATTAATTGCAGAAGTTTCATTGTGAAATAAAGTTTTAAGGTTTCATGTCCTGCCAAAAAGTTTAAGTTCTTTTATTGTATTAACTACATCTACTTTTTGTGCTGGGACAAAACTCAGTCCTCTATTTAAAAGTGATAACTGTGAGTCATTTAAAGGAGAAGAGGACATATTAAAAACTAAAACTGCTTTCTTTTCCAAGATCTGTTTTGGTCGTCCACACTGTGTATTCTCCTTGTCTTGCCAAAGAAGCGATTGCGAGACCTCCCTCGTATCGGTAGCGGTTTCTCTAACAAAAAAGCTTCATTTAAACCAGCCAGAGATGCAGAGTTAGCAATTGTTTTGAGATAAACTAAAGTGCAACCTGCTAGTTTATCTCAAACAATTGCTAACTCTGCATCCCTGGCTGATACAATATTACCTACAGTGGAAAATATACCAGCAGTCAAACCTAAAAATATTTAATTACTATGTCCTGCTCACATAAACAAAGCAAAAACAACTACAGCTGAAGGGAGCAGCTCAAATGGTTTAAATGAAGCTTTTTTGTTAGAGAAACTGCTACCGATATGAGGGAGGTCTCGCAATCGCTTCTTTGGAAAGACAAGGAGAATACACAGTGTGGACGACCAAAACAGAACTTGGAAAAGAACAAAGCAGGTTTAGTTTTGAATATTTCCTCTTTTCCTTTAAATGACTCACAGCTATCTCTTTTAAATAAAGGACTGAGTTTTGTCCCAGCAGAAAAAGTAGATTTAGTTAATACAATAAAAGTACTTAAACTTTTTGGCAGGACATTAAACCTTAAAACTTTATTTCACAATGAAACTTCTGCACTTAATGTTTTCAAGAAACCTAGTGCTTTTATACCTCCCAGTAACTCTGGTATTGACTTGTTTGTTGACATCTGTGAAAAGTAACTGAGGAATAAATTAACTGAAGGAAGTAATAATGTCTTCCACAATTTGTCTAGCTCTGACAGCAAGCACTTGCAGACCTTAAACACTTGAACAGTATTGAAATTCGTCCTGTCGACAAAGGCGGAGGAATTGTTATTCTAGATTGAGAAGTTTATGTTGATAATATACAAACACACCTAAATAATGCTACTATTTACTGTGAGATTTCTCATATCTATGTGAAAGCTTTGATGGACAGGCTACAAGTACTATTGTTTGATCTGTTAATAACAGGAATGATCTCTGGGCAACTTTTTGAGTACTTTAAAACAGATTTTTCAGTAGTGCCAATAATTTATGGTTTGCCTAAAATCCATAAAGATTTAATGAACCCACCTATGCAGCCTATAGTATCTAGCCGTGGATGGGCGACTGAGCCACTATTGATTTATATTGAAAAAAACTTGCATCCTATTTTAAATGAATGTACAACTGTTTTATTAGATACTAAGGAATTTTTAAAATACTTAAGTATACACCGTGAAGCGCTAGATGACCCGTGTTGGCTAGTGACACTTGATATAGGGTCATTGTTCACAGTGATCCCCCATACATGGGGGATAGAAAATGTTAGAGAATTACTTGTCAGAAGAGGTACTGAAGGCAATAAGGTAAGACTAATGTGTGCATTATTGGAGATAGTCCTAGAAAACAACATATGCATGTTTGGAGATAGTTATTTCATACAGAAAGTTGGTGTGGCTATGGGCACAGCTTGTGCAAATAGCTACGCCAACCTATCTCTGGTGCAGTGGGAAACTGATAACATCCTCACAGGAAATGTTTTTGCTAAATCTATTATTTGGTATAAACGCTTTGTGGATGATATTTTTTGATGTGGCATGATGATGAGCTTCATCTTAAACAGTTCTTGGAGTACATTAACACTATTATTCCATTCTTAAAATGTACCTTTAAGTATTCTGACAAAGAGATTGACTTCTTAGATGTGAAAGTTAAAAGAGACACCCCTGAACTAATTTTTACCTCATTGTATAGGAAGCCTATCAGGAAAAATTATGTTTTACATATCTGTAGTATGCATCCTGGTTTTACAAAAGCAAATGTTTTGAAAGGACAGAAAGTTCATTGTATGCTACACAATGATGATGCAACTTTATGTGAAGCACTGACTCTTCTTAAGCATGAATTTAGTGAAAGGGGATACAAAATGAAAGATATTGAGAGGCAGATTGATTTAGCATGGAAAGAAAGGGAAGGGAAATGCCGACCTTATTATAATGCTAGAAGAAAACATGCAAATGTTTTACCCATGGAAAATGTGAATACTATAATAACTTCAGGCACAGCAAGAAATGTAGAGAATAATATGCTGCGAGTGCTACGGACTTCTGCGAGTAGCATTAATATAGTTTGTGACATAGTCAGAAACAACTGGGATATCCTATCGAGTGTGAAAGAACTGGATGGAATAATAGGAGAAACACCATCCTTCACCTTTAAAAATAATAAGACCCTTAACAAATAAATATGCTACATAAAAATAGATGAGCCAAAGTATGTAAAGTCTGATAGGATGGGCACGTTTGCCTGCAGGAGATGCACAGCGTGCCCATTCATTTTTGGTGGGGGACAGTATAAACACCCTATCAGAGGTTTCTCCATTGATACACACTTCTATGCTGACTGTCACACTGCGCATATAGTATACTTTAGTTTCTGCACGAAGTGTCCTGCCTATTATATAGGTAAAACAAATCGATTATTGAAGGACAGAATTTTAGAACATATGAGAGATATCAGAAACCAAAAAGAAAGCAATGCATGTGCAATGCATGTGATGCAAGAAGGGAACACACACACCTTTAAGTTCTGGGTTCTCCATATTGTCCATATAAATAAAAAAGGTGGAAATATTACTAACAATACTGAAGCTTTGGAACAACAATAGATTATTAAGTTCCAAGCAGACAGACCACCTGGCCTAAACTCCAAGGTTTCTTTAAAACCATTTCTTAGAAACAGGGCCTTGAAGCACTGATGCTCTAGTTATTTAGTATGTTTTATGCTTTTTTATATAGCTTTTAATATTGTAACTAGAAAATTTTAGAAATCTACCCCACATTCTAAACAGCCTCTATGTGTTTTTTATATATATATATATATATATATATATATATATATATATATATATATATATTTTATACCTAAAGTATTATTATTTGGTGTATTGATTTTAAAATGGAATTG